>NW_026571095.1:16428644-16597336 GCF_026225935.1 Boleophthalmus pectinirostris
ATGTAGCAGCATCCAAGTCTGATGTTGTTCTCTCCAGAGTGTTCTTGTATGTACTTAACTATAAAATTGAGGGTGTGTTCACTGTTGATGTTTATATTTACACAACATATGCATTTGGCAGTTACACTGACCTCATCCTTGAGGCGGGTATAGTTGCTCTCATGCTCCTTCAGGTCCTGCTGCAGTTTGACTCCAAGCTGGTTGGCAATCTGCACCTTCCTCTCAGTCTCTTTGTTGTTGTTCTGCTGTGATTCGAGCAAGTACTTCTTTTCTGTAATAGTATCATTCTTTTCTCTGACTTGCTGGTTCATCTCTGCCAATTTCTAATGAATAAACAAAAAATGTAGGGAATATTGAAGACGTGAATAACTGAAAACAATTCATGAATTATATACAAGATATCCATCAAAGATAAGGTGACATGCAACATGTTGGAAAAGCCTAATTTGAATAATTGTGCAGAAAACTACTCAAAAGAATCAAACAAACTCTATATAAAAATACACTCAAATAAACTTTCAAATAAAATGATGCTGAAAACCTACTCTAACATGGATTGTGGCAATATGTATTATTTGTATAAAACCATCTCTATTTTTGGGTTTGTCATTTCATTAATGGCAAATCTACTCAAACGACAAGCTCCAAAACTCACCAGATCAGTATTTCAGGAGTGTAACTGACTTATTGATAATCGCTGGTTAAAAGTGTAACAAAGAGACCATTGGCAAGACTTGTGTTCTCAGGCTTACCAGAGCACAGTGCTGCATCTCGTTGTCTCTCTGGTTCATCTGCTTCAGGGTGAATTCCCACTGTTGAATGAGCTGTTGTGTTTCTTGGTGAACCTGGCGCAGATTCTCAGTGGTTTTCTCTAGGGCAATCTGTGAAAAGTGACAGAAACTTAAAATGACGAGTTATGAATATTACAGTTATTTTGCTTCAACAATGAAGTGTATTTTTTTTTAAACCTGTGTAGATAGTGTCTCTGTTAACTCTTTGTCCAGAGCTTTGCGTTTTTCATTTGCCTCCACGGTCCTCTTCTCAATGGCCAGAGTAAGTGACTACAAGCAGAAACAAAAGTAATATATTGAAAGAATGATATTGATATTTTAAAAAGCTCAGAGTAACTGCATGAAGAACTGACCTTGATCCTCTGCTCATCCTGTTGAGCATACTTAATAATAACCATGCTGTCCTCATCTTTGCGCACTGACTCCTCTATAAAAGCATCCATCGTCTGCTGGTCCCAGTTCATTTGATTCTTAAAGTCTTGCAGCTTCTGTTTGATCTTGAATATCTGGTTCTGTATATTTTGGACAGTATTAACATAGTCTGTGTCTGTGATCAAAATACTTTGTTGTGTGTATTTCAGACCTCCATATTGTTGCTCCTCTCTGTCAACAATCGTAGATTACTATTCATCTTAGAGGACTCCTGGGCCAGTCGACCGGCCTCTCTCTCAGCCAGTGCTGTCAGGTGTTTTTCTGTCTCTTCTTCTCTCACCATTGCTCTGTATAAAGCCTGTGAATATAACAGACAAAAAATGATTTAGTTTCCCTGTCAAGGTGGATATGGAGTATACTGACCAGCTGCATTCTTACCTCAGTGCTTTCCAAAGTTTGTTTTAGGATTTTGAGGTCTCCTAATTTAGGCATAATTTAAATAAATAATATCCTAATTCCCTATAAAATAATCTTCTAAATTACTGTCTTTTGTCTATTAATGTCTACTAGAGAAATCAGAATAAAAGTATTAACCATAATAAAGGCTACGTAACATTATCTACAGGAGCATTTTGTTCTTACCTCTTCTATTAACGCTCTGTTTTGTGCGTTGCAGTCGGGAATTGCAAAGCGCACATCCCAGTCCATCTTTGCCAAAATGGAATTAACAAAGCTCGACATACCAATTACTGAGTGAAAAGTAAAATAAACGTAAAGCTGTAGGCCTTCCTGTAACTTGCTATGCACAATGCAGTGTGTGGACAGTGGTCTGCCGCTCCTCTGGGCGCTGTTTGTCTCTGGTCACCTTGGTAACCGAACTATACCGCGAAGGGGCAGCTCGATTTTTATCACTTTAATCTGGAGCAAAAATAATGTAGATACAGCGGTACTTATAATATCGATTTGACACTTTGCTTAAACTGTTGAAACTGAAAATATTTTTATTCTGGGTTATATAATATTATGTTTGAATACATAGACTCTTGTGGCTGTAGTGTACCAGTAGGGGGCAGTAATATGTTATAGGAAAGAAGTAAAACCTCCAGCAAAGCGATGAAAATATATGTCATTTGTTTTGTTAAAGTTGTACTAGTTCACCCTGTGGATTTTCGTCCTTTGGCTTTTATAAACAAATCCTAATTCCTAAAAATTCTGCTAAAATGACTGTCTTGCTAAAGTCTCTAGAGAAACAGAATAAAAGTGTCCAGAACCCTCCTGCGGCTCTTTAACTTTCACAGAGGAAACAACGTTCTTACCTCTTCTATTAACGCTCTGTTTTGTGCGTTGCAGTCGGGAATTGCAAAGCGCACATCCCAGTCCATCTTTGCCAAAATGGAATTAACAAAGCTCGACATACCAATTACTGAGTGAAAAGTAAAATAAACGTAAAGCTGTAGGCCTTCCTGTAACTTGCTATGCACAATGCAGTGTGTGAACAGTGGTCTGCCGCTCCTCTGGGCGCTGTTTGTCTCTGGTCACCTTGGTAACCGAACTATACCGCGAAGGGGCAGCTCGATTTTTATCACTTTAATCTGCAAAAGCAAAAAATAATGTAGATACAGCGGTACTTATAATATCGATTTGACACTTTGCTTAAACTGTTGAAACTGAAAATATTTTTATTCTGGGTTATATAATATTATGTTTGAATACATAGACTCTTGTGGCTGTAGTGTACCAGTAGGGGGCAGTAATATGTTATAGGAAAGAAGTAAAACCTCCAGCAAAGCGATGAAGAACTAATATGTCATCGGATTTGTTTTGTTAAAGTTGTACTAGTTCACCCTGGATGTTTAGAGCCGCTTTGTCTCGTTTTCAGAACAAATGGAAGTCCTATCGACACAGGTTTGTGCCTTGGGTCGCACTGAACTTGTCTAAAAATGAGAAGACTCTGCGAAAAGTGAAGGGGCGCAGCCAAGATAAGCTGGTCCCAGACGAGGACGTGTCCAGAACCCTCCTGCGGCTCTTTTGGCTCCTTCACAGAGGAAACAACGCTCAAGCAGCCTCTGTCTCGGCATCTAGTAATCATGAGGAGTTTAGGACGGGTGCAATATGTGCACACGACGCCATGCTACATTCTCTCGGGTTTTGCATTGAAAGGAAGCCAAGCACTTTGCCTTTTGCAGGAACTGGAGTATTTGTCACAAGAGGTGTTGTTCCTGAAGGAGCTACAGTTGCCATGTATCCCGGGACAGTCTATCAGGCTTATGAGCCCATTCTCCTTCAGTCCATCCGCAACCCATTTGTTTTCAGGTGCATTGATGGAGTTCTAGTGGATGGAAATGACAAGGGCATCTCCAAAATGGTGTTCAGGTCTTGCAGTGGCAGGGACAGACTGGGGCCTTTTTTGACCAGTGACACAAGTTGGTTGACAACAAATCCATTAAACCCCCTTGCTGTGGGTCAGTATGTTAACAACTGTTCCAATGATAAGTCTGCCAATGTGTGCTACCAGGAATATGATGTGCCCAATAATTTCCCCCTGGAGCTCAGACAGTATTTGCCAAATGTCAACTACAGTCAGGACGCTCACCAGAGGCTTTTACGCTGCGTAGTTTTGGTGTCACTCCGGGAAATTTCAGCTGGAGAGGAACTCTTCTCAAACTATTATACTATTATACATTAATTTGAGTGGCTACAAGTCTGAATCCACATAATTAAGTATACCTTTACCTTAAAGGAACTTTATGTAAGTTTTTGATTTAAAAGTTAAGAAACTTGTATAGCTTACTGATGACTACTGTAATTGGCCCTCGCCACTAACAAAGTTAGGGGCGAGGGGTATTGTTTTTGCTCGGTTTCTTACGCTCTATTATTATTATTTTTCCTTGCAAAGGATCTCAATTTTGAGGGCCTAAACGTCGACGAAAAGTCCCCAAACCGGGGTCCAGATCGATCGGCCCGGCGAAAAATTCGATAAAATGGGCATCGCGACAATGACCCGAGTGACCCGACTCAACAGCGCCACCTAGAATTCGACCCCTATGGGACTAGGGACAAACAAAGTTTGTCGCAGGGAAACGAAATTCGGGACAGTGATAGAGAACAATGAGACAAGCCAAAAGATGAATTGGAGCATGACCCTATGACGAACAGGAAGTCGGCCATATTGGATCAAACATTTGGCGCCGTTTTGACTTGGGTGTCTACAAAAAGATTCAAGTTCCCGGGGTTTGGTCCAAATGAGCTCAGATTTGACATGTCACATCTACAGACATAAACTCACAGAAATTTTCAACTTTTTTTGGAATACTCCTTACGGTTCGCCCGTAGCACGCCGCCGAAAAACGCCTTCATTTCCTGTTTTTTCGGTGACCTGTCACGGCCACAGGCATTGTCCTAGAGAACTCAAATTCAAATCACAATTGCGTGATCCAGGCCTGAATGTGATGAAATATGAAATGTAATAAAAGTGAACTCTATAGCGCCCCCTAGCATAGACATGAAACGTCAACATTATCGGATTTGGACCAAAGTCGGGGATTAAATTTCTATGCATGATTACAAGCAAAAAAGTTTATTACGGATATGATGCATTTTCCACCATTGGCCAGCAGGGGCGCAAAGACCCCCAAAAAATAGTTAAAAAATTATTACACCCACAGGCTTAGTCCGATCGTGCTGAAATTTGAATCACTAATGCCTGATCACGGCCTAAACATAATACACTATAAAACATATGAAAAATGAACTCTATAGCGCCCCCTAGCATAGACATGAAACGTCAACATTATCGGATTTGGACCAAATTCGGAAATTAAATTCTAATGCATGATGACAAGCAAAAAAGTCTATTTCGGACATGATGCATTTTCCACCACTGGCCAGCAGGGGCGCAAAGACTCCCCCAAAAAAATAGTTAAAAAATGATTCCACCCACAGGCTTAGTCCGATTGTGCTGAAATTTGAATCACTAATGCGTCATTGTCGACCTGGGCGAATGTCGGGAAGAGAGCGTGGCGTGCCGGGGCGGTCGCGAGTCCCCGGAGGTCGCGTGGGGTGGTGGTGCGCGCCGGGGCGAGGGCCACCATTGCCGCTCATTGTGCTCATCTTTTTTGGCAATTTGCTTTCGAAGACCACAGTTCTTTAGTTTAAGGTCATGGTTTAAGGTCAAGGGTATATTTCCTCTGTTATTTCTGGCCATTTTTGTTTTTATAATTGAGTTGTTTTGTGAGTGTTGCTGTACTTACTGTTACGCAGATAAAAAAGTGCGACCTACTCTGTGAAATCTACTCTGTAAAGTCTCCTCTGTGAAGTCTACTGTTTGAAATCTTTGTACGATTTGCTCTGTGTCAAGCTCAGCTAAATGTGCCTTTTCCGTTAAGCGATATGTGATTTTCGATTTGCGATTTGCCTACTCTTATAATCTCCCCGAGGCCAAACAAAGCTTTGAGTTAAAGCCCACAAAGCTTTGAAGTTTAGCTTTGAGTTCCGGAGTTGCCATGGTAACAAGGCTTTATGGAACTTTACATGTATGATGTCATCGGCGCCGTGAACCTGATGGAACTGGGAGGTTTTCAGGTTCTAGAATGTAATGATGTCATACTCCCAGACGGGGCAAGAGCCACGTTTCCCTGTTGACTGAGGCCGAGTGTTGTTAAGAAGTCACTGATATGAGACAAACCTCGATACAGTGCGCTTTCGATTCGATACGGTTCAGTAAAAAATAAAGGCTAAATCATGGAAAATCTTTGTTAAACCATTTCTTGTGCAAAGTTCATATGAAACACAAACATTTTAATCCTCAAAACAGCGAAAATGTCAAACGAGTTTCCTTCCACTAAACAAACAACGAAACTGTAACTGTAGCTGTAACAAAATCATTTAGTAAAATAAACCAAAAATACTCTTGGTGATATATCGATAGAGCAGCCCACAATATCGATACTGTGTCATCACATTAAACGATACGATATATCGATATTTCAATATTTTTGCACACCCCTCTACTCTTTATCACACGAAGACCACAGTTCTTTAGTTTAAGGTCATG
The DNA here is from genome assembly GCF_026225935.1 of Boleophthalmus pectinirostris. Classification (NCBI taxonomy): domain Eukaryota; kingdom Metazoa; phylum Chordata; class Actinopteri; order Gobiiformes; family Gobiidae; genus Boleophthalmus; species Boleophthalmus pectinirostris. Next base: position 16,434,861 of record NW_026571095.1, read on the forward strand.
GTTTAAGGTCAAGGGTATATTTCCTCTGTTATTTCTGGCCATTTTTGTTTATTAATTGAGTTGTTTTGTAAGTGTTGCTGTACTTACTGTTACGCAGATAAAAAGTGCGACCTACTCTGTGAAATCTACTCTGTAAAGTCTCCTCTGTGAAGTCTACTGTTTGAAATCTTTGTACGATTTGCTCTGTGTCAAGCTCAGCTAAATGTGCCTTTTCCGTTAAACGATATGTGATTTTCGATTTGCGATTTGCCTACTCTTATAATCTCCCCGAGGCCAAACAAAGCTTTGAGTTAAAGCCCACAAAGCTTTGAAGTTTAGCTTTGAGTTCCGGAGTTGCCATGGTAACAAGGCTTTATGGAACTTTACATGTATGATGTCATCGGCGCCGTGAACCTGATGGAACTGGGAGGTTTTCAGGTTCTAGAATGTAATGATGTCATACTCCCAGACGGGGCAAGAGCCACGTTTCCCTGTTGACTGAGGCCGAGTGTTGTTGTTAAGAAGTCACTGATATGAGACAAACCTCGATACAGTGCGCTTTCGATTCGATACGGTTCAGTAAAAAATAAAGGCTAAATCATGGAAAATCTTTGTTAAACCACTTCTTGTGCAAAGTTCATATGAAACACAAACATTTTAATCCTCAAAACAGCGAAAATGTCAAACGAGTTTCCTTCCACTAAACAAACAACGAAACTAGCTGTAACAAAATCATTTAGTAAAATAAACCAAAAATACTCTTGGTGATATATCGATAGAGCAGCCCACAATATCGATACTGTGTCATCACATTAAACGATACGATATATCGATATTTCAATATTTTTGCACACCCCTCTACTCTTTATCACACGAAGACCACAGTTCTATGGTTTAAGGTCAAGGGTATATTTCCTCTGTTATTTCTGGCCATTTTTGTTTTATAATTGAGTTGTTTTGTAAGTGTTGCTGTACTTACTGTTACGCAGATAAAAAGTGCGACCTACTCTGTGAAATCTACTCTGTAAAGTCTCCTCTGTGAAGTCTACTGTTTGAAATCTTTGTACGATTTGCTCTGTGTCAAGCTCAGCTAAATGTGCCTTTTCCGTTAAACGATATGTGATTTTCGATTTGCGATTTGCCTACTCTTATAATCTCCCCGAGGCCAAACAAAGCTTTGAGTTAAAGCCCACAAAGCTTTGAAGTTTAGCTTTGAGTTCCGGAGTTGCCATGGTAACAAGGCTTTATGGAACTTTACATGTATGATGTCATCGGCGCCGTGAACCTGATGGAACTGGGAGGTTTTCAGGTTCTAGAATGTGATGATGTCATACTCCCAGACGGGGCAAGAGCCACGTTTCCCTGTTGACTGAGGCCGAGTGTTGTTAAGAAGTCACTGATATGAGACAAACCTCGATACAGTGCGCTTTCGATTCGATACGGTTCAGTAAAAAATAAAGGCTAAATCATGGAAAATCTTTGTTAAACCACTTCTTGTGCAAAGTTCATATGAAACACAAACATTTTAATCCTCAAAACAGCGAAAATGTCAAACGAGTTTCCTTCCATTAAACAAACAACGAAACTGTAGCTGTAACAAAATCATTTAGTAAAATAAACCAAAAATACTCTTGGTGATATATATCGATAGAGCAGCCCACAATATCGATACTGTGTCATCACATTAAACGATACGATATATCGATATTTCAGTATTTTTGCACACCCCTCTACTCTTTATCACACTGTACTTTGCCACGAAATATCCAAAAGGTAAACGCACAAATGTTAAACCTGGTATTGAAATGATTAAAAAACTCACTGTTAGAACACAATGGCCATGTTCACATGATGTTTTTTAATTGTTCTGGATTAAATTGTTTGGACTTAAAATATTTTCCTTGGAGTTTACATGGAAATAATAATTCTGAATATCTGGGTTTCACGTGACATTACAGGGCGACACGCAAAATCAGATGGAGGGCAAGAAGTGAACCGACTGAAGGGAAATGCCGATGTGTTGTGCAGTTTACGGCTGTGCCAATTGTTCTAACCGAGAGAAGGAAAAGCGATTTTTTTAGAGTACCGAAGATAGTCGTCCACAAAGGTCAGAAATGGGAAAAGCTGACAGAACAACGCCATAAAAAGTGGATTACAAACTAGAGCCCGGCCGATATGGATTTTGCTGTGGCCGATATGAAACCGATATAATGGGAGTTGGCGCTGCCGATAGCCGATGCATTTTCCACTATTGGCCAGCAGGGGCGTAAAGACTCCCCCCAAAAATAGTTAAAAAATGATTACATGCCCATGTTTAATCGGATCGTGCTGAAATTTGAATCACTAATGTGTGATCTCAGCCTGAATATAAAACAGTATAAAACATATTAAAAGTGAACACTATAGCGCCCCCTAGCATAGACGTGAAACGTCAACATTATCGGATTAGTACCAAATTCGGGGCATAAATTCTATGTATGATTACAAGCAAAAAAGTTTATTACGGACATGATGCATTTTCCACTATTGGCCAGCAGGGGCGCAAAGACTCCCCCAAAAAATAGTAAAAAAATAATTACACACACAGGCTTAGTCCGATCGTGCTGAAATTTGAATCACTAATGCCTGATCATGGCCTGAATACAATACACTATAAAACATATGAAAAATGAACTCTATAGCGCCCCCTACCATAGACATGAAATTTCAACATTATCGGATTTGTACCAAATTTGGGGATTAATTTCTATGTATGAATGCAAGCAAAAAAGTCTATTACGGAGATGATGCATTTTTCACGGTTTGCCAGTAGGGGCGCAAAGAATCCCCCCAAAAATATTTTTAAAATTATTACAGGGACATGCTTAGTTCGATTGTGCTGAAATTTGAATGCGGGATATTGGTCTGAATATAATAAACTATAAAACATATGAAAAGTGAACAGTATAGCGCCCCCTACCTTAGACATGAAATGTCAACATTATCGGACTTGGACCAAAGTCGGGGGTTAAATTCTATGCATGATTATAAGCAAAAATGTCTATTACAGTCATGGTGTATTTTTCACGGTTGGCCAGCAGGGGCACAGAGAATCCTCCAAAAAATATTGTAAAAATTATTATATGCACATGTTTTGTCCGATTGTGATGACATTTCTATCACTTATACACTGCATGACCCTTATTCCATTGATATGTCAAATACAGTTATCAGGGATACAGCGCCACCTATATGAATGCACACAATTTATTATTGTGTGACATAAAATTTGTTTTACATTCATTTGTAAAACTTTGCCAAAACATTCACTGACGTACTCCTCATCATAAAAGTCAGTAAGACCTATGCCCTAGTTTTACACTTTTGCCTCTAGAATAATTTCACTTCTGAGAAATTTAAAGGCACACTATGTAACTTTTCTGGTGGAGGATGTGTTTTCATGCACTTAGTCTTAGTGTGACAGTGCTCTTGACCATTAAAGTCACGTGACCTGTGGCTTAGTGTCTACAGTTTGTCTCTAGAATCATTCACTTTATCCAATTTTAAAGGTACACTATGTAATTTTTCTGGTGGACGAGCTGTTGGCCTCGGGAGCTGTCGGGAAGAGAGAGCGGTGTGTCGGGGCGGTCGCGAGTCCCCGGCATTCGCCAGGGGGGGCGGTGCGCGCCCGGGGCGAGGGCCACCATCGCCGCGCGCGGCTTTAATTCTGATTTATTCTTGGTTACAAAAACATTTGACATGGTAGCCCATGTATTTGTGTTTTCATTCTTAAAATGATTATCCCATCAGAAATCAGAATGAGCCCACACAAGTCTCTCATTTGGGTTGCCAGTTTCAAACAGAAATCCAGCTAAAAGGACTCTCTGATTTGAATCCTCACTACATAAATCCCAGCACCCGCAGCCAATCATAAATCAGTGCTAGTGCACCCTCTGCAGCTCAGAATGAACTCTGTAGGTTTTGAGTTCTACTTCTTACATGGGGCATTACCTTTGCCTATATATATTAAGACTGGAGCACAGGATACATACAGTACCTTTACACTAAGCTGTTCGTTCATATATTGAAAAGCACAGTATGTAATTTGTTTCCAAAAAAAGAAAAAAAAAAAAGTTTCACGTTTTTCTTGCATTTCCACAAAGCTGACCTGGAGAGGGCCTCCTTTGGCTGTCTTCCACACTATAGCATAAAACATAACTATCAAATAGAAAGTTCCAAAGTATAACTAATTTCCATGGAATCATGCAGGTGATGTGCCATAATGTAGATGTAAGTATGCTGTCATTTATTTTCTGTTGAGAAAAGTCTGCCAGTATGTCACTTCTGTGAATGTGGATTTTTTAAATGTTTTTTATCTTGGTAAAATGTTTACCTTGCTCTTTTTTAGCTTCACAAAAAAATAAATAAATATATATATATATATCTTCTCATCTTTATTCTTAGCATATTTGTAAAATATTCGTGTTTCATTGTACTGAATAATAAAACTGAATGCTTTATTCTATATACAACACAATAAAATATGAAATGATCACAGTTCAGTGTAATTCACAGTTGTAACGCTGTTTGTTTGCTGTAAGTGTAATTAATTTTCTAGTAATTGCCATAAACTAAATTTGAAATTTTATATGTATTTATATATTTCAGATTTATAGTAGACGGAAAATATTCATATTATAGTTGGTCTGGCGTTGCGCAACGTCGCCATGAAATTTGTCTACTCCGAGACACTATATCACCCCAACTACAAACTATCACTGCAATATTCTTCCGCCGTTAAAAATAGTCCACCTAAAACGTATTTTTTCTGTACAAAACAAATTTATTTTATGCACTCAGTACACCTAGCCACACAAGAGTAATCTAATCGTAGGTTAGATCAGATTTGTAGGTTTGTCGAATGAAATTGGGTGGTAAATTCGGGGGTGAAAATAGTCCGGCTGCATAAAGGCAGTAGCCTTCGCCATCAGCGATCTTTCCAGTCGCATGCTGAAGTTGCGTTCGGATCATGTCTAGCGATTCTGCTGATTACAACAGGTAAATCAGTTATGGTTTGCTGTATGAGTCGACTAACTGATTTATTTCTTAATATAATGAATCTTTAGCGTTATGTGGGGAAGAGATTGTTGAAATTTACAGAGTTTCTTTCAAGCTAAGTTGGGCCTCAGCCTGCACCAGGGCGACTGGCCAGAAGCATGTTCTATTTCCATGGCTACTCAGATTAATTTAAATTATTGCCGTTACATAAACAACTGGTACTTGAACAATAAGCCGGTTTGTTTGGGCATTTTGATTAAGTTTCTGCAAAGATAATATATTGTTAAAGGTAAACGCTGCTAGCCCGGCCTACCACTCTGGCTTCTCTGCCATCATTGGCATCCTAGGCCTAATTGTCCGACATATTGGCTACGGCTGTGCGAGTCTCCATATTAACATTGAGACAAGAGACATCATCCAGTGTGGCTTTTTTGCAGCGTTGCAGTGGAATTAAAATGGACCCCGTGAATTGAGCTGCAGCAGTGGGTTTATTCTAGGGTTACATAACGGTCTTTTTCGGGGGTCCCGATAGTGGGAATTTGACACGTGCTAAAGCTCGGGCTGTAACGGGATCTTCTTGGGCGTAACCTGGGCCTACAAAGTACACCACCAGGTGCCATTAACCGTGCTGGGCCACCTACAACATGACCACTATGGCCGTAGCCAGAGCTGCAGGTCTGCTCTGCGTTCCCGCTCTCTTCTACCATTGTGTGGCAGTAGTGGTCTTGGTGGCCCGTTTCTACCGGAAGAGGAGTTCTTCACTGGTTGGGGTGCTGTTACTTGAGCAGTAGCATTTCCTTCCCGATGCCACACGTGGTGGAAGTGTGCGAGTGAATGTTTCGTCCGAAGGATCCAGTGTAATTGCATTGGTTTAAGCCGTGCATTTTTGCGTGTGTTTAGCTCAAGAGACCGAGACCATGGAGGGCCCGACGGAATGGAGCCTGATGGTGTCATTGAGGTAAAACGATTTCTTACAATTTTGTAGCTCCCGAAACTAAGCGTCCAGAGGCTCATTTGTTGTTGTTGGTAATAATTCCAGAGCAATTGGAATGACATTACAGACAACTTTGACGATATGGTCCTGAAAGAGACTCTTCTCAGGGGAATATATGCATATGGTTTTGAGAAGCCATCTGCAATTCAACAGAGGGCAATCATCCCTTGCATTAAAGGTTAGTAATATTAAAAAGAAATATGAGTAGTCTTAAATGAGTGACATGATGTGTAACCATCTTTCGGGACTTACCCAATAATGGTGATTTTTACTATTCACTGATCATTTTTTAACCAGTTGAGAGTTAGTATTTGTCTGTTAGTTGGACTGTTTTGTAATTTAAAATTTGAATTGACCTTTTCTCATCTTTCACTAGGCTATGATGTCATTGCTCAGGCCCAGTCAGGTACTGGCAAAACAGCCACGTTTGCCATCTCTATCCTGCAGCAGCTGGACATTGAGCAGAAAGACACACAAGCCCTGGTGCTGGCTCCCACCAGAGAGCTGGCTCAGCAGGTATGTAGTTGTCAGGTTGTTTTACTCAGGTAATCAGTTTGTCGTCATGACATGTGTGGAATCTATTGCTTGTGCTCTATGCGATTGTTAAACAAATTTAAATGGTGAAATGATGGCATACCATCTTTCGGGACTGACACTATAAATGGAGAGTTCCTTCAGTATACTGATCACCTTATGTACAATATGTAATGACTGCCTTTCATACAAAATGAGATTATTTGATCTTAGTTTTTATTCTCTTTTAGATCCAGAAGGTGATCCTTGCTTTGGGTGATTATATGGGTGCAACCTGCCATGCCTGCATTGGTGGAACCAACCTCCGAAGTGAGATTCAGAAGTTCCAGGCTGAGGCCCCTCATATTGTCGTGGGCACTCCTGGACGTGTGTATGACATGCTCAACAGGAGACATCTGAGTAAGTGACAATTTATGGAATGAAAGACTTGCTTTGACATGTCGCTAAGTTTTATGTTATTCGTAGTCCCCAAGTATATCAAGATGTTTGTCCTGGATGAAGCTGATGAGATGTTGAGTCGTGGATTCAAGGATCAAATCTATGAAATCTTCCAAAAGCTGAGCACCAACATTCAGGTGAGTGTGAAAATCTGAACACTCCACTTCTGCTTTTAAGAGATCTGCTAGAACTGTTTCCCTCAGATAAGTCTGTGATGCAGTAATGCTAGTAGAGCCATGTGCAGAAGGAGACTAAAGAGCACTGAACTGAAAAGGAGCTTTGGCCGAACCTCTTTCTTAATGTTCAATGGTCCCTGGCTCAAGGCTCGGTGCCACATGATGCATGTTTCTGAGCTGATTTGAGCCGCCTTAGACCAATCTTCTGTTGTACACAGGTGGTTCTACTCTCTGCAACAATGCCTGCAGATGTGTTGGAGGTGACAAAGAAATTTATGAGGGATCCCATTCGTATTTTGGTCAAGAAAGAGGAACTTACCCTGGAGGGTATTAAGCAGTTCTACATTAATGTAGAGCGAGAGGTAAGAACACATTTAAGTTGAGTGGCACTTCTCTTCAAGCACCCTGCTGAAACTGCAGGAGCCAGGCCTCTGAGGCTTGGTTCATGTAGCCGTGTAAGCATGGGTACACCGGGGAAGGAAAGCAAAACACAGTATCTTAAATGAGGCTAGGAGGGACCTCTTTCTTAATGTCCAGTGTCCTAGGTCTTGAGGTTCTGTGTTACAACTTTATGTGCAGCATTCAATGTTTAGTTTGAATTTACTACGTTTTTCCTCTTTTGAAGGAGTGGAAGTTGGACACCCTGTGTGATCTTTATGAGACGCTGACCATTACCCAGGCTGTCATCTTCCTCAACACCAGAAGAAAAGTTGACTGGTTGACAGAGAAAATGCATGCACGTGATTTCACAGTATCCGCTCTGGTATGTCACGCCTTACTTTGTGTAACAATGGTCCCAGTAGTGAGGGGAGATGTATCAAAAAATGATATTGCAATTGTTTTATAATTTAAAATTTTAACTTTGAGATCTGTCTGCAATACAGCCATTTGATAAAGGCTGCAAATTGAGATGATTTTGATAAGTTGTCATGTGAATGTTGTTTCTGGAATGTTCCACAGACTACCTATTTTATTGCCAAAAATACTTGTTTTGGTTGAGTTATCTAATGTGTTATGCCATTTTTGTGGAATATTCTAGACAAAACGACATCTTGAAGGAAAATAGAAGGTCTCGGACCCTTCTCCTAAAAAGTACAGTGCCCCTTTTCAATATAAGAATTAAACATGCTGGCTAATCTTTCAGACAAGTGGTTTGTCATCTCTGACCAAGTGGTTTGATTTTTACAGGGCATTCATATTTTGTGCAATGCTTGACAAATTTTGGCAATGGATTGCAGTAATATTACAATTGCAATAATCCAAAAGTGATCCTAGATTTAATTTTTTGTCAATTTCTTTCCCTAGCATGGAGATATGGACCAGAAGGAGCGCGATGTCATTATGAGGGAGTTCAGGTCTGGATCGAGCAGAGTGTTGATCACGACTGATCTTCTGGTAAGTGCTAAATGAGTCAATTTTCCACCCCAAAATGTTTATGTTCTGTGACAGTCTTGAAATGACCAAGCAGTTACAACTTTTGGGAGATTAGTGCCCATTCTCCACAATGGCTTCCTTACCTGTAGGATTCTGTTACTTAAACATGGGCAACATTATGGTAATATGCCATTTTTCCTGGGTTAACCAAGTATAATACATTTTTTTTTTTTTTTTTTCTCCTCCCCCCAGGCTCGAGGCATTGATGTTCAGCAAGTTTCCCTGGTCATAAACTATGACCTTCCAACTAACAGAGAGAACTACATTCATAGGTAATACTCTACTGAAAATGAGATTCTCTGCCTTACCAGGCTGTTGTCTAACTGTTTCGTTGCTCTCAAAAGAATTGGCCGTGGTGGCCGTTTTGGCAGAAAAGGAGTTGCTATCAACTTTGTCACTGAGGAGGACAAAAGGATTCTTCGGGACATCGAGACGTTTTACAATACGACTGTGGAGGAGATGCCTATGAATGTGGCAGATCTGATTTGAGCTCAAAGATTCGTTTTTATTAAACGCAGTGATAGCGATTGTCCACTTGCATTGTGCTTATAATATTCGAGGGGGAAAACTTCTCAATGCTAAACTTTGGATCTGAATTTTGGTATGTGTTAAAGCGAGGTGACCTCTATGGTGGTCCCTCCTGGACAGTTGTAGATTCTAACCTCAACACTTGGCTGGTTGGAGCTACAAAGCCATGGGGTCTGTAAACTTAAAGGTCCTTATCAGGTATTATTTTCCATGTTCAATTAAAATGCGTGTATTCGATGTTCTCCACCATTTAGTAACTTACTTGTGGACTAAAAGGTATAAGTGCTGTATAAAGTCTGCAAATTATGTTATGCTAACATATGTGCGATTTATATATCGTGGGCCTGCTTAAACTTAGGCACTTGTCATGTTATAATGTAGATTCACTTGCTTTTGTTATATTTTGTGAATGTTTTAATTTAATGTTCCATATTTTTATCCCACCTGCTTTACCAGACTTCTCACTGGTTGAACCTGTTTTGCTGATGTGGTTTTACCCTTCCCAGAGAATATCTCCATTCTTTTCAAGAGTTCCTCCTCCAGAATTGTATGAATGTCTTAATAAATTAAATGGCTGTAAAATTGGATGTGAAAAGCCTACATTTTTATAGCCATGTATGCAAAGAGAAATATTACATTTTTTTTACACGTTTGCGTTTTCAGCTGTGTTGGACTCGTTAACTTTGGAAAAAGTAATATCGTTAATAGTTACATCTCCCAAAAATAACTTGACTATACTATTGCGTTCTCAACGGTAGCATAACAAAGAATAAATAGCAAACATGTGGCTGTACCAGCTTGTCAAAGGCTCATCCTGTTAGATCTCAGAAGCCATGCAAGGCTAGACCTGGATAGTACTTGGGTGGGAGACCACTGGGAAAATCGGGTGGTGCCTGTTGTGTCCTTTAAGACACTTCACCCACATTGCCTAGTATGAAAGTGGTGTGAGTGTTGGTGGTGGTTGGAGGGGCCGATGATGCAGATTGGCAGCCTCACTTCTGTCAGTCTGTCCCAGGGCAGCTGTGACTACAATAGTAGCTTACCATCACCAAGTGTGGAGGGAATGAATAAAGCGCTTTGGGTATCTTGAAAGGTGCTATATAAATGCAACAATTAATTTATATATATATATATATATATATATATGCAAAGCCTCTATTTCCCTCTAGTGGCCACGGTGTTAAGTTGAATTGAACAAACAGACGCGCATAGGTGAGACTGCGTCAATCTCAAAGCCAGAACAGAGTTTGTTGTCTCTTTAAAACGCATCAGATTTTCAATGTAGGTAATAAGCTTAAAGTTTCAGCTCACAAAATAATTAACTTACAGCTCACAAAATAATTAACTTACTGCCCTGTATACTATCCTGTTCAAGTTATTGATCACTAAATAGGCCTACAGACTTTATCGTTTTGAAAACTGTAGGGTGCCCAGACGTCCTCTTTTTCCGGACATGTCCTCCTTTTAATGAAAGAAATAATGCAATTCTTCATGTGTCAAACTCTACACCACTTTTTATTTGATGAAAATTGACCTCATATTAGCTGCGATAAATTCATAAATCCTAGCTGAAAAAGTTTGTAGCGTCGCCAACTCGTACGTAACCGCGGCGTGCGCACGCTGTATGGGCATAGTTTGACCCTTAGCAGCAGCAGCTCATGATAAATACAGGAGAAACTAGAAAAGCACTCAGAGAGCGCAGACCTCCGCCAAGGACTACCCCCATTTTTTATATAAATTGCGATAAAATCAGTCTTCTGGATCAGATCCGGATCAGCCTTTGGAATATGAAAGAGGATCCCATTGTCCATCCCTGAGTCAAATTTCATGGGGTTTGGTCAATAATTAACCGAGATATTGAGAAACAAAATTTTTGGCCCCATTTACCACAATGTTAACTAAAATTTCAAAGTGATCCAGAATCCAGGATTTCTTCCGGATCACCCCCAAAATGAAATCAGTTCTTCCTTTTCACATTTCCAATAAATCCTGAAAATTTCATCAAAATCGGTCCATAACTTTTTTACTTATGTTGCTAACAGACAAACAAACAAACAAACAAACAGACAAACAGACAGACAGACAGACAGACAGACAGACAGACAGACAGAGAAACGCCGGCAAAAACATAACCTCCTTGGCGGAGGTAATAAAACATTTGTTCAGACGTCCTGATAAAGGCTAAAGATCTGTGGTGTTTGTTCTGCTCTGAGCCACACACTAAAGCCTCTTGTATGTGAGAGGTGACAGGAGCAGGGCCCTGACAGAGCAGGGACAGGACATAGACACTGTCAGGAAAATAACCCACAAAAAATAAATTGGCTTATATTATTGAGCTATGACTTAGTAGATCTCTAAAATGCAATGAAATGCAGTAAATTGTCCAAAAATCCCATTGGAGGACCTCAGAGCCCCGATACACATAATATCATACATTTGTACATTACAAGCCTCGTCAATTTTTTCACCCCCGAACCAGCTGTCCTCCTTTTTGATATGCCCAATCTGGTCACCCTAAACAGATGCCAATTGAATCTTAATGAAATACATGTTTTTAATTGTAATTTATTTATTTATTAATTTATTTTATTTTTGCCATTTAAATTATACAGATCTACTCTATTGTCCTGGCCTGAACTGGACAGTAAGGGGCAGATGTGGGCAGCTGTTCCCAGTATTGCTTAACTCATCACCATGGAAACGGGACAGCTGTTTGGAAGGACAGCTAATCCACTCCAATGAATTTAAGATGAGCTGACAAAAATAGCCTGGTTGGTCTGCATATTATTTATGAGCCTATTAATAACAAACAAAATGGCCTTGTAAGGATGGCCATGAATATATAAGTTGCAGATATAGACTATTTTTACAGGCTATATAATTTGGTTAAAGAGACGTTTTATCCTCAGTGCAGTAGACTACTCCATTAAACAGTTCAGTTATTTTACAATACACAGTACAGAGTTAGCCTACAGAGGACATGGCTGGTTATCACAAACTTGGACTACAATGGCTAAAACTTGATTAATTTTCATGTCTTAAAATATTTTTGGAGAAAACTGGTTAACATCAAAAAGTACACTTTCAGATTTTTATGAAAAATGTTTGAATATTCCAAAAAGTAGCCCCATATTTAAAGCTTCTACCATTATAAAAGAGAAAGTTGAGGCCATTTCTGGGGCATGTTTTTTTTTTTTTTTATGGTTATGAAATTTATAAGTTTTAGGTGCAATCCAAAAAGTCCAGTTGAGGTAAGGTAAGTTGTCACAATCTGAGGTTTGTAGCAACCACTAACGTAATAACGGCCAATAATGTAATAATGCTGGCCAAATTTAAATGTTTGTAAAGTTTAAATATAGGCTATAATAAGCATAGTCTAATAACCATCCAATAATGGTGGTACATGGACAGCTGTTCAGTTTGTGGATTTTATAAAAATTTTTGTCAGAAATTATGTGTTCCACTTTTAGAGGTGGTTTAGCTTCGGCCTAGAATAGTCCTATTTTTAGATTACTTTGATAATGATTTGTTTTTGTGTACTGTTGCGAGGTTTCAGATGATATCACAATATCCTATAGGCCAATATAGGCCTTAATACAGATGGGGGCAGCTAAAATTTATGTTGTTAAAATGCAGACTTTTTGTTGTAATACAGCGAGTTCTTGGGTCACTAATATAAATGATCAGGTTCAACATTTGTGAATTTACCTTTGAAATATTTCAACAGAAACTACAATGTAATTAACAGGAAAATATGTCTCTTGCCCTCATCACGGAGTATGACATCATTACATCAATATCAGTGCCGTAGTTAAGTTTAGTGTGCATGTGTCACCTGACATGCACTGTATTTGCATGTAGTCCTGTTGGATCTTTTAAACACAGATTTAAAAAACAAACAAACAAACAAACAAACAAACAAAAAACGTCTTAAATGTTCCACTTCAACGCAAATAATAAGCTTAAAGTCTCAGTTAACAGTTAAGACTATTTTGTTATTGATTACTAAATACAGATTGTATTGTTTTACAAATGTAAATGTATGCTTTTTAAAATTCTAATTAGTTTTTCTTAACATTTAAATTCCCCTGCTTTTCTTTTATATGATTATTTTTATGTACTGTTCGTCTCCCCAGTGTATTGTAAAAGCAAAAATAAATAAATAAATCAAATAACTACACAATAGATATAAAATGTTTCATGCACATTTTTATGAAGGAGTCGTGTACTTTGTGTAGTTATTGTACATGTATGTTACTTTTTTTTTTTCTGCTTTGAGATGCAAGCTGATTTGCTGTGTAAGGGTGATCCACTCTTCTTCACTTAGATTTAAATACATACTAACTCCTCTCCTGATTTGAAAGTTTTAAATAAACAGGACCGTGTGGTGAAGTTGAATCATTTCTCTAAGCCTGTGGTGAAATTTTGCAGTTAGGGCAGTTTTTTTTTTTTCTTTCCAAAAACAGTTTACCTCCCACATTGGTTCTCACATTTAGTTGCTCTAGATTGACATTTGAGGCTTCTCACTGGTTTATGTGGTTGGAAAAAGTGGTGTTGCACACAGAACAGCCGTTTTGCCTCAGTAATGAACAATGATTTCAGATGCTTACCTGTAACTTCAATAAATGCCATATATACATATATATATATATATATATATATATATATATATATATATATATATATACATATATATATATATATATATACATACACACACACACACACATATATATACATATATATATACATATATATCACACACATATATATACATATACACACATATATACAAACCTACAGCTATCCACAATAATCTAACAAATCTAAGTGAACAGATGAATGATTTTCCTCTGTAAGGTCTTCTTAACTGGACAGTGCATTAAGACTACAGGGAATAAGGGCTAGCATTTTCACTTAGGGCACTGGCAGACTGTGTCCTGTGTGGTCTGAATACGGCCTGCTGACTTCATTGACACCTCACGATACCTTCCCCCGGACAGTTTTCAGCTGCTCAATAATTGCCTACATTATGGTATACACGTGGGTTTTATTTTAATGTTTCCTGTCAGTGTTTCACATTCTCTATATATTCTTTTTGTTGACTGAGTTTATGTGTTTGTGTGCAAGACAAATTCCCATCAATACAAATGTGTCTAAACTTCATTCTGGTCAGTTAGTCTGTTGCTTTTATGAACTTAATGATGACACACAGACTGTTACTAGCAGCAGGATATTGCAGCACTTTTGGTGTAACAGCTGAGTTGAGAAAATTTTAAACTCCAGATGTTGGGAAAGTTTGGCATTGGCATCACAATATCCAAATACACATATTCCAATGAGCTCAATGAAGCTCAACATTTATTAAGTAAAAAATTATATTTACAAATGCAATAGACAACAACAATCCCACATAAAAAAAAAAAAAAAAATTACTTTCATTTTTTCTGAAAAAAATATTATCTTAACAATTGTGCATTGTGACATTTGAAACCCAAGTTTTTAGGTCAGACAAAGTTATGATTCTCATATAACAGAGATATAAAGAACTGTTTCTATATCTTTGAGTCACATAAACACATTATCTAATACAGCAATTTGTTACATTTGAAAAATCCTACTTTTACAAAAATGCTCTGTTGTTACATTTCTTGGCACATTAGTGCCTTTATTCAAACGTGTTGCTTGAGAGTGATTTGGGTAACACTTGCTGTCATAAAGTGAAGAATGAAGTCACTTTTGTGTTACTTTCAAGTCCACCTCAGTCTAACAGAACATTTGCACATTTGCAGTTGCAAATGATATTACTAAACTAAAATCCCCATTTGTTGCATCATTTACAGGAGGTCGGGGGTGGGGTTAGGGTTAGGGTTAGGGTTAGAGGGTTAGGGGGCACACTTTAGCGTGTGACTGACAGCAGCAACATCAGTACATCCATGTTGACACAGAGTTATATACACAGACATTAAGACTATGAAAAAGCTGCTTTGCATGGGTAGGTGTTTACATAGTAAGGTTTACAGAGCAGAGTCACTTTGACAATAGTGCAGTAAAGTCTTCCTATCAGCCCTAGGGCTTCCTCTTTTACCTGAGGGTGTGCAGCAGTTTTCCAAAGCTCATAGATATCCTCCACATGTCCGTGTGAGGTAAGCATTTGGCTGTAGATACAGGAGTGGTAGGGAGCCTTAGCCTCGCCTGAGAAAAACACATGTTCTTGAGGAGACACACCAACAGCATTGGCACAGATGCCCATGAACACATCATCAATATAAAGGGATGCATTCAAAGTTAGGGTGGCATGATAGATTTTGTCAGCCACATCACTTGAAACTACATAACCTGCTCCAGCTGTGTAGTCAGGGTAAGACAGCCACGGGTACATGTCATAGGGCACATAGTATTTGCTGCTTCGGCTTCGTACTGGTGGTGATCCCCTGTGCACTCTCCCCACCCAGAGGTCAGTAAGCCCCCTCCTGCTCATGTCCTGAAGGTACTGCACCAGGTTGGGCATGTGCACAAAAATATCATCATCGGCAGTCATGAGGAAGCGAGCGTGAGCGCAGTGATGGTGCATCCAGTGGAACTGCATGAGCAGCTTCAGGGTCAGGTTGTGGAAGGAATCAATGAAGCCCTGCTGGATGAGATCATTGTGCATTTTGTCTTCAAACTCCAACAGTTCCTGAGGGCCGAAGGGGTCTATGTCCAGGCTGTTGTCTGAGGCCTCCCGGGCTCCTAACACAAACAGCACTTTCACTGTGACACCAAGAGACTGCTGGATGTAGGTTTGATTGCCCCATGTGGATCTGATGGCCTGTCTCCTCTGAATGTTCTCTGGTGATGTTTTGACAAAGAGGAGCAGGAGGACATCTTGGTCCTTGCACTTTTCTGGATGGTCCAGAAGGTATGGAAAGTTACTGAATATCAGCGCCTGCTCTCTCGGAATGGTGAGGCTTTTGTTAACCAGAGTGAAGCGGTTGATGAAGTAGCGAAAAGACACTGACTTGACGTGGCTGACGAACAGTGTTATCGAGCTGCTCCCAGCAAACCATGACCAGGGACAGCACCAAGCAAGTAACCATGAGCTGCACACACTGGCATCTCCTCAACCTACGGAAAGTGATGAACATGCTGACAGTGGGGGACTCCGTCACTGTGAGGGCATTCAGGCAGAAGTATCAGAGCAGGCACACGACATGAAAGAGGCTGCAGGGTCTGTGCCTGAGGCTGGGTGGGTCCATTCGCACAGAGGTGGGGTCACTACTGGAACAGGGCCCCCATCACGGTCACATCCAACATGGACACGTGCCATCGTCCAAAACCATCAGGGGACTAATAAACCAAAAAAAAAAAAAAAAGGTAATATTTAAAAATACCAACTTTAATAATAAGGCATACCTGGATATTATTTGTAAATGTTTGTTAACCATTAATTAATAATTTACTAAAAATCCGGATAAGCGGATGAAAATGGATGGATGGATGGATAGTTAATATGAATAGTTAATGAATAGTTAATGATTACTAAACATTTGCAAATTGTTATTAGATGTTCCTATCTTAACATTTATGAATGTTTTATTAATTAGTAATAACACCTTTTGTCTTTGTTAATAAGTAGGCCATTAAAAAAATAATGAAATGATTAGTTAATGTTTAATAAACATTTAAAAATAATTTGTAGGTATTCCTTTTTACAAATTCTAACAATTTGTTTATTTTCTTTGTATTGCCTCTGCAAACAAGTAGCACATATATGTTAGTGATGTTAAACCACTGACAAATGTTATTTATTGCATTTAAATATATCCTTTTTTATGAATATGTGACATCTTTATTCACCATTTATTTTTTAGTATGCATCAAAATGTGAGAGGAAGAATGTGTGGTACACTAAACTGCAAATTTGGCCATAGAATCACTTGCATTTGCACACACACAAAAGACAAATATGCTGTATGTCCTGACATATAATAAACTCAAACTATTATTTTTTTCTGTGACATGGAGGAAGCCGAAATTTGAGTAATTGGGGCTTGTTAACAGGACTGAATGCAAAAGCCAGCACAGCAAATGTGGCCTGCATGGTCCATAATGGAGGGGTTTAAGTGACAGACCCCTAAAAACCGCTGAGAGGCGTAGAAAGCCTGGGGGCACAATGGCCCACATCAGATCAGTGAGGTAAAAGAATGCAGCATGAGAATAGTGTGCTTCCGCCCGGGCCTGAATTCACCATGAGGGGATCAGAATGGGCCCACAGCTTGGGATGCCCCACTGCAGTCTGGGAGCTTTTTCCACAGCTTCTAGGGTGGACTGTGCCTAATGAGATCAATGACTGCTTATTTTCTCCTTCTGATTCACACCAGCCTCCTTCATGACACCCACCCTGACACACGTCATGTGTAAAACTTTACACAAGATGATCAGCTGAAGCACATTTGGTAACTATCATACACAGGGGACTATGACACTAGCAGCTGAAACATCTTGATTTCAAATTAAACCTTTTCTACCAGCAGACCATGACAGACAAACTATGTAATCATCATGTAATACCCTACCAACCCTCCTGTGGGACTGCTTGGTCATGTCTGAGTAGATGCACACAAATTGATTCTTGCCTCACGCTGCAACACATGATTTAAGTGTATAGTGTTGAAGCTGTCATGTGGGAACACATGATGGTGCTGGGAAACTAGACAAAACCAAGGTGCATATTTGATGAATCTGTCCAGGTTACACACAAATAAGTGGACAGTCATTTGGGTAATAATACAAATTAGAAAAAAAAAGTGTAGAGAGGATGCACTCTGCAGGTGTCAGTCTTCCATCAACTGTTAAACATGGCTTGTACTATTTGCTATACCAGATTCTATAATGATCATCATGAGTCTATCCCCAGCGCTACACCATATCTCTGTGTTGAACCTTTCCTTGTCCTCTGACCCCCTCCCTCAGGCATACTTCGAAAGTCACGCTTTGTATAAATAGATTTGTAACACAAACAGGGGGAGTGGTAATGGACACACCGTAAAACACTTACCATTAAAAAGCAGATCCTGAACCACACCAGCTCTCCTTGCCCTCAGCGCTCTCAGCTCTTCTGCCCAGTGATCACTTGTGTGGCGCTCTGATAGAGCGGCTCTTAAAGTTGGTAGTAAATGTGCTGGTCGCCTTGATGCCTCTGTCCCCTCCCTCAGGGTGAATGGGGCTGGCCTACCACTACAGCTGAAGTCTATACAAGAGTCAGTCAAAGCAGGAAGCCTGCCCTCTGCATACTGTAGCTTGTATATCTCTGCAGCTATAAATACACATTTACATTGACTAAAAAAGCTGGTGTTTCTCCTTGAGCAGTGTCAGGAACCAAAATCTACACATTTAGTAATGCCCTTTGAACGTAGAGCAGTAGGCAGTAACTTATAAAGCAATCCATTGATCTTATCAAAATAATTTTTATTCTAGATCTTGAGATCAGAAAGCTGCACACTGCAGCTGTGTACAACAAAGATGAGGGCGAAGACAACACAAAAGGTTCCAAATTGATATTTACATGTTATCATACATCACATTTTATTTTTGATAGTTTGAATTGATAGCTACAAATAAAGTGGAATTACAAAAGTTTGGAGAAATACAAAACCTTGAAGGGCTCTCTGGCGTAGCAAAGATATATTTAACATTAGTACTTTCAGTTGAAACATAAAGACAGCAAAAAACACTTGAATAAAGTGTAAAAAGCTTTTTTTTTTTTTTTATCTAAAAACAATGTATTATAAAATACCATTCGACTGTCATAGACATCATTTGTAATAGTGTCTTTGTAGTACAGTCCAATTGCTGCATTAGAGAAGAACTATGAATGTTGTAAATAAAATGTTTAACAGGAGTGACATTCAGAACAGAATCTTAGATTGAGCGGGATGCAGGGACATGAAGCTGCTGTAGGAGACTGAAGCACAGAGAGGATTAAATGTGTGATGGCTTATTAACACTTCTCCCTGTTTCTCCATTTTGGTCTAAAGTGCAAAAAGAAGCCTCATTCTGGCTATGACTGTACAATGGTATTTTATAACTAAAAGCCACTCCCTCATTGCAACTTCAGGTGATGCAAAAGAACAAGCCTTTTGTTTTTCCAGCCGTCCTTAAACCACACGAGTGGAGTACAGAATAGGTTGCTGTGCTAGCATATATATCATTAGTATGTAGATAACCATGTTACATCAAGTCACACGCGGCAGGTCAGTTTCACCCTGTCAGACAAACAGCACTGACCTGCTTTAAAAACAGCAAGTCCAAAAACTATACACAAAAGCAGTGCTGTCTGTGCATAGGCCTGACCCGAGCCTTTTGCAGAGAGCACGAGGGACTGCAGCCACCTGACTAGCACGGCCAACCAAAGCAGGAGCAGCAGTGCCACGCCAAGCGTGAAAGCTGTGGACTTAACAAAAACAAAATAAGCTTAAGCCATCCACACCGCAACATGTAAGAAAGCAACCTGTCTGATGTTTAATGACCAAGCCTGAGAACAGGACACAATGGAGCAGCTCAGTCTGATTATCATTCAGCTATTGAGGAAATAAGCACACTGATGACAACATGAGGTTGCTCAGATGCTGTGACGGCCTTGTATCCGGGACCTGTTCACTTTGCATCAGTTCAGGACAGCGCTTGTGACCGCACAGCCTCTACCCTGAGGCCCCCATCACCACTGAGTTTACTCACAGAACCTGATGTCCAACACCATTTCTGACGCTTGAGGATACATGTTGCGCATAGGACACTTTACCATTAACTCCATATTGTCTACTACAGAGGGACCACCTGAATATTACATCTGACAAACTTCATTCTGAGAGCTCTACAATACATTTCTTTGAGCTTAAGTACTTCTCTCCAACACCAGATGACAAAAGTTGCGTAAAATCCAAATTCTACAAAACAATGTTTACAGGACAGTGTTGATTTATGTAATATGCACACATTAACTAAAAAAAAGTCATTCAAGTTTTATGAAAGATCCAAGTGTGATTTGGTTTTTTGGAGTTTGTTTCAATGAGTCCATACACACCTTTCTCTTGTTTGTCTGATCTATGTGAACGGGTGCAGTTCAGTCCTTAGTGTATGTGGGGGGGAGCTTCCATTTGGCTTTAAAACCAGACCATGGCCTCAGATAGGACTACAGCAGTGTGACGTACAGGCAGCGCAGTCAGTTGGTTTGGCTATGTACACATTCGTAGTCGGTCCATGGTTCCCCAGACCTTCGTCATTTTCTCAGGTCTAATACACAAACCTGCAAAGATAAAGAGCATGTCATGACCTTGATTCTCCATTATTTGATTGAACACCGAATGTCATAAACTTAATGATAACCCAGCAAGATGTAGACTTTGGCATATAAACAGTCTGCTTGGGTGTTGTTACATAAATAAACAACAAAAGTAAAAATGTCTGTCCAAATAGTAGTTTTAACAGCAGATGATAAACTTACAGATCCATCCGACGCGCTGGCCCCTACTTTGTCTCCTGTGGCGTTCCAGCAAACCTCAAAGATGCCCCCGGTTCCACGATAGCTGTGGACCAATGCTCCCGTCTACAGCAATCAACAAGCACATGAAAACATATTAAAATTTCACACAGTACAGCTGTTTAAGTCTTTGATTTTTGGGTCCTGACTTTTTTGTTTTGTTATTTTTAGTTTGTTATGCTAAAATGTATTTTAGAAATATATACCGTACATATTTATATTATTTTAAAAAATCTAAACATAGTTCATATATCTACTCGATTCATATCTACTGTAATGCAAATCCTTTAATTTTATTATATTTAAACTGAGAAAATAACTTGAGGCAGACTGGACGTTTTGCTTGGCCCCCATCACTGAGTTCACACAAGAGGCGGTAACGCAAATGATTGGAACAGTTCTGACCTGCGTGTTCCAGATGTGGACACACTTGTCAAAGGAGCCGCTGGCCAGGTGGCGTCCATCAGGGCTGAAGGCCACGCTGTAGACAGGCTCCTGGTGCCGGGTCAGAGTGTGGATGCACACGCCCCTCTCTACGTCCCACAGACGAACGGTGGAGTCAAAGGACGCACTGGCAAAGCACACGCAAGGGTTAGACATACTCACCACTCACCACTGTCATCTGTGGGCTGACATTACAACACTAAACACCACCCACCTGGCCAGCATGAGGTTGGCACTAGGGTTGTTGGTCCCAGGGCCTGTGGGGCTCCACTTGATTGTATAGATTTCTTTACTGTGAGCTTGGAGGTCATGAACACATGTGTCCTGTTTCATACTCCAGATCTAATATACAAGAGTCATGAGGACATAATATAACAGGTTTATAAAATGAGACATAATACTGGTCTCACCTTCAGTGTCATGTCATCAGAACAAGATGCCAGCAAACTGCCAGTGGGATCCCATTTTATGGCATTCACCTCATTCTAGGTAGATGAAACGAACAGTCAATATATTGATAGTTAAAGCACATGCTTTGCAGTATATTTTAGCACAGAAACAGTGATATAAATATATATAAATGTTGGCTGTTAGCACATCTGTCAGATGAGTGGATCTTCACTCATCAGTAGGTTCTTACAGTGTGTCCCTGGAAGGTCTTGACGGGCCTGTCCTGGCCCAGTTTACAAACATGTATGCACATGTCTGTGCTGCATGATGCAAACGTGTTGTTGCTTTGCCAGTCTACGTCCAGGGCAGGAGCTGAGGGAGAAGAAAGAAAATGGTTCAACTTAGTGAAAAATTTAGACTTCGTGATCACAAAAATGTGCTGCCTACATTAAGTGTCTTTCAATTTGGAAATAAGGTTTGTATATAAAAATGTATTAGGTTAAACAAGCTGAAAAGCCAAAGCCAAGAAGTCCAAATGCCTGAGTAATGCATAATATGAAACCATGAAATAATAAATCAGGAGGACACAGTGACAGACTCCACACTAAAGCAGCTAAACTATCTCACCTGAGTGGAAAGGAAACTGCTGCTTTGCCTCTCCTGTGTGAGCATCCCAGATAATTGTTGTCTGTTACAAAAAATAGGAGAGGAACCAATAGTATTAATACAATAGTTTTTGATTTGCAGAAAATAATTTGCCAACTCAACTAAAAGTTCAATATATGGATATATAGACTTGTACTTTGGTGTATGTGCACTAGATGGCATCAGAGAATTGTGCAAATTGTATGTTCTTTGAGTATTAACAAATCCATAGGCCATTTAGCGTATTCTACAAAAACAACACATTTCTTACCTTGTCTACACCAGCACTTAGAATAAAGTTTCCTTTCTTATTCCACTTGAGTGCAAATATAGGCCCTTTGTGCTGCCCTAAAGTACTTGCAAGGTTACCTAGGAAGGAAGAAATGGTATAAAGAAATCAGTTTTGATATGATGGTGATAAACTTCTAACAGTGAAGCTGAAAGTACCGTCTTTTGTCCATATTCTTGCAAAACCATCATATGAACCTGTGGCAAGTAGTGTGCCTTCACTCTGAAATGATGACAAAACAAATTCCTTATTGCAAGTGTCACTGATGAAGTTGGACCATAGAAGGTAGCTTTATGGAGCAAAGCTAGTTAAACTAAAGCTAGTTAAACTAAAACAAATTGACATACTACAGTAAATAATATGTAAATGACTGAATGACAAAACATACTTTCTCAAAACAGAGTACATTTCAACAGAGCTGCTTCTATTAAAGAAAACTTGGCAGTGGAACAGATTCAAAGCCGTGCGCACTCACATTCCAGTCGAGTGAGGTGACGTCTTTGTTGCTGGGTACGTCCTGGCCTCCTTCCCGAATGCAGTGCCTCAGAACCAGCTGAGTGGACCCGCCTGAGCTGTTCTCACTCAAGTTCCAGATCCGAGCTGTCGAGTCCCCAGACCTGTTAACAACATCATTTACAATCTTTACTGCGGATCCAGGCAAAAGTATGTATACAATCACTATCACTTAGTCAAAAAGGCATATCAAATGTAAAAGTATTTCATCCACCAACTTCCCATCTAGTGCAATAATGCCTTACTGGATTGACAATTTGCAGTCAGACTGAACATTTTAACTATACAGTGGTCCCTCGTTTATCGCGGGTGTTACGTTCCAAAAATAACCCGCGATAGGTGAAATCCGCGAAGTAGTCAACTTTATATTTTACAATTATTATATCTGTTTTAATGCTGTAAAACCCCTCACCACACACTTTATACACTTTTCTGAGATAGGACAGGGGCAAATTTTTTCCTTCTTTAAACTTATTGCTGCTGTCGTCCTTTTGTTACTTTCCTCCTTTATGTAACAAACTGAAGATTTATTTATTCCATAATGGAGCCCTACAGCACAGAGTCCTGCACGGGTCAATTTTTGGAGACCTGCACCCGCGCAGTACAGCGCCGCAACCGTGCAGTACAGCGCCGCACCCACGCGTTAACCCGAGATTATATCAAACTTTTGCACTGCCTACGCCACGGACTGAACCAAGACTAAACCAGGACTAAACCAGGACTAAACCAGGACTAACCTAGGACTGATTGCAGGACTGAAGTGGAGGACTAAACCAGGACTGAACTAGGACTAAAACAGGAGTCGCCTAACCCAGGACTAACCTAGGACTGATTGCAGGACTGAAGTGGAGGACTAAACCAGGACTGAACTAGGACTAAAACAGGAGTAGCCTAAACCAGGACTAAACCAGAAATGAAACAGGACTCACTGTTGGGACGGGCTTGGAGGTGACTGCAGGAGAAAGCACCCGCACAGAGCTCCGCACCTCACAGAGGTAATGCGGCAATTGGCCCATCACGCTTTGAGGAAAAACTGCTCGGCATTCTCTCTTATAAGTCCAAGATTAGTACTGGTTTGGACCTGGTTTAGTCCTGACTAGGGCTGGGCGATATGGATCAAAAAATATATCTCGATATATTTTTGCTATATCTCGATATACGATATATATCTCGATATATGTTCAAGAAAAAATAACCCCCTAAAACTGAAAACTGCAAAAACAAATCTGCCAAATTCCACAAGGTCCTTTTTTTTATTGAAGTGTAAGAGGTCGGCAGTTCATATAGGAACATTTAAGACTACAAAAAACCCTAATTACATAAATAATAATTTAACTGTAAAATAAAAGAAATAATACATATTTCCTTCTTTTCATTCATAAATAAACCAACTCAACACAAGCTCATCTTTGCATTAACTGTTATCCAAACCAGAATCATAACCATGAGCTCATTTAGCAGAAGAAGCTCAGGATGTTCCTTATTTCAATAGATCCATGTTATTATCCAGCAGTAAGGAGCTCTGAGATTTCCCACAATCCACTGCAGACCAAACCCAACGTTTCCAAACACTATTGTACAAGTGACACTGCAGCAGATTATTAATTAAAAATATTCTGCATAAATAAATTTTACATTGCTAAACTTTACAATATATAAAGCATAACGACTCTAGAGCCACATCAGCCCGTTTGCGATAATAATGTGTTTAATGCAGTTCTGCGCACGTGTGTTTACATTTTACAGAAACGAAACTTAAGCGCATGGCTCATTTGCATAAACAGCGCACTTCTCACGCAGCTCACCTCGTTTAGCTTCTTTCGGGCTAAAGGACGCGACTCGGTGGAATATGAGGATGTGCTGTTGATCGTTTTGTCTGTAAATGGTGGAAAAGGTTCGTGGTGCTTGAAGCTTTTCACTGACACCAACTTTCGGCGTTCATGGCGATAGTGAAGAGTGAAGGAGACACGAGCGAACAAAATCAGGGAGGCGGAGGCGACGAGAGAGAAGACAAACAAGCGAAGCGGCGAAATCATATCGAGTTTAAAAACTCAATATATTTAAAATATCGATATATCGCCCACCCCTAGTCCTGACAAACCCGTGTGTAATTACTACCCACCCGTAATACGCAATACGCGTTCATACACTGCTTAAAAAAAAAAAAGCATGCAAAATTGCACAAAAAAAATCCACGAAACAGCGAGACCACAAAAAGGTGACTGTATACTACATTTATATTTACCCTATTCACTTAGTCAGTTATCATGTACTGCCAATGTATTAAGCAGATGTGGGACACAGGGACAGGTTTATGAATATAATTACAGAAAGAAAGGTTTGGAAAGAGCCTGTTTTCTTACAGTAGAAATTAAGCTGTAAAAAGTTAACTGACCCTGATGCAAGCAGGTCATTGACTGGGTTCCAGGCACAGATGAACACTTCAGATTCATGGCCTCTCAGGACCATGGCTTTACTCTGGGGAATCTCCACATCCCTGTCCACCTCCATCACCTCTGAATGGTGATCTGTGGAAAGAAATATCATGTTATTCTATGTTTCAACAAAAATAAAGCTTGAGGCCTTTTCAGGTAGCCAAGAACAATTGTAGTTTTGGTATATGTGATCTAAGGCATCTGAAGATGGCCTGTGTAGGGTAGGAGGGGCATGGGCTAGCTTACTGGCTAAAGTGTGCGATCCATTTTCTTCACCATTTGCAGTGCCCTCTCCATTCTTGGTGCTTCCCTGGGTCCCACTGCCAGCTGCTGCCTGCTGCTGCGCCGCCATCTTGTCCCTGTATGCCTGCTGTCTGGTTTGGACCACATCTGGCATCACAGCATCGATCAGAGACAAGGACTCAATGGGCCTCCCATCAAACAATGTCCCATCCTGAAACAAATTAAAAGAGCTATGAGAAACATGCTGCAGTAAAGCCTGGGAGTTAGTATCAGCAGATATGCAATGCAATGTGGTGGCCAAGGAGCTCTCATAATTTACTGGCCATTATTTTTAAGAAGCATAAACAGATCAGCACAATCAGTGAACATGAGTCTAGTGTATGCTCTATCAGAGAGAATAATTATTATTCAGACCATGTATATCTCTCTATTTTTCAGATTCTTAAATACTGATCCAAGTACATACTTAGCACCACAGAACGTTGTAACTAAATGGTGTCATACACTGTCACGCCTCTGTACAATGTTAAGTATCACAGCAGTTAAAAACTCCCCATATAAAAAACACACATAATGCTAAATGCATAAAGTACATTTGGGGTTTGAGCATCACCTCATTGATGCTGACTTCAGCCTCCACATACTGCAGACCCTTCTGGATGATAGATATAAGGGCAGCAGGGGGCACCAGGGCTCCATTGATGTTGGACTGGCTGATGTGGCTCTCTATGCCAAAGGTAAATGCAGAGTGGGAGAAGCCTTGAGGAATAACAAAATAAAAAATAAAAAAAACAATGTTAGAACACAAATCCTACAATGTTTTAAAAGGAGAAATATTAGGCTGCTGGCGCACCTGACTCTTGCAGATATCTGTAAACCAGGAAGTTAACCTCATCGCTGCTTATGCTCATTTTGGGTCCCAGTGATCAAACCATTGGCTCAACACAGGAGAGGGGCCTATAAGCAAACATAGAGTGAGAACTGTGTGACTAAATCTCATCTCACTGCATTAACATTCTGTAGTAACACAAATAGACAGTAAAAGTGTCACAACATGGAGGGCATGGAGCCAGGTGTATGCTCACAGGATGAGGTTACACCATGAGTCACAGCAAACACCAAGTGCCACACACATGGAAACTGGAGCAGCGGTAAAAACTAGGGCTGTGGTCGACAACAGATATTCTTGACCGACTAAGACTACCCAGTGCATCTACTAGGGGTTGCCAAAGTGGAGGCTGTGAGATGATTTAAATTATTATTTTTTTTTATATGACACTATATTAAATAAACTAAGAGAATGAAAAAAGTACATTTGTGTGAACACAATAAACCACACAAATAAAGAATATTAAATTTGATCTAACAGATTTTGCCACTCAAAATTGTTATCAACGCCAATTAATGTTCTCAATTAGACAATGAAAAGGTGTTTGCGTGAGGCTGAAGAAATCAAATTAGTCAGTAAAAAGGTAGAAATTAGTAACAATTTATTGCTAAAAGTCTGTCCAATTCCATCCAACTTGACATACACATCTTGAGAACAGCTTTTTAGAGAATGCCAATGCTCAGTCAGTTCTACTTATTTGTCTGTGTCTGTGATCTTAATACTTACAAGATGCAGACAGAGCACAGTGATCTGATTCTGTCATTACATGCTGCTTTTATAATATACTCTATGCTATACAAAATGTTAATGCACATTACTATACAATTATCTTTGATTTATTATATATTCGTTTTTGTAGATTTATAGATTTAAGAGACAATATTAGAGACAATATTACCCATGAGAGGTTTTCAAATCCCTGCCATAGCAAGGATGTCTTCAGTGAGAAATGTTGGGCCCTGAAGAGAAACAAAAGAACAAAATGGGTAAACAGTTGATAAAACATCGGAATTTGAATTAAAAAAATTAAGAAATGTTTCATCAGGATATGATATGTGACTTTCCAAAATTTTACTGGACAATACAATAACTGTGTGTCCATTTGCAGTATAAAGCTAGGTCCATTAAGTTGACATTTCGGTCTAAGTTAGTGTAGTATTTTTCTGGGAATTAAATTGGCAATTCTTAAAATTAAAATAGCAAGTGAAAAGACTCAAAAAATCTGCAGCTGAGGCATAACAAGTAAATAAGAGTTAGTATCGCATCTTTTAGATTCAACAGAATCACATCACGAACTGATATATATTTAGAAAAGTTGGGACGCTCGAATAAATTGTAAACAAAGTACACCTCGATAGAAGTATACAGTCAGTGGAAAAAAAAAAAAAAAACATCAGTGAGGTTTATGTTGTTGAGAGGGAGATTCACATGACACCTGTCACCAAAGGACAGAGAAAAAATTAAATATCAGGCTTAATCTGGTCAGGGGATTCCGCAAAGAACAAGCTTAAGATTAACATAGGGGCAAAAACAGTATAGTGCAGTTAATTATACTTAGATCGATATTAAACCACTAGTTGGTATTACAGGACACTATCTGATAGGCGTTAGTCCATTGGCTGCTCTGCTGTGACCGTACCCTTCACCACTCACGCTAGTTTGGCATGGTCCTGTAACAATTTAAATTTTAAAGATGAAAGTTTATGCTTCAAACGCGGCAACGTCCAACTTTGGGCACTAACTGTAATGCAGTTTTCTCGGAATAACACGTATTTATATCTAGGAGCAAGCGCGTGGTATAAAACAATCGATTAGTATCAAATTAAACCTGCTAACATTAGCAGCTAACCATAGCATGCTAAGCTAATGACAGAGCTGCTATGTTTGCTACATACCTACTTTAGTCAATGATTTTAAAGCCTTGTCCGTTACTCTGGAAGCTACAATAAAACCATACTAGTTTAAGGTTAAATTGTGTCACCTTTTGCAAATACATGCAGTAATATAAGGTATAAAATGAATGCTAAAGCAGGCGGTAAGGGCCAGCAGCGGCTACAGAGACACTCGCCACAGCATAGTGACCTGTCATGGCAAAATTAGCTGCCTGAAACTACTTGTTATTTCAGCGGTTCTTTTTAGTATTATATGAATGTAGGGTTTCTGGTGAGATCAAGCATATAGCATTACAACGTAAATGTAATCCATATGTTATGTATACACTGTTTTAATGTTGTATTATACTATATTAATGATAATCATACTAACCTTTACGCGCCGAAGGACGACGATGGAAAAGTAGTGTTCTCTGCTGTTCCTAAAATGTGTCTCTGGAGGGTTTACTACACTGAAGCACGATAAATTCCTCCTAGCTAAACAAATGGCGTTAAAAGTTGGTTGCGGACATACACTGTATATAGAAGTCAGTGGTTGCGGAGAGCGCCACCCCCTCAACAGCAGTCATAACAAACTGAGTCCTTCTCCCATCCCCCTCAGCTCATTTTGGCGTGGTGGGTCTTTACTCGCTGTGGATTAACGACACCTCCCCCTCCGCTATTGCCCAGTCATTCAGACTGGGAAAATCAACAACAGCCTTACATCATCATTTCGCTCTGATTTATACATTTGATTAATTCTGCATAACTAATTTACAAACATTTTTACATCTCTCAGAGTTAACTGTGTAGAGTCATTATGCTGTGAAAAAATAAAAGAATAGAAAATCAGAGATGACCACCTTCCTTGTATACTCCGGTTCATCTATCCGCAGTTGTTGTGTAGTTATTACAGCATGCATACGGTCTTTAGATAATTAATAAATGTTATGCAACAGTAAATATCTATTATTTCAAATTAGATCTAGATTAATCTTATGTGTCAGCTACAATTTAATTGGCCCATAGACCTATAATAAGATTTTATTATAGTTCTATGAATTGCCCTTATTAAATTAGATTTTTGGCCTTGACATTAGCCAAGGTTTCTCAAAATTGTGACTGGTGACTTGACTTTAGAATTTGACTTATACTTGTGAACTATAAGTCAAACCCAGGTTTTGTGTCTGATTTATTTTCGACAGGAGATAATACATTTTAGCTATTGACATCCAATGTGATTGCACAGTTCATGCAATTGTTTTTGCATGAACTGGGCTAAATCTAGGCTACATTTGATTTGCCCAAATTACCATTAATGGCTGTACAAATTACTAAAAGCTTTTCTATGGTGAATCATACAGTCTATGATCATACCCCACTTGGAAATAAGATGAGCAGGGAATAATTTTCTGAGAACACAGCGCCCTCCTGTGGCAAAACGCTCTTTTACCACGTGGCCCATTCAGACTACAGTCAGTATCCATCTCATGTTCACATTTATGTGGTCCCCCTGCCTTCTCCTGACGAACTTGGCTATAGATACATGGCCACCCTGAAGTCAACCCCAATCTGCTGCTATATTTAGCAGCTCAGTTAGGGCTCGTTGTGTCTCGGTTTTAAGCGTGACTTCATTGTGTAGGGGACATATAACTTGTAGGTACAGGTATGGCTGGAATGGCACTTGGAGTTTAAATAAGAGGTAGCCATCTGAGTGCTGGGCGAGCAAATGGAGCTTGTCGGAATAGCCACTGCTGACAACTGTTTGAATCCCACAGAAAGGATTATAATGACAGCCTACTGGACAAGAGGTAGGCCTGAGTGAGTGGGTATCTCAGTACAGTTATTTCAACACAGCACACATTAGACCGACTCTAAAAGATGCTAGAGATTATCTGTGATGTGCAATGTTCAAGTGTCTGTGGTCAGAGGGAAAACTATGTGCTAGAGTCTACCTTGGATCTATTAGGAGCCTATACACAGATGGGATATTGTAGTTCTGAGATCCATACATACATAAAATCAGTGTAGACTGATTTTTACAGGCAACTGCTCTAAATGATAACTCTAAAAATACAATCAGATAACATACATGTTTAAGATTTGAAACAGTTTGCTGCTTCTTTTAGCAAAACATTGCAGTCCATTTGGATTGTTGTGCGGCATTTTGTTAGGCTAAATATCAACGTGTTTTTGGCCTTTGATTTTAATGTGCCATGTGTTTTGTGTGTTCATAAAATAGAGTTTAAAAATCAATGCAAAAACGTAATAAACAATTGATGGAAGTTAATACATATTTTGGTTTAATTTGCACTTTTTTTTGCAACTACATTCTAAATCTTACACTAAACTTGAGATGTGTTGCAAGCTGATGCTAGTAGCCTGTGTGATGTATGGTGTGTCAAAGAGTGCATTTTAAGGCAGAGAGAACTCCAAGCACCTGACATGAAAGCAATAATCACTAGAAGGACGAGGCAAAAATACATCTCGAGACATTTTTCATCAAAGAGAGCGCTGATAGCAGGCTGGGCTCTGAATGCCACTGGGCTGTGGAACATGGTGCCAAGAGTAAACACTAAAGCAAATGTATAGGATCAAAACCATTCCCCAGAGACAGCCATATGACGTCAGGTATACTTTCATAGTTTCATTTCACTGCAATAAAAACAAACATCCTCTTCCGTAATCATGTGGTTTCATACCACTCATTTGAGAATTGTATATAGTCATTTTGGCTTTTGGGCCCTGGATGAAAAAGTAGAAGTTGGAAATGTAAGGACATCTTTAACGGTGAAGTTTGGCCAGATGTACTATACAGTTCCACATCAAAAAGTTCACTTCAGTGCATTGAAAACCAAATAGGGGATCTTATTTAAATAAATTATATGGACAAAGTTCTGTAAAATGACTTTAAGTCCAGCTGTATCAAAATAGTCAAATGAGAACCCAACTAGCATGGTTATAGAATAAACTATAGTAGGGAGAGCTGAAAAGAAGATGTATGACACTGGCGTTCTAAAGGAGAGGTTGATTTACCATCAGTACAGGACATGAACCCTCAAAACAGAATGATATTGTCCATTCCAGTCGAGTGCAGTTCAGTCTGCCTATGCTTCCATTGTAGGGAGTATTATAACTCTGATGATGCATGCTAAGAAAACAAGGTCTGAACTGGCTGTGAGCGCCTTCAGTAAACGCAAGAACTGTAATTTCTGTAACACGTGGCAAGGCAAGCTAGTTTATAAGAAAGACATTGACCCTGTTTCACAAAGAAAGATCAATTAACGTAAGGGTTTAAGAGTAAACTCAGGGTTAATGAGACAGACAACTCAGAGTTTTCTGTTTCACAAAGCAGGTTTGAAGCAGTTAGGAAACTCAGAGATAGTAAATCTTGAGTTTAGCAAAAGACATAAGACTTTATCAAGGGATACCAGAAAAGAGGATTCACCATGGCAGTAGTAAACAGATTTAATTGCACATTCAATTTATCCTATTTTAGTATGAAGATACTAATAATATCACTCAAAATTTCTCCATCATTTCGTTGCAGCCTACTTAGGTTAAAAATAAATAAAAACATTAAACTGTTTTTTAAAAAAAGTTAAAATTATCATTTTAATAGCTGATATCAGATTTTAAATTAAATGATCTAAGTTTTTAAATGTATCCTGCATAAATCCGGTTTTAAAAATGTACATGATTTAAACTGAATAAAGTATGATCCATGAATTTAACGATTTACACTTCTTAATACACTCAGACGGTGATGACAGATCCTACTTTTAAGTAATTTGAGTAAAAGTCACATCATTCAACTCTTGTCAAGCCTAAGTGCAGCTGGTCCTTCTGTGACTGACCGATCAAAAGTCTCCTTCAGGAGCAGACACAGGTTAAACTCAGGATTAGATCAATAAAACGTGCTCTGGACCAGGTTAGGTCCGAGTTTGGCCTCAACCTGCTTCTCGAAACACGGCCATTAAAATCACAATACCAACAAATCAAAACATCTTAAAATTAATAGAGTGCAGAATACAAATCTTCCAGTCATATAACATATACCATAAATGTTTTATTGAGTTTTTTTGTGTGTGTGTGTGTGGGT
This sequence comes from Boleophthalmus pectinirostris, assembly GCF_026225935.1. NCBI lineage: Eukaryota > Metazoa > Chordata > Actinopteri > Gobiiformes > Gobiidae > Boleophthalmus > Boleophthalmus pectinirostris. The sequence goes on from NW_026571095.1 coordinate 16,467,323, forward strand.
AATTAAAAATTGGGACCATAGCTATAACAAATAACAATTCAAAACAGAATGGTCAACCGAAAATAAGGTTAATTAAAATTAATGTAAAGAGTTACACAAAAGTACATAAATGGCTTATAATGTGTATCAAAAAATATAAACAAAATAAATCTACATTCAATTACTACATCCTTATGCAGTAAATTTAAAGTTGTTTGTGTCTAAGCATCTGTTATGTGAACTTACAAGGTCAGATAGACAGGCTGGAGCTCCATATATCATTAGTTGTAGCGTCAGTAGTCATGCCTTAAAAGTTATTGGGTAGGAAGTCACTTAGCTGTGTAAACCTGACCTCACTACACAGCCTTGGAGTTTAAACTCCAACGCTGCTGCTAAAGTGTGAAGTTAGCCATCCATTCTCCAAATCTGAGTGTCCATCTTTAGCTGAAATCAATACAGTTATGCGTGGAACTCAGGACACTCGGGAACCACTGGTCAATGGTGTGCAGTGACGCTGGCGAAAAGTTGGGGAGTTAGAGACAGACAGTTTAAAATTTATGTAAGTGCGATTTGCTGTTTTGGTATGCATGCAAAAATGTGCGGAATGTTAATGTATGCTTCTTTTTTTATGGGCTTTACAGTGTCCCTGGAAGTGCTGTGTTTTTGTGTCACATGGGCGTCACACAGCTGTAGGAAATTACTCACTTCCAGAGAACTTTCTGGCAAAAGTAAAATATAATAATTTGGTCCCGGGACATGGGTGAGGCCGCAGCTATCCCCCACAAAACTTTATAATCTGCCAGGCAAAATTGCTTTGTTAGTAGGTATTCATATGCAGATTTTTATTATAATAAGCAAGTTTGAGTTGATATAGTCAACATTGTATACATTTGTAGATTTCCCTTTTAAATATTTTTTACGAAAATACAGTGTAGGGAAAACTGGCTCTTGAATCACATTTGGAAGCACTGAAGTGAATCAATATTTGATATGCCTCTGTGAGTATCATGTTACAAAAATATAGGGTACCAAGGCCAAGCCCTAAGAGGGGTTAAGTCAGGAGGTACATTTGATAACCTATGCCTAAGAGATGCAATTAAAAGGCTGGGGGACAATATTTTCTATTTTGCGGATATATAGTACTAATTAAATGGCAATGGCAGCTTGCCATGTATTGAAAATAACTTGTTTTTGTGTAAAACAGGAGCTGAAGCTGTACGGTGACAGGACAATCACTTTGTGTTGACAGAGGCCTTGTTTCTACTATACACCAGGTATGCCTCAACAGCATTAGCACCTTTTATTTGTGCCTATCAATCTTGTTGTTTACTCTTTGTAACATGTCACTGTGGGCAGAATGCCATGTTTGCTTGGTGTTGGTGAACAGTCTTTTTGCTTCACAATGTCATACTGCAACCACTGACCCACTCTATAATTTGCTTTGCTGGAATTGTATTATAATAGGTTGCAATCATGCATCAAAGGTATGAAGTGTCATAGTGACTTCTTATTTTTAAGTTTGTTCTTAGTTTGAATATTTTTGCAGGTCTTTCCAACAATCTTTACGTTCTGGATCAGCAAGACGTGGATCATCTCGAAAGATGTTCTTTGTGGCAGGGGCAAAAAACTCAGGAAGAGGAGGAGGTGGAGGAGGGGGCAGTGAAAGAAGGTAAATATCCTAACAACAAGAAGTTTATTGTTTTTATTATAGTCAGTATTTCACTGTTGTTCTCATCAGGTCAATTTATCAAAAGTTTCGAGAGGTGGATTTATTGGACAAGAAGAACACAGTGACCGCACTGAAGCCTGGCGAGGACCGGGCAATTCTCCTGGGTTTAGGAATGATCTTGTCTTCAGTCATGATGTATTTTGTTTTGGGGATCACTATATTACGTTCTTATGCAGACAGGTCCGTTCACTCATTTAAATGACCAAAATGTGATCAAAACTTTGATGCATCTTGGTTTAAAATAGATTTTCATGTGTGTCATAGTGTGTGGACAGAGGAGGGTGTGTGCTTGGTGCTTAACTCCACAGTGACGGCAGACATGAACTGCTCCTACAGCTGTGGGTCTGACTGCTGGAGAGTGTCCAAGTACCCCTGCCTGCAGGTGTACGTCAGCATCAACAGCACCGGGCGCATCAGCCGCCTGTCCCACAATGAGGAAACACAGGACGCTAGCTCTGAGGTTAGCATGAGTTTTATCTACCTTTGCTCTTAACCATAATGTATAATAATAGTATTGTATTTATGGACTGTGCTTTGTTTCTTCTGGCAGCATATATGCAAATTGTAATTGCATGTTTACTGATCTAATGATGTGATCTTATCACAGTATTAGATCGGTAGCAGGTGGGAGCCAATTTTGATGATAGTTGTGATGTTTTCTGTAGGCTTTTGGTTCAGTGCATATTTCTTCCATAAGATGCACAGGGGCTTTGCATGTTAGTTTCTCTACAAGATGTATAGTTTAAAATGTAAAGTAAATGTATCATGAAAAAAGTACCATGATTTTATTAGTTACACAACAAAATGCCCTTCTCTGTGTGGACTGATATAATAATATGATTGATCACAGTACAAAGCATTATTATTGTGTAATAAAACAATAACACATGTATATGTTGTGTTCCTCTATCTGCAGTGCTTCTACGTACCACGGTGCCAGAGGGATAGTTTGGCCATGCACTCCATGATTATGAACATTTCAGAGCGTCTCAAGGTCAACCAGCAGGTCCCTTGTTACTATGACCCACAGGAGGAGCAGGAGGCTGTGCTGCTAATGCGCCTGTACGACCACAAGGCAGTTTTCCACACGCTGCTGTGGCCCTCGTGCATGCTCACCGGAGGAGCTCTGATCATCCTGATGGTCAAACTCACACAGTACCTTTCCAGACTCTGTGAAGAGATTGGGAAGATCAAGAGGTGAAGTACATAAAGGATTATAAACACTTTGGTGACACATTCTTTTGAAATAGGTGGCCTTGCCATGAACTCTTGTAAACTTTCCACTTCAAATGAGACATGTGGAACAGCTGACTCTCACAGCACAGTGAGGATGTTTACACAATGGACTGAATGTTCTGAGTTGGAAGTGTACTTACATTCAAGACACTGCAGAAGGTTGCCCTACGTGCCTTTGTTTACAAGAATATCATTGTGATATTTTAGCTCTGGCCTGTTGTAGCAATAACAACAGCTTGGATGCACTGTTCTGTATGACTGTTTTATATGAAGAAATGACCAAAATAAAATGCAACCTTTTCTGAGATGGTGTGGATTTTATTGTTTTTATATATGTGTATATATATATATATATATATTTATTTATTTATTTATTTATATAATTTTATAATTATTATTTTACACATTACACATATGCAATTTCGTAATTGCCTTGCTTAAATTAAGTTTTGTTCGGATTCACCTTGTGAGTACATAGATACTACTGCTCATCTTCAGAAGAACTTGTTTATCTCGATTGTTCTTCAGTGGAAGCACATGTTTTAGGAGAATATGATAAGAGTTCCTGTGAACTGCCCAGCCCCAGCACAGTGCTCACTGCGCGGTCCCGCTCTGTCCCGCTCTCCGCTCGGGCTCGGGACAGGGGCAGAAGGGGGGCGGGCCGAGATGAGGAGCAGCCATCGCATGAAAGCAGGAGAGCGGAGCTAGCAGGCGAGGCTACCAAAGTACATATCACCATGAAGTATTATAGAGGCGTCCTCCCGTGGACTTCCGATATTACTATCAGGAGCTAGTGGTGTGTGTGTGGACGGTGAGCTGGGGCTGCCCGGACCCCAGCCTCGGGGATGGATTAAGGTCGGGACCTGTCCGCCCCGCTGGAGCTGTGCAGAGCACGAATGGACTCACTGCTAACTAGAGCTACCATTAGCCACGGCTAAGGACTGTAACATGGAGGTGGTGCTGGCTGACTAGCCCCGAGCTAACCGGTGGCGTTAGCTATCTGACCAAGGTAGCTTTACATTTGTTTTTCCTGTTGTGCATTTTATTGTGGTGATTCATTCATTCCTAGCTGTTGCCCAGAGTCTCTCTTACCAAGTTTTCGACAAATGCCTCTTAATATTAATACCACGCATTGATTAACAACAGATAATAAAAGCAGGGATGACATTGATGAGCGTTGTAAAGTTTGCTAGTGAGAGCTAAGAAACAGCTAACCTAACTGTCATACTATGGGAGTGTCTTGTAAACAACACGTTTTGTCGACTTTATTTATTTTAGTAATTATTTGGATGCATAAAAAATTATTTCAAAACTACACTTAACTTTTATTTACTTCCTCAGTTGTAAATTTAAACTATTTTAAGAGGAATGTTTTGGAAGTTTTATTTCTGTTATGTGTACAGAAAAGCCCTAGTACGTCTATGTGGTTTACAATTTTGTTCAAGTGACATAATAACAATGGCCTGTTTCCCACTGTATTTATCTATTATCCTGTTTTGTTTTGTTTTCAGCTGGTTGAGAGTTTGATTTCTAATCAACACCCTCTGAAAAGAGCGGACTTCAGGCACAGGCATGCCTCCCAGACCCTCATCAGGAGAACTATGGGGAATGCACTTGATGCCCCCCAGCATCCTTGTGGACTGTCTTTTACCGAACGGCATGATCCTCACATTGGAGTGCCTACGGGAAGCCACATTGATCACAGTCAAGCATGAGCTTTTTAAGGAGGCCAGGAAGTATCCACTGTACCATCTACTGCAGGAGGAGAGCTCCTACATCTTTGTCAGTGTCACTCAGGAGGCAGAGAGGGAAGAGTTTTATGATGAAACACGGAGACTGTGTGATCTTAGGCTCTTTCAGGCCTTTCTCAAAGTTATTGAGCCAGTTGGCAACAGAGAGGAGAAAATCTTAAGCAGAGAGATTGGTGCGATGATTGTACAATCATTTATTGGTTGGATATCTCGTTGCAATGATTAACTTTTGTCTTACTTGCAGGTTTTGCAATTGGTATGCCCATTTGTGAGTTTGATATAGTGAAAGACCCAGAGGTTCAGGATTTCAGAAGGAATATCTTAAATGTGTGTAAAGAAGCCGTTGACCTCAGGGACAGTAATGGACCCCACAGTCGAGCTCTCTACGTGTATCCTCCCAATGTTGAATCCTCACCTGAACTTCCACGGCACATCTATAACAAGCTTGATAAAGGTAAACCATAATGTCACACATAGTCACTGAAATATCGTCTTGCCTCTGACCAACTTTCACCTTATTTTTAGGTCAAATTATTGTGGTTATATGGGTTATCGTGTCGCCCAGTAATGACAAGCAGAAATACACTCTAAAAATCAACCATGACTATGTACCAGAGCAAGTCATAGCTGAAGCCATAAGGAAGAAAACACGCAGCATGTTGCTTTCCCCGGAGCAACTGAAGATGTGTGTGCAAGAATATCAGGGAAAGTACATCCTCAAAGTGTGTGGCTGTGACGAGTACTTACTGGAGAAATACCCTCTGAGTCAGTACAAGGTAATCTAATTTAATCCCAATCTGGCTGCACCTTGTGCTCTTGTATGCACATTACATTTTATGACTGACATTAATGAGATTATGTGACATTGTAGATAGACATAATACATTTATTGGCTGCAAAATCTGCTGATGAAGGAAAAAACATTCATGCAAAGAGAAGTGATGTCTTATTGCTGACTTGAAATTATATAATGTTGCCGTGCACAGTATAGTTTTCTGACATGATAATGGATTTTTAAAAATGTGTAATATAATTAAATGGCTCAAAATGTCCCATTGTCTGTTGTTAACAGTATGTGCGCAGCTGCATCATGCTTGGACGAATGCCCAACCTGATGTTAATGGCAAAAGACAGCCTTTATTCTCAGTTGCCTATGGACAACTTCACTATGCCCTCATATGCAAGGCGGATATCCACAGCTACACCATACATGAACGGAGAAACGGCCACCAAGTCTCTGTGGACAATCAATGGAACACTGAGGATCAGGATACTGTGTGCTACTTATGTCAATGTCAACATCAGAGATATTGATAAGGTAAACATGGGGCTACTGAATGACACCTGGCTACTACATGCCATCTTTAGAAGGAGGGTCTGGTACACAAAAAGAACTCCAAAGCTATACACAAATCTAACATACTTAAAAGTGTGTAAAGGGTTCACCACCTGCTTGTCTCCATGGAGATATTATAGCTTTGTCTGAAATGTTATAGCAATGTTATAGTATCTCCATGGACACAAGCACATGATGCCACCATCAAGTTACATCAGTTACAGTTAAATCTGTGGAGAGGTGGGCCCACTTACATTATTTCAAGGTAATTTTAAGCAATTAAAACACATTGTAGAATTAAATTATTTTTTTTATTTTATTGCAATTAAAATACTAATAAATTGGAAGCACCGTTTGCTACACACTATCAATTCTTCAGCTTCCACTAGTACTGTTACTACTGCTGCTGCTTCTAAAACGCATTGTATTTTCAGATCTATGTTCGCACCGGGATTTACCATGGTGGAGAGCAGATGTGTGACAATGTCAACACTCAGCGTGTGCCCTGTTCAAACCCCAGGTACAACAGAGTCTCAGCATTGTGTTTCATGGGTGTGATTTAATTCAGCTTTACACAAACATGGTGATAATGAAGACGCACTCTACAGGTGGAACGAGTGGCTCACCTACGACATGTACATTCCAGACATCCCTCGAGCTGCACGGCTCTGTCTCTCAATCTGCTCTGTTAAAGGAAGGAAAGGAGCAAAAGAGGTTAACACCCATTTTAATAGTAATGCAATACTCTAGTTTGAATACCTTTATTGAAATAAATGAATTATTGAGTATCATCCATCAGGGGCAGAATATCAATTTTAACCCCTTACATATAACCTCTAGTTGTTTTTCTTCTAACCGTTTTTATACTTTGATTCCAGGAACACTGTCCTTTAGCCTGGGGCAACATTAACCTGTTTGACTACACACACACTCTTGTAGCAGGAAAAATGGCCCTCAATTTGTGGCCTGTTCCCCACGGCCTTGAAGACCTGCTTAACCCTATTGGCGTGACGGGTTCAAACCCAAATAAGGTAAGTAAATTGTGTTATTCCTGTACGATTCAGATTTACAGGAATAAGACATTAAGGATATAAGCGGATAGTTTTTTAATTTAATGGTTATTTGAATATTATTGAACATAAAAATGACCTTCAAGCCCCTTGACCCAAATTTCAGTAGCGCTGTTAACAGCCTGCAGATATTCAGCTCAGGGTGTAAGCCTTCTCGATTTAAATGAGAAAGCTTCTTATCCAACCTAATTACGCACCACACACTTCATTGATTACAACACCTCTAGTGACCTTCCTTTGTACTCCTCTCTCACATGTAGGAAACGCCCTGTTTGGAGTTGGAGTTTGACCATTTCAGCTGTCCAGTCAAATTCCCCGACATGACCATTATCGAGGAACATGCAAACTGGAACATATCCAAAGAGCTTGGGTTCAATTATTGCCACACTGGCCTTGTAAGTGGTCTATAATAAGATGTCAGGGCACCAGGTTGTTGTTAATTTGTAAATTTTTTTATGTTTTGTTTAGAGTAATAGAATAGCACGGGACAACCCTCTCACAACTGTTGATAATGAGCAGCTACGACATTTGTGCAACAGAGACCCTCTATCTGATATCACTGAGCAAGAGAAGGACTTTCTGTGGAGACACAGGTAACACATCTCTTCACTATGTTCCACATTCAACCTGGTGGAGTCCTCATTGTGTTTAAATGCTTTATTTTTTCAGACATTATTGTGTCAACATACCAGAGATCCTTCCCAAAATCTTGCTGGCAGTGAAATGGAACTCCAGAGATGAGGTTGCACAGGTCAGCTCAGGTTTCTATGGGTGAAAGATTGACTTTAAAGCACTTTCTTGAATCACGCAACTCTTTATATTTTCTTACTGTTTTAGATGTATTGCCTTCTGAAGGACTGGCCTGCTATCAAGCCAGAACAAGCCATGGAGTTACTGGATTGTAACTTTCCAGATCCAATGATCAGAGATTTTGCCGTCAAGTGCCTAGACAAATATCTAACTGATGACAAGCTCTCACAGTACCTCATTCAGCTTGTTCAGGTAAGCTGTCAATGAGTTTGTGTGAGTTTGTAAATACACATGCTTTTCCTGTGCACAACATGCACACTTTTTAATGGTTTCACACTGACCACAAGTTGGATTTAAAGTACATGAAACAGACTGGTGCCTTTTCATCATGATCTTTGTTATAGTTCTGGCTAAATTCAAAATAATCAGGCTAAAGGTCAGAAATTACTTTACTACAAATGCCTAATTTTTTACAGGTTCTGAAGTATGAGCAGTACCTTGATAATCCACTTGCACGCTTTTTACTGAAGAAGGCACTTACCAATCAGAGGATAGGACATTTCTTCTTTTGGCATCTAAAGTAAGACTTTAAATGAATCATCAGAAATCATTTACTTTTTTTTTTCTCGAAATAAAATCTTTTTTTAATTGTGATCTGCCCAGGTCCGAGATGCACAATAAAACTGTAAGTCAGCGGTTTGGTCTACTGCTGGAGTCCTACTGCCGTGCCTGTGGTATGTACCTGAAGCATCTCAGTCGCCAAGTGGAGGCCATGGAGAAGCTCATCAACCTGACAGACCTCCTCAAGCAAGAAAAGAAAGATGAGGCACAAAAGGTATAGTATTCATGCATGGAGACTGTAGTTACATTTACAAGAGTATACCTTTATAGTTTTCTATGTTATTTATTTGCACATTTAATATCAGGATTGTCATTTTAAAATATTATAATATTTAAATATAATTAATTAATTATTTTTCCCCATTAAATGTACTGTAGAAGCACTACTCTGTGTGACAAAATCCGCATTTTATTGTAAAACATTTTATTCATCACAAAGAAAGAGGACTGTGCATCACTACATGATGCCTATGGATGAGAGCTGATGGGCTTTGTTTTGGTGATCCACACTGCTCATCTTCCCTGTCTGGAAAAAAGTGAATGCATTAATTTAACGGTTTGAAAACCAGGTCCCCCAGTTTTAAGAGAGAATATTAATGCATATCAATGAAACTTATAACAAATGTCGTTATGCCATAAATAGGCAGCTCATAGTGTTTATATTCTTATAGAGGGAACAATTTTGGTTTCTTGTCAGATTTAAAGAAAATTATATGAATGATTTTTACTGTTTTCCAAAGGTCCAAATGAAATTTCTGGTAGAGCAGATGAGAAGACCTGACTACATGGACGCGCTGCAAAAATTCACCTCCCCACTGAATCCTGCACATCAGCTGGGTAACCTTCGGTATGTTTTTGTTATAAATAATAGTGTGCATTGTAAACATTTCTTTTTATTAATACAAAAAGAGCAACAACATATTTGCTTTTCAGGCTGGAGGAATGCAGGATGATGTCATCAGCCAAAAGACCTCTTTGGCTTAACTGGGAGAACCCAGACATGATGTCCGAGCTCCTTTTTCAGAACAACGAAATCATTTTCAAAAACGGCGATGGTATGTTCATTTTGTGTATCTAGGGCAATGACTGAGGGCATTACTTTTAGTTTGTATCAGTGCACATAAATAGAGGGACTATGGAGTGCTGTGTGAATGCACTGTGACTCACCCAGAGCCTGAAAGGCATAATACGGTCCACAAGATCCGTCTTATTTCTGCTTTTTGTACAATATTCAGGAAGACGTCTTGGTGCTAGTTTAACCACACATGATAGGAGCTGCTTGTGCATCTTCCTGCATCAGCTGTGACCAAAATACATTTGACAGCTCTGCTTCTTAGTGCTGCACAGGGCTGATCAAAGAGCAGCTCAGACCCACAGTCTTCTTCACCTGTGTCTCTGCAGATCTGCGGCAGGACATGCTGACGCTGCAGATCATCAGGATAATGGAGAACATCTGGCAGAACCAGGGCCTTGATCTCAGGTATGATCCTCTCTTACTCAGACAGCCAGGATGCAGGTACACACTAATGGCACTCAACTGCTTTCATGTTCTCCACTTTGCACTTGAATATAGATGAGCTGCATCTACAGCAGCACCTCAGGTCCACTATAGATTTGAGATTAGGCTGTTAAACATGCTCAATGAACAAGCTGTTATGTTGGAGACTAAACTATAACTGATTCTTCAAGCCTTTACCACATTAACACTTTGTTTATCTTTTAGGATGCTGCCATATGGCTGTCTCTCTATTGGGGACTGTGTGGGTTTGATTGAGGTGGTGCGTAACTCCCACACCATCATGCAGATCCAATGTAAGGGTGGCCTGAAGGGGGCGCTGCAGTTCAACAGTCACACTCTGCACCAATGGCTCAAGGATAAAAACAAGGGAGAAATGTGAGTAAGCAGATTTCTCCAGGAACGTTTTGGCCTGAAATTGGTGATTTAGTGCAGAAAGCTGTACCTGGGTTTCACTGCAAAACTAATAAATGTGGTACTTTGTTTTTGTCTGCAAACTCTTGTGGTGCAAAGTGTAATGTATCTGTGTTGTTATAAATCATACTCTTTGCAAATGTCAGCACAAACTTTACACAAATATTATGTGCATTTAGCCTGCCTACGTATTCAACACGTATTCCCTTATTACTTGTTGAGTGTGATTTGTCCAAATTGAGTTTATTTTATGAATGTGTTTAAATATGTGTTTTTAGGTATGACCAGGCAATTGATCTCTTCACACGGTCCTGTGCGGGATACTGTGTCGCCACATTTATTTTGGGTATTGGGGACAGACACAATAGTAACATCATGGTCAAAGATGATGGACAGGTTGGTATTTTCTTTATCTATTTTAATGTTTTAATATGTGGAATCTTTTAACCCTCTGTTTTAATATAATGTATTTGTTTAAAGCTGTTTCACATAGACTTCGGTCATTTTCTTGATCACAAAAAGAAAAAGTTTGGATACAAGAGGGAGCGTGTTCCCTTTGTGCTTACACAGGACTTCCTCATTGTCATCAGTAAAGGAACTCAGGAATGCACCAAAACAAGAGAGTTTGAAAGGTAAGGACAACATTTAATGTCAGCTGCATGTTTATGACACTTTTACTTAGGATCTGGGTGGATCATTGGGTTAATTTTTCCAATACTTTTGTTCCAAATTCCAAATTTTGTGTGCTACACAAAATAACTTTGAGTTTATTTCAGGGATAATGCACATGTCAAGTCTTAGCAAAAGTGCTAGTTTCCACCTGCACACATTACAGTAAAATTATGTAAAGGTATCCTGACTGAGCAGTTTGTTCAGTAAAACAATCAGTCTTGCGTCTCATTGTGTCCTGTTACTATGTAATTACCTTAGACATTTCATTACCGTGCTCCTGCCTACCATGTTGTCGCTGTTGTAAAGCACACCATCCTCCAACTATGCAGCATTTGAAGAATACTCATAATCAGACTTAATCTGTTAAGTGTTTGTTTGTTTTTTTACAGTAACTTGTTCTCTTTTTAATCCTAAATAAAGTTTATACGCTTTTCAAAATTATCTCAGATATGTGTCTTTCCGTATTTATCTCACAGATTTCAGGAAATGTGCTACAAGGCGTACCTGGCGATCCGGCAGCATGCCAACCTCTTCATTAACCTGTTCTCCATGATGCTGGGCTCTGGGATGCCAGAGCTGCAGTCCTTTGATGACATCGCCTACATCCGCAAAACTTTGGCGCTGGACAAGTCGGAACAGGAGGCCTTGGACTACTTTATGAAACAGATGAACGATGCTCATCATGGCGGCTGGACTACAAAAATGGACTGGATCTTCCACACTATTCGGCAGCACGCCATGAACTGAGAAGACTCTCTTCTTCTGTTGTATTCCTCCAAGCATCAGCATTAGGAAAGGAACATCTACAGGAAGCTTTGAAGTGGATTCTCCTCATCTACACTACCTATTACATGAAGATGGTGCAAGCCCAATTTGAGCAAACTAGTCTATAATGCAATCCTACAAAACTGTCACATAACTAAAAGTTACCACTTAATCTGTAGTGCACAGATGATGTCCGAGGTTCAGGATTTTAAAAACTGACTTTGTACAGCAGTGTATTGGAGCGTACGATGCACATATTCCTTTTGTTTACTCTGAGCCAAAGTACTACGAGTGTACCCCACTACTCTGCAGTCTTACAGTACAGCTACTATTCCAGTCTGTGTGTACGCAAAGCACTGATCCCTGCAGTATGTGGTGTGTTGTTTTCAGTATTATTGTTTTGAGTCTCATGTCTGTTGTCTATTACAGATATTTTTATCCACCAGCCGTTATGAGCTGGGTGAGGGTTTTGCAGCAAAGGCACAAGGACATGTGGTCTCCTTTAGTGTGTGGTGCTGTTACACTATGCAAGTTGTCCTACAATGTAAGTAGTGATGCAGATTGCAGATCGTATGTGCATTCCCGGTGTGCTGTGACATTTGCCTGTCCATCTGGCTTTAGCTTCTTCAAAGTAGTCATTGTAATATTTTTTTTTAGTTATCCTTGTATTTTGTTTAGCCTTAAACAGACAGTGGAAGGTGGACATTTCTAACTGAAATGTTTTCAAATTGTTTAAATGTCCTATTTCCTTTGAATGTTGTTGCTACAGATCATATATTGTGGCAAAAGTATTTTATTTTCAGTAATGGTGCACTACTCGCATACTTGTCAGGTAGCATCGCACAACCTCATTATGGTTGTGGAGAGATGCCCCATGCTCAAAGCTCAAATGTTCATGAAAAACACATGTAATTGAATGAATGCAAAATGAATTAAAGTTTAATTCTATGGAACATTCAAGGCAAAAAAAATCCTGAATCTTAATGGGATTTTTTCTAGAATTTAGACTTTAACTACTGACTACTACTTTTCCACAATATTCTGATGTGCCCCTATATTTCAAAGTTGTTATCTGTGATCTTGTGTTCCATGCATAGACTGGAGGTCTTTTATTCTTGTAACCAAAATGGTGCGTAGCCTTGGCGATCCACAGACATTTGCAAGAAGTGCAATGCTTTCTGCTGCAACTATATTGACTCTGTACAGGATACAGAGCACTGGGCCGGACCCAATCAAAAATAAAAGGAAATCTAGGCCCTTGATAAAATGTTCTCCCTATGTGCTTCTGTTTTGCATTATGCATGAATCCTCAACTATCTTCTTTTGTTTGAAAATGTTTACTTGAATTTTGTGTCTGAATCTTTGTTACTTGTGTGAAGTAGAACAAAGTCGCAATGAAGGTAACGGATAATGATACGTGCAAATGTTTTCATTGAATAACTACAGAGGTAATATATTTTTGTATTTTTTAAAATGTAAACTTAAAAACAGCTAACCAAAAACACTAAACAGGAGGAATCATGCAAATCATCATAGCTCAATAAAGATGAGAACTGACCAGGCTGTGGTGAAATGAAGAACGAAAGTGAGAAGCACAAAATGGAAGCAGCATGTTTCAATGTTATATCCACACATTTGTATATTCTTCATAAAGCTCCTCAAATACTTGGTTTGTCATCCTCATTTGACCATGTCTGTTAAGAATAAGTGTGTTTATTGCACCCATTGAATAAAGCATTTTCCTATCAAATTACTATGGCACTATGGTAATATGCAATATATCCAAGGCACACTGGACCATTAATGAAGCTATATGTAAAAAATATTTCAAGTCAGTATTTAACAATCATTTCATCATTAATAACAAACACAAAATAAATCTGAACTTTAAATTAAGGCACATTTGTATTACTCAGGCAGGAGACAGGAGACTGGACTTCCTGAGTAGTGTATACAGTTTAGTTTGTTTGTTCCCTACCTCGCTGCTCAGATGGGACAGGTACTGGGTGAGTTTGACCAGAGCCACCAGCAGGACCCCGCCCCCCAGCATCAGGCAGGGCCAGAGCAGAGCCAGCAGGGCAGTCTGGAGGCTGTATTTTCGCTCCAGAATCCCATCTTTGGGCTGCTGTGATTGGTCAGTGAGGCAGGTAAAAGTCCTCCCCAGGTAGGTGTCTAAACTCCTCTTCACCTGCTCCACTTCTGCGACAAGAGCCGGAGCATCCAGCTGACATTTAGGTACATAGAAACACTGCAGGATTGGAAATATACTATTTAAAACTTTATCAATATCTGGCATACATCTTAAATTAAGATCAGGTTCAGTTGTAATTGTGATACAGTAAGAGTGCAGACTATATGCAGTTCCTTTAAATTTAGTTCAAAATGTCATATTTCCTCTAGTTGTGATACCCCACATGTTGTATCCCTGTGGTACCTCTGGAGTGAGAAGCACAGCCTCCTCGTCGTAATGTAGCAGTCCCTGTCCTGTTTGTCCCATGGGTGCTGTCCCGCTAAGGTTGACCATGGCTCGGAGACATGGGACGGTGCTCACGCCTCTGCAGCTCACCCACTCGTCCAGCACCTGTGTGTGAACCAGGGTGCAGTTGACTTGCATCTCCCAGTCACTGAAACAACAGCAAAATCTTATGGAAGGTACTAATTCGTCTCTTTTTAACAGACCACCATTTTTAATATTTTACTTGTTTTACAATTTGGCAATGAAGCAAATACACTCTAGTAGAATGTCTGCCGTGCAATGTGGGATTTCATCTTTGCACAATTGTTTTGAATATGATGACTAAAATGAATAACATCTTGTTTTGAAAGTATAACACATTCATTAGCAAAGAATAAAGAGGGTCAGAACAAATTATACAACAAAGCACAAACCATTTTTTTCAGATGACAATAGAGGAGAAGTAGTTTTTTAGGGATTTTAGACGTGCGCTAGACTGCCTAAGGAGACTTGCAATTGTACTTTAGACTAGTTATCTTCTACCTGTTGATGTACGGCTTGACAATGGTGAATCCGACCACACAGAACATGAGCACAGCAAAAGCCATCATAGTGAATCCCAGCAGGATGGCTCTATCCTCCCCGATACTGGACACAGACATGGGAGTCCGGCTGCGGTAGGCTCTGTGCAGGTCCACTCCTCTGCTCCACTCCTGCTCCGGAGCAGCTGCTGCATTCAGGAGCTCTCTGTGTCTGTCATATATGTGGGTGGGTGACATTGACAACAATAAATATTTCATAAATATTTCAGCATATGTTTTTGAGTTTCCCAGACACTGATATTTAGTCTAAATCTATCTATAGTTTTTTTTTGTTTTTGGTTTTTTGTTTTGTTTCTGTTTTTGCAGCATTTTGAGAGTTATTGTAATCAATAATAATCCAGTATTCAAAATCTGACATCTTCAAAACAATGTTCACAATATTATAGATAATTCAATATTGCATACCTTCTCTCATATAAACACCTATCAGCCATAAAATTATGACTACCAGCAATAGGAATACATTAACATAGATAGTGAGGAAAATATTTTGCATTTTATGTCTGAATTGGACTGAATGTTGAGAACACATTGAAATGATAAAAACTATGATTCCAAATTGAATCTCTTTCAAACTTTCATAATTATCTTCTTCTGTACCTATAATTACAATCAAAAATGTTACAAACTCATTTACGAAATGGTTATGGATGGGATCGATGAAATCCAGCCGAGATTTAAGTGTGCTTTTGGTTTCAGTCTCAGAAGATGTCATGCACACCGGCCAAATTGATTTTGTTTCCAGTGAAGCTTAGATATTTGATAGAAGACAAAATGCTAAACAGTCATTTGTTTTTCTACGGCTCCTGTGAGCACGCTCCAAATTAAGTCATAAATGGATTCTCTGTAATTAGCTCTCTTTGGTTTATTTTATATTTATTTGGCATTTGTTTTTGTTTATTTTATTTTTTTTTTTTTTTTACATCCAAGACCAAAGCACAGGTCATACACAAATGGTAGAGGTGGGTAGAGTAGCCAAAAATTAAAAGTAAAAGTACCTCAGCGACAGAAGATAGATTATAGATGAGTACAAAGGGGTCGAAGAAAGAGAAATTGCCTAACTCTAAGAGGAACTTTGTGGATCATCATAAACATCTGCTTCATGATATGAAGTTAAAGTCACTGGACAAAACATTGATAGTGTATAAAAATGTGTGGTATTTTCAAAAGATAGACCTAAATCATGTCTGAAGGAGTGGTGCAAGTAAACTTAAAACTTCATTAAAAACTACTCTGAGAAGTATAACTTTAAAATGTTACTCAACATAAAAGTTACTCCTAAATATTCCAGTTACACAATGGGGTAGATGAATAGAAATATAAATAGCAATTCTGTACCCAGACCAGAATCTGACACAAATAAGGGTTCAGTGATTTCTGTGGTAAACAATGATTTATCTATTTATTTATTTATTTATTTTTTATTAAGAGTGCACATTTTTCCACAGCAATCATATTAAAGGTGCAATGTGTAACTCTTCTGGTGGAAGGTCCATCAAATGCAACATTATTGCTTTGAATGTTCCACAGTATGGTATTAAACCTTTCCCTCTTCGTAGAGACCAAACCAGACCAAGTCGCAGGTCAGGTCTGTGAAGAGGAAACCCTGCTCACAGTCAGAATGCCTGTTTTTCTAGATATTTTTGAGCTATACAGCTACCTGTAATTTAAAAAATGTAAGTTTAGATATGTTTAATGTCATACAGTGAAACATGTCAAACAGAGCAATGACACGTCCATAGAAACAAACAGGTGACGGACCCCCAACCAAAAAGTTACACAGCGCACCTTTATGCCTGCTAATATGCTCACCATTTAAACGTTAGTTTTCAACAATATTTTAACTATGGCCCAAACAGCATTTCTCTTCGAGCTGCCAGTTGTTCTCACTCTCTCCTCTTACCGTGTCTGACGTCTGCGCGCACCCTGCAGATTGATGTTAATGGGGATGTTGAATGACCTCCGGGGAGATGCTGTGTTCAAAAACATCCCTCCAAATCTCAAACTGACTTGTGACAAACTTCTGTGACAGTGCAGGTCCTCACAAAGCAGATCCCCTGTCTCCTTCGAGGGGCCTGAAAAGCACTGCAGCCTTCATTTACTCTGGTGCTGTTGACAAAGCTCAAAGGTGAGAGCCGAGCACCTTCCGCCCTCATGACTGTTGCTATGGAGACTGGCGCAGGTACGGCAGGTAGGATGGTAATGACCTCTCTGTGGATCAGGGCATCCCAGCAGTGATTTGTTTTGGAAAGAAGAAGAGGATTGTTGAAAGGTAATAGTAAAAACTTAAATTACATCTGGACAACATAAAGGAGGATGGACTAAAAGACGAGGGAAATAAATTACATTTAGGTGAGTAGTGAGTCTATCTTTGTCACTCAACACAGGCCCAATTTTGTGAAAAAGGGAGCTTTTTGAATTATGTTCCAGAAAATTAATTTTGTCTTCTTGTTATATAGACTTTATATAAAAGTTATATAAACTTTGTGTTTCTTCTAATAAGACAACTTTGTAAAAAGCAAAATAGCTTATAGAGGCAGAAGTGCTGCCACTACCATTTTAATCTATTCAGTATTTCAGTATCAATCAAACAATCAAGCGCTTTACAGTAAAACTAAACTAAACAGTTTGGTCTTGAGATTACTATCTGTGACATAATTGTGACAACAGTAGAGATCAAGACTACAGTGATAGGCACTAAACGTATAAATCTTTATTCAATAACAGGTATGTTTATTGCAAAAAATGCCTTGAGAAACCATCTCTTCACAGATCTGACAAGTATCTTGGCATTGTAGTGTCAATAGTGTCTTCATAGTAAATAATTGAAGCCTTATTTCCAGTTTTTGATATCTTATAGCACTGTTCCCATCTTTTTCTTGTTTGGATAAGGCTGCACAATGCTCTCTGTGTTTTTATTGCAAACATTTGTATTATTCATACAGTTCAGTGGAAAAGCATATGGGGCCATTACGTTGGTGGCAGTTGTGTTTAACATACAGGCCCAGGGCTATAAAGACTACAGCAGCATGAGCCCCACACTCTGCAAAACTCATTTATATCACACTCAAGTGAGATATACATACTGTCATTTGGGCTAGAGATAAACAAATAAACAAACAAATAAATAAATAAATCACATAGTTTCAGAAAACTATTTATTTATTAAAATGCATTAAGGGTGTTACATTGCTTCTTTCAAACAAAAGGCATTTTGTTCTTATTTGTTTATTTTATTTGTTTATTTTATTTCTTTATTTATGTTGCTTAGCCCACCTGTGCTAGTTTGTATAAAATTGGGAGTTGGTCCAGGATTTAGATTTGACAGTGACTTGATGCAACCAAGAAAACATCATACCTCAGCCTATAGACAACCATTACCTTAAGACCTCTCGGTTGACAAAAGATGATATTAGAATAACTTAGGGCTCATATAGGAGTTGTTAAAAAAGTTTTCAAACAAACTTTATTTTCTTTGGGGTACTGTGCGAAACTGAAGTTCTTCTGATGCAACAGTAGAAAACATGATTAAATATGCATTAAGCCGAGTGTACTTTACCTCACCTGGAAACCTGAGACACTGCCTGACAGCGAGGGTTACAGTGTGGATTCAAACACAAATGTATCAACAGCTCCAATATAGATGACTACAATATGTCTAACTGATAATCATGTGATCTCCATGTGCAACAGCTGGACAGATTCCTCAAGGTTTAATTGGACGCACACTGTCCCCTGTTATCTGATGAGCTCTGAGGACATGATTTTAAGACGGACGCCGCCTTTTAACGACATATAAAAGGCACAATGGACAATCTCAAAAAGAGGAATCTAACTTTTTTCACCATCGGACTGATTTTCATGCTCAGTGGGATAGAGTATGGTAAGTTCAAAGTGACCAGTCTAATTTAGGTTTATATTCTTGAAGTCACCCTTGTGTACCTCTCCCCAGCTGTCATTCTACCCACAATATGGCGGTATCTACAGATTCTGGACGCACCTCCGTACTTCCTGGGCCTGGGGCTGTCTGCCTTCAGTTTGAGTGGATTGTTGACCGGACCCCTCTTTGGGTACTGGTCAGACCAGAGCAAGGCCACAAAGGGAATCATTCTGTTCTCCAATGTCTTTGAGATTGTTGGTGAGGGGAATTTCATCCATTTCTTTCTTTTGTTACTTAATCAATTTCTTTATTTCTAATAGAAGTGCAATAAAAAGTCTGGTGGTGGGTTTGCCATCTGCTTGTCTCTGTGTGCTTTGCTTTGAAAATTTCCACAGCATGGCATTAAACTTAAATATCTCCATAGAAACAAGCAGAGTGCATCAATAGGCCAAGTTACAGGTCTGGTATATGGAGAGGTGAACCTGCTCACAGTAAGAATGCATGTTTGTCTAGATACTTTTGAGCAATAAAAGAACGTGTAATTTACTTCAGGCAAGATGGATCAATTTAATATTGTCTGTAGAATGTTGTAAGCAGAGACAAGCAGGTGGCAGACCCCACATCAAAATGTTTCATATAGTTCACCTTCAATAATGAAAGAATCAATTTACACTAATTGGTTCCTATTAACTACTTGAGCTTTTGGCCCTATGTCGCATTTAAAGATGTAGGCTACACTTAGATGTATATTTAGACTGCGCATCATCATCCTGTCAACATGAAATTAATAAAAACTGCAGTTCATTTTGTGTAGGATAGAAGTCATCTATCTTAAATAGCCTATATTAAGCTATTTTCTGATCTATACTATAATGTTGTTTCCCCATCACAAAATACCTGGCCTGGAGTTGTGTTTTATTTCATTCACACATGTTTAAGACACAAATCCTGCTTATTTAGACTTAGATTTCAAAGAGTGCTTCTCTCAAACATAAAACACTCTGTTACACCTTGTGATGTCATGTGGTAATACAGGAAGTGCTCCACTGTGCTTTTAAACTCCATACACCTTCACAATCATTGAATCATTTGGATAATTTCAGCTCTAGAACTGTCAGTCTCTATTAAACAAAAGGTAAAAGGTATCTGTTGATTTGAAAACTGCTGCTTAATGACATCACATTGTGGAAAAGAGCATTTTGAGCTTTGGGGATGTAGACAGACTAACAATTACTCAAACATGTGTGACTCAAACAAAAGAAAACTCCAGGTATGTTTTTGATGAGGTAACACCATTCATACATGACTTAAATCTCACACAAGTCAATTTTGCTTAATATAGGCCCTTTAAGCCTTTGCTTGCATGTTTTTATTGTGACTTCTCTTCTCCCACAGGTAACTTCATGTATTTTATTGGATACTCAAAGTGGCTGTTGTTAGGCAGTCGTCTTGTGGCGGGTGAGTCCTCTTCCTCTCAGCATGTGCATCTAAAACAACATGTGTGGACTCTGGATTTACATATCACAGTGTCCTCTTCAGGTATCGGTGCAGGAGCAGGTTCTTCCATTTTCGGCTTTTTGACTCGCACCACTCGACCTGACGAGCGGGCCGGGATATTTGCTGCTATAATGGCATGTCGACAAGCTGGTCTTCTCGTCGGTCAGTATCACTACAGCTTTTCTATTGATACTTTGCAGCTGATGTCATCCACATTCTCTGGGGGTGTGAAGCTGACTTATTTTGAATTTATTATTACAATTTATATTTTTACTCTTCTATATTATAATATATTGTGATGTGTGAGCTACTATGTCCAAATATTTTCCCTTGTGGATCAATAAAGTTTGTTTAAGTCTAAGTCTAACTGTAAGCACTGCTCGAGTTAAACTTAATCTTAGCTTTATTTGAACACAGAAATACTTGATTTAGATAGAAGTACAACAAGTGACATTATCTGTGTTGTTAAACAAGTCTCTCATAAGTAAAATTACTGTCACAACCCAGCAGTTTTTCAATTAGTCACTCTCACGTTTTTGTTGAAAATCAAACACCTAAACAGGACCATGAACAATCCTGATGCTCACAGACTCCTGAAAGTTAGTTATTTAAATTCATTTTGTATTTTTTCAGACAATATTAAAAATTTTGTGTGCACTGTGTCACCATGGTAACTGTTGAACATTCTGCCAATAGAGATCCATATAGGAAACCCCCAGCGTGATGTCACTGCAAAGTATCAATTGTGTTTGTCATTTGTAGCAGCTGGAGAACAAAAGGTGTGTGGTCTTATGTTTTGTCTTAAAAGCATCTCTTCCATTCTCTCTAGGGCCGGCGTTCAACTTGTTCTTGCGTCTGTGTGATTTCAGACTGGGGCCCTTTGTAGTGAACAAGTACACGTCCCCTGGGGTAACCACTCTTTCATAATCACAGATCTGCCATGCTGTAACAAATCCAGCGTCCCCAAATATTCTTCATATAATCTTATTCTTAGCATAGGTTCTGCTTCTTATCTCAGGTAGAAAAATACAATGCACAGCTACACTTACACACCTAACAAGCCATATTGATTTATTTACATCTCGTGAGTTGTCTAAAATGAACCACCTGTGAACCAGATGGGACCTCATTGAGTTCTATCAAAGAGATGCCACATTTTACTTTTGTTCAACACACAATTTGGGAGCACATTTTCATCATTTCATAATTGCTAAATGTTCAAGGCTGTTAACTCTTACTTGTATTCATTCATGTTAATGGGGGAGCTTTTATGCTCAGCTGGATTGAGGAACACACTGACAGTCAGTGCCTAAAGGGGTTAGAAGGGAACTCTAACATGGGTCCTGCAGATGTCATTCAGAGTGCACTGCTTTATGTCTTTCACTAGATGCATCCAGGGACATGTGTTAGGACTGGTGTAACTTAAAGGTGTACTATGTCACTTTTTTGAGGGGGATCTGCAACCTGCATGTCTCCATGGGAATGTGATTGCTTTGAATTGATTGTTCCACAGTATGGTAAAACACTTATGATTTAATAAGTGTTTTTCTGGCCAAAAATACCCTGAAAAACAAAACTTTTACATGAACATGCGGTGCCTTTCAACAGATGTGACCTGTAACTTGGTGGCATCACCTGTCTCTAAGGAGATGTTTTTAATGTCATACTATGGAACATTCCAAGCAAAGCAATTTCTCAGTGGAGACAAACAGGTGACAGACCCTCAACCAGAAGTAGTTAGTGCACCTTTAAAGGCCTGCAAAACCTTTTTTTTTTTTTTTTTTTTTTTTTTTTAAACAGTATTCGTTAAATTATAGAAACAGTAAAGCAATCCCAGGTGAATGTCTGAAGATGCATCATATAACATTTGTTGATTATCCACACCCAGCAGTGTATCCACCCATCATTTGATTTGTGTGTTGTCAATAATTGAATACAGTATTGTTCTGGACACTGGTTTGTTTACTCACATGTGGCAATTGTTGAATGAGGGAAAAAATCCAGTCTACGTAAGAGGCAGTCTGGAGAGGGGGCCAGTAGCCTATATTATATTTAGTTTAATTATTAGTTTATACTTTATCTTTACATGATTGGGGACCATGGTTAGATCAGATATAAAACTCTTTTTTCTCCTTTGCTCCTTCACTTCCTCAGATCTTCATGTGCCTCTTGTGGATGCTGCTCCAGTTTGTAGTCTTAGCTCTGTACTGGGATGTCCCACCCCTCAGCTCCGCGGAGGGGGGCACTGCCATGGTGGAGATGAAACAGGACGAGGGTGTGGGGGTGGAGGAGGAGGCGCCTCTCATGAGCCCGGACCAGGACCTAACCGCACACACCTACAGCACCGTGAACACCGACCTGCTCGAGAACTCATCCGAAATGCACCCAGTCAGCCGCACATCCAACCCCTTCAAAAACTTCAGCGCCAGTCGAGGTGAGCTGTCCTGACCAATGACTACCTGCCCAGTCTTTTGTGTTGCAGGGAGCAGCAGATGTCACCCTCAATGTTTCATATCTGTTGCATTGATTTACTGTGCTGACACACACTTTCCCTTGGAGGAAGTGCACGCCGCGTCCTTGTATAGATCAGTGTGTATGCATCCAGCCACATTAGCATTAAAGTACATGAAATGCCAGCAGTGATTGTCCTATGGCATTGATGAAGCTCCCCCGCTCTTTCTCTTTCTTGTCAAACCTGCGTATCGATCCCTTCACTCTCTAAAGATATGGCAGAGAAATGGATGTCTGACTTCCCGTTTTATTGACCGCCCCGCTGTGCTTGACTTGTGGATGAAATAGAGACAGAATTAGTAATATGGTCAACATCCTTCGTATTGATTCTTTTTTGTGTTTTGAAGTGAATCTACAGTGCAAGAAGCAAGCAGAGAAAGCCAAGGGTATCTGGCAGCTCCGGCTCAGAGCAGGGAGTGTAATAGTGGTTACAGTGTCTCTGGTATTCGCTTTTGTGAATTATTGATTCCCTCCTCACTTTTGTGTAAGCCATCTTCTTGGTGCTTTCTTAAAACCCGGGTGAGAAGGAATGGTCTTATTTTAAGAATGGTAAAAACTCTCAAAACCATGTTGCAACAGATAGGCCTATATCTTCAATATTACACCATTCAACTTCCTTTCTCTTATGGTATTTCTGAACTGTTATTTTTTTATTTAAAGGTGCACTGTGTAAAATTTCTTGTGGATGGCCCGTCACCTGCTTATCTCCATGGAAATATTTTGCTTTCTACTAGACATGGACATTGTCACCATATTTTTAAATAATTTACACTGTGAAAATTCTTCAGGGAGGGCCATGGTTATCTCCAATATACACGGGCAGTGACATTTGAAAGAATCTCTGTAGGCCAAAAATATCGACCACACATTATACCACCACTAGCAGTCCAAATCAATGTTACAGGAGGATCAATTCATGTTTTCATGTTGTTTTCTCCAAATTCTTCAAAGCTTTCGTCCACTTTCAACAAATCATTGTGAAAACAAAATTACATATTATTTGTCTTTTGATAAATTGTCATAGCATAGTAGATTTTGGTTTGTGGAACTTAGGCATTAAAGGTTGTTGACTGATCACGTAAACCAATTTGAGTTTGCACAAAATGTATGATATTGTTAAAGGGTACGACTCAATAACTATGGGCCTTCAGAGGGGTCTCGCACACATTCTCACCCACATGCTGGGGTTTCATGCTTCCTGGGGACATTACATTGACTCGCATTCATTTCCTGAAGACTGTTTTCTGTTTGAGAAAACACCAAAAATGCAGAGTTTGTGTGTTAAACATGTGTGAATGAAACAAACACAACTCGAGGTATGTTTGTGATGAGGAAACAACATTATAACATAGATCAGAAAACAGTGTTATATGAGCCCTTTAATCTAAATCCTACATTATCCGATTTTAACCAATATCTAAATTGTGTTTTTGATCTAATAATGAAAGATTTCCATCATGTTTTTAGGGAGACAGGTTCCAATGAATTGAGTGTCTATAGTGCACCGACAATGTGTTAAAAACCATTTAGTAAGGGTAATTTAGAGTTACCAGTTCACCCAACATGCATGAGATACTGGGAGAAAACTGGAGAGAATAAAGAGAATTTAACAATTTGTACAATGTTTTAATCTCTTATAAATGGTTAATGCATCCTTCCATAAAATCCTTCTTTCAATTATAACCAAGTGAATTTGCAGTCTAGTGTAGTAAGTGCACAATCCAAATTAAACCTGTGTAATAAAACATGCTCTCAGGCCAGTATTCATATTAGCAGAAATTCCCCGGGACACTGTTACTCATTACATATCGACATGGAGTTTGCAGTCAGGGAAATTGTAATTGAACAGTATATCTATTGCATTGGGCGAGACACAATCCAGATCGTTTAAAATGCTGCTTAAAGTCAATACTTCTTCTTCTTCCTCCACTGTCTCAAATATCCACAAACTCTGGGGATAAAGTACAAAACAAAATTAAATCAAACTACTTTCTTGAGCCATCTGGCAATAAATGTCCAAATTTAGCAGCAAGCCGATCTCACATTGCCTGAAGTCCAAGTCCCCATAAGGGTCTTTGTTTTGCAGGAAATCCTCCATCAGAATGTGAGGGAACAACACAGCAGTACAGCCAGGATTTTTCTCACGTCTTCCAAACCCGAGATCACATGCAGTCAGTCATAGTTCCCTTAGCTGTTTCATCGTGTTAAATTGGTTTAAAAATGTGATGCGGTTTTCAGATATTTTCCTTGTGTGCTTGTATCTAGAGTTTCTGAGAGAGGAGGTGGTGGTTCTGCTGACAGCTCAGTTCATAACGCTCTTCAATCAGACTGCGCTTGAGGTGAGAGACGCGGCGCTGGTCGGATCCATCTGCTCAGGTTTCAGACTTTTCACATAGTGTCAGAGTGCCTTCACCCCAGTGCTACTCACTCCTCTCCTCACAGCCTCGTCTGGAAAACTACTACAGGCAAACAGAGGAGTGTGGTATATAAATATGAAATATTCAGATGAGTTCCTTTACATTACTTAAAGATATGCTCTGTAGCTTTTATGGTGGAATAGCCATCACCTGTTTGCCTCAGTGGAAATGGCATTTGTTTTGCCTGGAATTTTCCACAGTATGGTATCAAATCTACAGTCCCTGACAAAAGTCTTGTCGCTTATCCATTTTGTAGAAACAAAAGCTTATAACTTGACTTTAAATTAATCGATTGGTTTTAGAAATGTCTCATATGAAAGCTAAAACCCTCCCAAATTATGCTCAATATACTAAAAAAATTTGCTTCACTGAAAAAAGATTGATCATTTAATGAACACAGAAAGGTCAGATTTTGGCAAGACAAAAGTCTTGTCGCCTTGTCATATGATGCACCCAATTCTAGATTACAGCCTCACCTGTGATCAGTTACTGATCAATCAGTTAGTGGGTGTGTATAAAAAGAACCCCAGCACACCAGACCTTCACATCAACTGCAACTTGACCTCTGACAACATGCTTAAGATCCACCCTGAGACCAAAGTGTTAATTATTAAGAGGCTGAAGACCAGATCCACTGCTGAGGTGGCTGACATCTTCAATGTGTCTCAGCGTCAAGTACAAAGAATAAGAAAAAGATCTGAAATGACTGGAGATATTTTTGACAAGCCCAGGTCCGGCAGACCCCGCAAGACAACTGCTTGGGAGGACCGTTTGTTGATTCGAAAATCCAAGGCCAGCCCCTTTTCCACTGCAGCAGACTCCACCAGGCCTGGTCACCTCAAGTCCCTGTGTCAACCAGAACAGTTTGTAGAATTCTGTCTCAAAATGGCCTCCATGGTCGAATCAGTGCACAGAAACCAGCACTAAACAAAAGGCAATAAAAAAAACGTGTGGCATTTGCCAAGGGCCACAGCCTGCTAAAAGGATGGACACTGGAAAAGTGGCAGAAGGTGGATTTCTCAGATGAATCCTCGGTTTAATTACATCACAGCCGCCGCAAATATTGCAGGAGACCTACTGGAGCCTGCATGGATCCAAGATTCACCCAGAAAACAGTTAAGTTTGGTGGCGGAAAAATCATGGTCTGGGGTTCCATCCAGTATGGGGCTGTGCGAGACATTTGCAGGGTGGAAGGCAAATATCAATAGCCTAAAATATCAAGAAGTATTAGCTCCTCTTACATTCCCAACCATAAAAGGGGTCAAATTTTGCAGCAGGATGTGCTCCATCGCGTACTTCTATCTCAACATCAAAGTTTCTCAAGGCGAAGAAGATCAAGGTGCTCCAGGACTGGCCAGCCCAGTCACCAGACATGAACATCATTGAGCATGTCTGGGGTAGAATGAAAGAGGAAGCATGGAAGGCAAAACCAAAGAATCTTGATGAACTCTGGGAGACATGTAAGACGCTTTCTTTGCTATTCCTGATGACTTCATCAACAAATTGTATGAATCATTGTGGAACCGCATGGATGCGTCCTTCAAGCTCATGGAAGTCATACAAGATATTAAATATGGATCTCACAGCACCACTACTTAATTCACTGACGTTATGCAACATATTTTTGTATTTGAAGTAAATTATTTGTTCAATTTTCTGTAGGCGACAAAACTTTTGTCTTGCCAAAATCTGACCTCTGTGTTCATTAAATGATCAATCTTTTTTCAGTGAAGCAAGTTTATTTTAGTATATTGAGCATAATTTGGGAGGGTTTTAGCTTTCATATGAGACATTTCTAAAACCAATCGATTAATTTAAAGTCAAGTTATAAGCTTTTGTTTCTACAAAATGGACAAGCGACAAGACTTTTGTCAGGGACTGTAAAGCGGTAGACAGTTTTATAGATCTACATGACATGTTTCATTTATTGATCTAACCATATACACTCATATAAAATTGGCAAACTTACTAGTACTAGTTAACCAATTAATTTTCATCTACAGTCCTTAAAAAGAAAGAGGAAGGGAAACTTTACAAATTTAAAACATTAAAACCATTAAAATGTTTTACACCAAAAATAGACAATAGATAGATAATGTATTTGATTAAAAGCACTAAAACCATCAGGCCTTATCTCTGTGATAGCTCTGTGAAAGTACTGAAGTGGCGACTATGCTGCTATGTCCTGGCCCCGGGTTATGTAATTCAATTTCAATATCAAAACATCCGTATTCTTTTGATGTGGACCGAAGCGCTGACTCTGAAGGACTTAAAAGGTCCATGTCTCATCTTTAATTATAATCTCAACTTCTGCTCCTGCCTGCCCCAAACCCTCTGACCTGTCTTTTGTCTCTCACCCTCTCTCCCAGACGATGGTGACACCCATGACGCAGCGCTACTTCAGCTTCGGGGAGCTGGGGAACAGTCTCATGTACAGTTTGTGTGGGGTGGAGGTGATCCTGGGCTTCTTCTTTGTGCGCTGGCTCAGCAGGACCGTGTCTGACCGCGCCATCTTGGCCATAGGTCTGGTCATCTGCAGCGCTGCCTGTATATGGTGCATCGCCTTCCTGTGTGAACCAAGAGGTGAAGTATTTTTTTTAAAGGGGCACTGTGTAACTTTTGTGGTAGAGGACCCACCACTTACTCGTCACCATGGATTGTTGCTTTACCTCCAAGCCATACTGGATTGTGAAAGCCTGATCCCGTCAGACTTAAGAAGCTAAGCAAGGCTGGGCCTGGGTAGTACTTGGATGGGCGACCGCTGGGAAAATCAGGTGCCACAGTGGGGCACCTGTCACAGAAAAGTGTTGTTGTCTCCTTAGGCAAGGCACATCACCCACATTGCACTGTATGAAAGGGGTGTGCGTGAGTGATGGTGGTGGTCTGAGGGACTGATGGCGCCAATTGGCATAGCAGCCACACGTCAGTCAGTTTGCCCTCAGGGCAGCTGTGGCTACGATATTACCACCGCCGGGTATGGAGTGACTGAATAATGCTCTGTAAAGCGTCATTGTGACAAATGTCTGTGAAAAGTGCTATATAAATTTAAAAACTTACTTACTTAATATTCCAAAGTATGGCATTAAACTTCTCAGTGTCCATAGAAACAAGGAGGAGATGCCACCAGGTCATTTTTGAGGTGAGTTCTGTGAAGATGTGACCTCACTCGAAGTAAGAATGAAGGTATTTTTAGCAATAAAAACAACCATGACTAAATAAATACACCTTATATAAGTTTAATACCATATTGTAGAACATTACAGGCAAAGCAAAAGCATCTCCATTGTAGTGGACCTCTAACCTGAAAAGGTTAATACATCCGTTAATACATCTTGTACTACTTATAATAGAAAACTGTGACTCTACAAGTGAAGCAACCCCATTATATCACTTATTAACTACAACTGTTATGATGAATAGATTATTCTCCATCTAACCAGAAGCTAAAGGTGCACTATGTAAATTTTCTGGTGGGAGGATGACCTGCTTGTCTCTACGAAGATGTTACTGAATTGCCTGTATTACTCAACAGTGTGACATAAAATTCATATAACTTGCTTTTTTCCAGGCTTTATTGCTTAATATTGCTTAATGAAAAACTTGTGACCTACAACTTCGCCTGATGATGTCATCTGCTTGTCTCCTACAATAGAGAAATTCAGTGCTATACTGTGGAACATTCCAGGCAAAGCAACAATATCTCCAAGGAGACAAGCAAGTGGCTAACCCTCCACCAGAAATAGGGCAGCGTTAATGCATTGGTTTGTACTCCAGTCTTCGTTCACTGTTTTCCCCATTGCCCACCCCAGGCACAGTCACTGGTTACAACCCCTGATGAAAAGGCGAAAAGCCCGTTGGAAAAATATATAATTCATTTCTTAAGTACCCAAGTCATTTGTCGCCTCTCAGTAACTGCGTTGAGATGAGAGCCTATTGGATTACACAGAGAATACCCACTATAAATGATATGACAGGACAGCAGTGGCGAGACAGTTTTTGTCTGTTGTAACTTGTCTCGATTATCCCTGTGATTCCAAGTGGCAGGTGCTGCTGTATGAGAACACATATAAAAGGATTACTGTAATCTAATTAGGCAAAAACGTTATTTGCTTAAAGCATATCCCGCCTTTTGTTTTGAACTGAAAAAATATTGACAAACAAAGAATTCAAAGGACAAATACCTGAAAAAACAATGTTGAAATTGCGTTTTCATTATAAGATTATAGTCATCTCTGAAGGGAACATTGAAAGCTGTGAGCGGGCATGCATCCACTACACAAAGACATGATGCAAGGCAGAACAAAAAATGTACGAGTCTTCAGCTTGGCAAGTCCTATGCATCGAGATAGAGATTCTGCCAGCCCATTTGTGGAAGGAATTAACCCGCCTTCATGCCCCACCATTGGAGAGAAATATGACAAAACAATGAAACCATGGCCCGGTGGTTAAGCTTTATAGCAGAGAAATCAAAAGCAACAAAAGCATTAGGGATTTGTCAAAAGGATGGATAGTTTGGCCTGTGATAGATAGTGCTGCTCAGTCTGTAGAAGCACTGATATTTCAATAAGCAGACTTGGCTAATGACGCTGTACTGTTGTCATCTGCCCTCTATTGGCAGGTGGTTACGAATGGAAGCTGTCGGCATTTATTATCGGAGTCTTTCTGCAACTTCTGGGCCTTCCTTTTGTGGCGGTGTCTCAGGTGTCTCTCTTCTCCAAAGTCACCGCTGAGAAAACACAAGGTTTGTTTGTGTTTACAGTCTCTGTTTTATACACTGGCTGGATTTAGGCTCATGAACCTAAGTTGTGTGTGTTGAAAATATTGAAGAACTACTGCATGGACAAGGGAGACTTCCAGGAGTTATTTCAGAGCAGAAATGATCAACACTGTAGCCGCAAAAACGCAATATTCTTTGGACAAACTGGATATTTATTTATTTGGACTCAACCACATCTTGTTTTGGTTTTGTGCAAAAAATGTCTAAGATTAATAGAATGAATAGCCCAGTGTAGCTCAGTGTTTTTCAAACTGCAGTGTGTGTACCAATGGTCATACGCAAACTCCTTCAAGCTTCAATGTGCAGATTTCTCTCCATTTTAATTATTCTGTGAATTTAGAGTAAATTTTATTCACATTTTTGTCCTTTTAAAAGTTAGTTGCTAGTGTAGTCCTATATTAGACCTGATTTTGCCCTAATTTAGACCTAGAATTGTCTTGTTCAGTGATTCAGTGGACTTGGTTTAGATCTACTGGTACTCAGAAAGCCAAATTTTTTCCTTCGTGGTACTTTGTGTAACAATTTGAAAACCACTGAAATAGCCAATAATAGAAATCTTATAACACAAACGCAATTTCACTTTACATCCTCTTAGACTTAGACTTAGACAAACTTTAATGATCCACAAGGGAAATTATCTGAACACAGTAGCTCACACATCACAATATAATATTAATAACTTCTAACATCTTAACTTAACTTCTAATATCTTCTAACATCTGCTAATAAATTCTATATTTTTTAGTCTTTACTCTGTGCTTTTTTTCTACTCATAATTGAATTGTATTTTAACACTTATGATCAGCATATGTTAGTTAAACTGAGCCATATCTTGTGGGATGTGTTGCCCATAGGCTTCAGCCAAGGCGTCAGGCGCTCTGTAGGGGGCGTCGCCACCATCCTGGGTCCTCTGTGGGCTGGCGGTTTGACCAATAACTTATATATAATGCTGGGGATGATGCTGGCTCTGCTCATAATGATCTCGGTAAGTAGTCCATTGATGTATTGATCAGAGGAACCAATACTGTAGCTATGGCAACAATAACAGACATTATAGCATGAAGCAGACGTTTAGGCACCACGTCAAGACTAGGAAGCTTTGCCAATCCTTTTCTTTTTTCAGAAAATAGAATAAGGGTTGGCCTGGTATGGATTTTAAGTTCAGAAGATTTAATTTTCTTTCCTTTGGACATTTTCCTTAACATGGAGTCACATGCAATTTTGTCTTAATTTGGTATTTTAGATGTCCTACCTTCGTTCATCCAGACATGTGAGCTGTATCGGTAATGTCTTCAGGCTTTAAAACCTTTGTAGTTAGTTAGACTTACCAACAAAATATAGACATAATTTGAGGCAAACTTAATAAACACTGAAACTACAATTTGATTGAAAGCTGAAGAATGCAACTAAATAGAGTCACATACCCATGAATATTTTGTGTCAGTCTCAAGCCTGGATAAATGTAGGCGACATATTACATGATAGGGATCAATAAGAATAGCAAACCTATACATAACAAATATGCAGATTATTTCAATGTGAGATGTAAACTTTTGATCTGAATTTCCATAAACTTGGTGAATTATGTCACGTTTTAGGGTAAGGGTCTATTACCTGCTTGTCTCGAGGGAAAAATTATTGCTTTGATTGTTCCGTGGTATGGCATTAAATATATAATTTACATTTATTCAATTAGAGGCATTTTTATTGCCTTGAAAAACGTGCATTCTTACTGTGAGTGGAGTCGCCTTTTTACAAATCTAACCTGCAGCTTGGCTTGACGTCACCAGCTTGTCTCCATGAACATTTAATGCCATACTAAAGAACATTCCAGGCAAAGCAGAGACAAGCAGCTGGCAGAACCTGCATCAGAAAAGTCACATAGTGCACCTTTAATTTCTTACTCATAGATGATTGGATGCTGGAGGACCATGAATGATGCCGCCCACAAAGATATTACTTTTCCATTGTACTGTAGCCATGTGACTTTTTTGACTGTGCAATAGTTTTAAAAGCATTAACTCTCCCTTGTTGTGTTGCTCTTTTTTTTCAGGTTATGACAGCATTGTCCTATGAGCGCCTGACTGAACCCAGACGAGTTGAGTGTGCCCACAGCTCTGACAGTGGGGGGTAAAACTGCAAAAATCGCAAGAATATACTAAAAAAGGGACAAGATGACTGCACCGGAGAAGCCTGCTGACGCTCATAATGTGTCAGTCCACCCCCCGGACTGTTAATTACATTTTACACCAGGGGGCACTGTTGTTCTCACGTTTAAGTCATCATAATTGAAGATGAAACGCCTATTATTTTTAAACAGAGCTATTTATACCCCCAGGTGTCGACGAAAAGATAAAAGGAGACGGTTTTTCCATGTGACCTAACTTTTATTTCAACGCTTTCATGTTGCGAACAAAAATAAATAAATAAAAAAACAACACCGAACAACAAACTTCTGTGAAATTGAACCAGCTGACATATTGAGAGCAGAATTAGAGTTGTCAACATCTAAGCAAGTTTTGTCACTGAGTTCGACAAGGAAATTAGACGAGAAGACTCCAGAAAGCATTGTATTTTCACGAGATTTTAGTTTCAAACGTTCTTGTCTTGAGTGGATCTTAATTGCGTGAGAAGAAACGCCTGAATTAAAAACCAAACTTGTTAATTACTGCGAGTCTATCTTTTCTCTATGGGGAGGATTTAAACATTAATTGCTCGTAGTTCATTATTCAAAAAAGAGTCGAGGTGTGACTTGAGTGCAGTCAGCTGTTCTTACTTCGCCTCTAGGGTGCGCTGTGTGCTATATGTCGGAGCGCAACATCAAGGCTTGCAGAATCCCTTTGTACCAAGCGATGCGCGCCGGGCCAATCTCAGTGTTTTTGCATAATTGCAGATAAGGCTTAGTAACCTTTCCAGTTTTCTACGCTCAGCATGAGACATTTGGGGTAGTATTTTCCCCTAAAATGGAAATTGTAATCTCGTGGACTCAAGGACCTAATATATAAGCTAGGTCTAAACACTCCCAAGCCCTGATCAGCGCACGGAGGTACTTGACATTTTAACAGAGATAACAGGGCGCGCAGAATTAGGCCATAGCTCATTTGGATCTGTTTGAACAAGCTGATTTCTGTTTTTCAAGAATTATCTTCAAAAAGGCCTTGAAATATGGTATCTCACAACACTGTAGTTTTGGGAAAGTGGCCTAATTGTTTCCATGCCAACCCAGACTAATCTGTCATTTCCGTTTGTCACACTTGAGAGACTGGTCTATTGTGTGCTGAAATATAAAGGCTCGTGTCTATAGACCACTGTAACACATAATGGACAAGGCAATTTTACAATGTGACAACGTTTTATGTGTATTAATTATTATTATGGAGTCAATTGGATAATGTTTTCATTTAAAACAATTGCACATAAGAGTGCTGCTATACTGTTGAGTAAAACAGTACATATACCTGTATAATAGTTTATGTGATCTATATTAACATTTATAGGCCCTTGAGATGCATCATCTCTTTTACAAAGGAGTCCTGATCTTTAGGCAAGAAGATGATTAAGATGTAGAGATAAGAGATTAAGAATAGGCCTATAATATTTTGGTTTATAAGGGGCTTTTTGGACCATCACAAATATTAACATTTTAATCGGTGGTGGTTAACTACCACAGCAGAGAAGGTCATACTCAAAGACATTAGGCCTGACAAGATAACAAAGATTGAAGTCTAGTATATTGGTGAAGTAAATATAAATGATAAACAATAATATTGAAACAAATTTATGTCACTGACATACAACCCAAGAGCAGATTTAAAACTATTCTAAATGTTCAGTATTGTTTTTAAAAAGTCATGGACTCCAGTAAACAAACAGCAGAATTAAACACTTCAGCACTTAGGTTGTAATGAGTCATAGGAGTCATTCATTGAGCATTTTATGGCTTACATCTTATCGTATAAACAAAAATAACAAAAAATAAATAAAAAAATGTCCCAATAGTGCAAAGAAAATGTACCCATGATAAACATTAACCCCCCAAAATATCGTTCCACTATTCCTGTACTGAACAATAAGTTGATATAGTATCTATCACGACAGGCCTAAAAAACACAACTGTCTGCACTGACCAGAGCAGGGATCTAACAAACAGCTCCACCTGAGCCACTGTCATCCACTGCTGTATTTTGTATTTAA
This sequence comes from Boleophthalmus pectinirostris, assembly GCF_026225935.1. Taxonomy (NCBI): domain Eukaryota; kingdom Metazoa; phylum Chordata; class Actinopteri; order Gobiiformes; family Gobiidae; genus Boleophthalmus; species Boleophthalmus pectinirostris. The sequence continues at coordinate 16,501,495 of NW_026571095.1, forward strand.
ATTGTTATTATTATTATTATTATTATTATTAGTATTAGTATTATTTGTATTGTTATGACTAACTATGTTTAATTAGCAGCTTTTGTCTGAATACTGCCTCTGCCATAGCTGCTTTGACTTGTCTCTCTGTACTTGTGTGCAGCCTATAGGCCTATATTGCGATGCTTTTAAATGGATGTGGACTCAGCCTGATATTTAGACAGAGCGCTGAAATCTCTATCTCAATCTGGTCTCAACAGTGTTTCTCACTAAGAGCCCACAGAGGCCGTACAGCCCCTCAGGACATAAATAGACAAGTCCTCGGCCGTGGCTTCTATGTTAAATATACTAAAGCAACACAAGCTCAGCTTATGAAATTTTAAACATACACAGAACAACCATTTCACGCACGAGCCAACAATCGGTTCTCTGGACGATGGCCGAAGGCTGGTCGCTATGGAGATGGAGGTTTTCGAGGGTAGAAGCAACAGCCAAGGATAAAACAGTATTATGTAATTTAAGAGTAGGACCTTGGGTTATTCTAGTGGTGCTGACGCAGGTGAAGAGCTGTGGAGTACAATGGTCAGGGAGGATGACTGTGCGACTCAAATAGCTCAGTCTAGTTGAGTGTATCTGTTATACAGCGTGAACCATATACTGAAGTATCCGGATACAAGCCTCCCAGATACAAGGTGAGCTAAGTTTGGAAATAGTACAAAATAATTCACTTCTTGAACTGTTATGCAATGCTGTCCAAAAGTTTCTATCATAGTTTATTGGTTATTCTCTTATAGCAAGACAATTTATAAAATATTTGATGAAATGTACCAATGGTTTATCATAATCCATGGTGGAATGTAACTAAGTAAAAATAGTAATGCACTGTATTTGAGTATAAATTTGAGGTACTTTTACTTTACTTATGTACATTTTAAAGTAGATACTTTTTGCTTTTACTTCACTACATTTGAGAGCCGGTATCTGTACTTTTTACTCCACTACATTTCTGAACAGGACAGAAAAGTAAAAGTGTTTGAGACAAAGTTGTTTGAGACTTGCTGAAAAAGATCAGGGGTTTTTATAAAGTTCATAGTTTGAGCAAAGAGAAATCTACAAATAAAAACAGCTAAAAAATATCTAGAGCAAATTGTTTCTACTGAACAAATTCAGCACAAATCTTGATCAAAATCAATACATCTGAAACCTTATAAGACCTCAACATATATGTGCAAAATATTATTTTTACTTTTTAAGTCTCATTTTCTCTTTAAACAGGCACCTTAATATTTTTTAACTGAAGTATTTTTTTTAAAATGTGATACTTTTACTTATTTATTTTTTGCTCCAGTATATGTAACCTATTGAATATTTCTTCACTACTGATCATAATTCATTTATATTATCTCTCTATCTTTATAATACTGCTTTGTCATCTGCAAATAGACATTTCTAGTCCTCTTATATCCCTTCTCCTACATGTATTCTGTTCTTCAGTGTTTTGTTTTCATAATAATAAGAAACATTAGCATTTAAACCTCCCCCATAATGCTACATGCTTAAACGTTTGACATGTCTGACCTATACACTAACCTTTACATATATACATTGCAAATGCACATAGTATTGATTTTAGCACATAGCAGAAAACCTTCATTCTATCTTTAAAGCTAGTGCTATTTTTACTGCACCAGGGACTGTGAACATCAGAGGAACTGTGGCTTAACCCAAAATTTACAGTTAATTGTAGTTGGACATTTGCTGCAGGCTTTAACTTGTACATCTTTAATAAAATGTAATGAAATATATCCTATTTTCATCAAGGGCAATTTCACCCAGGGCTGGTGCCACTTTGTGCATTGAGCAGCTCTGAAGCCAAATTGACGCTGTCACCTAACAAAGATAAAGGTAATTGGTTGCAAAGAGGAAAACAGTATTTGACTGGAGCCCATGTATAATAATTATGTTAGGAGCAGAGAGGGGCTGGGCTCTTCCTGATGGCATTAGCTGGACCGAGCACACTTGTTAATGGCTCGCAGATGATAGATGAGCCATCACCTACTGGAAAAATATGAAGGGCGAAGAAATCAGGCCAGCATCAGACACGCAACATTACTATTCATTTTGGTCATTTGAATTTTTGCACATGCTTGTTTTTTTAATTCAAAAACATAAGAGTCATTTACCTCCAACTCTTTGTGCCAGTCCCAAACTTGCATGCACAGAGAAGGTTGTGTCAGCGTATCTAGCATGAATATTTTTAATAGGCAAAATCACAGGAAACAATTGGACGTTTAGACGTGGTAGAATGATAAGTCTGGGGAGGCTGACAAACTCCACCATCTCCCCCTTCGACCACATTCACTCATACATTAAAGAGGTTGAAGTGTCTTGCGAAATGGCACGACAGTACGCCTTGGTTGGAGAGCAATCAATCTGCTGATCAGGTAGTGGGCAAACGCTATAACCACTGAGCCACTTACCTGACCAGCCAGAACCACATGCTTTGACAAAACTTTACAAAGATGAGTGGAACCGTATCATGTCTCCCTGATTCCAGACGGCATGATTGACAGGTGACTAAACCAATCAGAGAGACGCATGCTCTGTTCGCAGTAAAAAATAGAAAAAACACAATGTAGAGTATTGAAAAACAGCATGGATTTTCTCAGAATCAACAATCAAAGCACCAAACACCAAACAAAATTAATGATGATTGTTGGACCGTCTCAAGTATGGATGGAGGATTTTCATGCTCTATGGTCCGAACTCAGACCCTTCTGTATTCTAACCGAATGTAGAAAAGACTGGCTGGTCAGGCAACTGAGCCACTGCCACCCTTATCATAGCTGTGATTCATTATTCAACAGAAAAACATTACGTGACCTCTGCAACTTTTTGATCTTGACCCAGTAGTTGAGAAGCAATGTAACAGCACTAGTGTTATCATGGCTCATCCTACTTAAAAGAGCATATTTTAACAGCATTGTATGAAATCGTCCCTTTTATTTGACTTACATGTGAGTGGGCATAATTGGCCGATCGCTGAAATACCCTGCGTACAGCTCTGGTCCCTAATGAGCTGACAGAGGAGAAGGGAAAAGCGGCGTACAGTATGTGCTGCAGTAGCCCGGTATCGACCAATCTCACGTCCCTGTGTGTCACATAAGCAACTTCAAATGGAACTCACTGGCAGCAAATATCATTAATTACACAAGACAATGCAGTAGATACCGAGGCTACAGTCGCTCTGCTTTCTCATCTATGCCCAGTGTTTTCTGCTGGATTCTGCATCTCCTCTGATAGCTCGAATCAATTGCCTCCACCCACACCAGCCACCCACTCCCGCCATACTTCACACGCCTTTGGGACGGGCTGGAGCTGAAGACGGCCATTGATTGAGTTCTTTTGTATTTCCAATGGATAGATCTTCAGATCATTGTCATTTAGGAAGGTGGATATCTTGTGAATATCGTGATGCTTTATCAAGTTTTATTTTTTCTTTTCAAGCTGCTGCAGAGGCGACACACATTCAGAGCCAGCAGTAAATTTGTTCATCAACCAGGTTTTGTTCCAGTGTGCAGAAAAATTATCTAATATTTCACAGTGTGGCTCTTTGAAGGCAGCATTACTCAGCACAGTGCTCTGAGGATGACGCTGCACAATATTTTACAGGTATCTGCAGGTTTGTGGTCCATTCTGTCGTGTGAAGATAAAAGTAAAAGTCAAAGACAAGGCACTAGGAGAAACTGAAGTATAGGCGAAAGTTATGTTGAAAATTGCAACTCATATTATTGGGCTTTGACTACAACTGCTGGGCCCAGAGAATTCCCACTTCAATTTGAAAGTTCAGCCAGTATTCCACCAATACAAAAATGAATACTACAACATATCACTAATATCTCCATTGTATAAAGCAGTAGATTAAGTCTTTACAATGCAATATTCACTTAAAAGAACACTGTGTACTTTTTCTGTTTTAGGGTGTACGCCACTAGCCAGGCTGGCGCCACCTAGTGCCTCTGCTCAATTTCATTTCTCTCCAGCGACTAGGTCAGGAATTGGAATACAGTAGATGGTTTACAAGAACCCAAGAAGTTGTGAACCGTGCACCAGTCAGTCATCGAAGAGCTGTGAAGTCATGACTGGGTCCCTTTTGTGGTACAGCACGATAGTAAACAAAGCAGTTGAGATGGATGTAGACGAGGCCATACATTCTGTGTTGACAACGATTCTAGAGATCGAGGATTTAAAGCCGGAACAAAGAGAATGTTTGGTGAATTTTATCAAGGGGAAAGATGTTCTTGTCCTTCTTCCTACAGAATTTGGGAAAAGGTTAATATACCAGTTAGCCCCGTTAGAGGCGCAATACATCCTTCACGACCAAATAGCAGCGATTGGTTAAATAACCAAAGGTCAGATGATTTTCACTATAGATATATATTTACCTGGATTGTTCCATAGTATGGCATTACACTTGTCTATGTATTTATTAAATTTCAGGTGTTTTGATTTCCTTGAAAAATATGTATTCTTCATGTGAGCAGAGGCAACTCTCCACAGATTTTACCTGTAACTTGGTGTAGTGGCATGACATGTTTGTCTATGGAACAGAATTCACTATTTTCTGGTCTCTGTTATGTTGTTTCCTCTTCACACACACATACACACACAAAAAAAAAAAAAAAAAACACAACTCCAGCTATGTTTATGAGGAGGTAACAACTTTCTAACATGGCTTAAAGCTTCCAAGAGACAATTTTGTGTAGTATAGGACCTTTAATCTGGCAGATCTCAACCAAAAAAGTTTAATCTTATATGCTGGACTTTTACTTTTGCTGATATTTTACATGTTCATGCAAAATGTCACTGGTTTTACATAACTTGTTTCCAGAATTCTGTGCACAGACTTATTCATTTTTACCAGATAAGTTAAAAGTATTACAATTTCTATGATAATATGCCTTCAGATGAATAGCTCAACTAAAGCAATGTCTCTGCATATTGTCACAGCCAAGTTGATTTCATTCCCTGATTTGAGCCATCAAATTAATTTATACATTACATTTCCTGAAACATATTTACAGCACTATTTCCGAGCATTATTACTTTATAGATATTACAAGAGAAAGGACAAATGACTAATTTTATTGAGGACTTACACAAAGCCACCACCACCACCACACTTCTCTGCAGCTAAAAGGCTCCGTCATGCTTGTTGTCTGACAGCATTAAGGTCAAAGTTTATCTGCAGATGGAGCGCTGGGAGCTCATTGATCTCATTAACAGTGTGTGCGTACCCAGAATATTATAAAATGATGAGAACTTCATAGGAGGTCAACCCAGGATCAATATTAAATCCTATCTCATTTATAATCCTGCTGAGCGTAGAGGGCTCAGTGGGCTTTAGCTGCTTAAGGGAGACAGCTTTTGACAATTTACTTGAATGCTTATGTGAGTAAATGTAATGACATAAAAGTGCTTTGAGGTAGAATTTTTATTGTCTGTTTATCTGCGTTCATATGTCAACACCTGCACTATAAATAACTGATGAGTGATTGAAAATCTTGTCCAAACAGCTACACAGGGAAAAAAATCAAGACATATTGGCGAAGACGCAATATGAATTTAAAATCAATTCATCAAATACAGGCGCTGGCAGATGTCACTGTCCTTGGTTATTTTTGCAGTTTATCTGTAATCGCGTCTTCAGATCAGGGATTAAGAGTCTCATTAAACATTTCACTTTAGTGGATTAACCCCTTCACACCTCCTTATCTCTCCAGTTATGAATCTGACCACTGATGAATAGGAAATTAAATTTGAGCAGATCTTGTTTAAGACAAAAATGGGCAAATATGGTTTATAGCGGCATATGCCATAAAATAAATAAATAAATAAATATATATATATATATATATATATATATATATATATATATATGTGTGTGTGTGTGTGTGTGTGTATATATATATATATACACACACACACACACACATATATATATATATATATATGTGTGTGTGTGTGTATATATGTGTGTGTGTGTGTGTGTATATATATATATATATATATATATATATATATATATATATATATATATATATATATATATATATATATATATATATATATTTTTTTTTTTTTATAATCAGTTGACAACAGCAAACTCCCCATTATATGTCAGCTTTAATTTGTCTGACTTCAAAATGGGTTGATAATTATAAAATCATTATTACATAATCATCACCATCATCAACATCATCATTTTTTTGTCCTTTGTCCTTTTATTCCCTATTTGAGGCTGGACAGCCTTGGCAGGCATTAGCGAAAGTCATTTTGTTCAGTTCAGTGTAGTTTGATAAATTTTAGATTACAGCTATATTTTTATACAGCACTTCAAATAAATAAGTGTAAGAAGTCAATAATCTTATGGCTTTAAGGTACTCCCGTTTTCTGTGTCATGCACCAGATGTTGAGATGAGAGTATACACACTTGAAAGAGAATGTGGACGTATATCCTCAAGACTTTTCTCACATTCCTGAAATCTAGGAATTTAACCTTTGGATTTTGTATCCTTGAGCCAATTAAGCTGTGGATTTGTTTGAAGTTGTCGATTGAAAGGGAGTTTGTTGGTTGCGGGTCTGACAGAGAGGGGAGTCCGCAGGGGTCCGGGTTCCCAGAGCCTGCCTGTGTAATCCAGCCTAACACCCATGCAAATCTCATCTGTGCCCCCCACACAATGGCCTGTGTGTTTGAGAGGCAGAGGGGAGAGAGAGAGGGGAGTACTGTATGTGATATGTATGTCCACACTGCCAGAACGCATGCTACACTTGGTCTCAAGCAAAACAATTCTCCTTCCTGTGCCCCGCTCTGCTTGTTAAAACTCCCAAATGTTTCTGACTATGTAAACACAAAAGGTATGTGCCATTATTTGTTTAAAAAAGGTGCACTATGTAACTTTTCTTGTGGCACCTGCTTATCCCCATGGAGATATTATTGCTTTGCAAAAAATGTTCCATAGTATGGCACTAAAACTATTTACTGCACCTTACAACCAGGTGGTGGACCCTCCACTAGACAATTTACATTTAGTGTACCTTTAAAACATGTCAAATTTATTTTCAAAAAGGGTATTGAAGTATGAAGCATTGGTTTAAATGCCACTGAACAATGTGTGCAAACACTGTATAGTGTTATTATTTGTCAACCAGTGCATGCTTTATGCCAGGCCCAAGCCCGGATAAACATAAAGACTGAAATAGGAAAAAATGAATAAGATTGATATGATTTCCTGTGTAATTGTAAAGTTAGCTACCTTCACATAGCCCATCTCTTACTGTTACTGTAGCACGCTCTCTGCTCCCCTGAGTGACACACAGTGATTGAGGCAGATAAGAAGAAGTGCTTAAGGGGCAGTTCACTTTGTTATGAGTCGATCTATAATAAAGTCATGTTCAGAACATTATTTTAAGGTCCAAGCATTACACTGCACTGAGACAGTGCCAGGAGGCTCTGGGGTTCACAGACAGGCTGCTGTAGTGGAGCTGATATTTAAACATCTGCATAATTAATCCAATAGCCCTGAATGTTTGGAGCTCTCTGTGGACAACTACACAGCGCTGCCCGTGGATAGAGACCATTGTACATTCTTGGCACTCCTCTGAATGCTCTCCTGCTCTGCGCCTCGCCAGTGTAAAAACAAAAGTTGGCAACACGGTTCTCTGGGGAAATTAAATATCTCTGTCTCATCCAGCCAATTAGAGGGAAGAGACTTTCTGTACATGGCTGAAGCTACGTGGCCTCCTCTGGAATCTATTTTAGTCCTACCACCACTACATGTTTACCCAGGAGGTTTTAAGATAACACTGGGAATATCAGGGTCAGAGTGGACTTTTTTCCTACCATACGCACACATTAGAGATCTTACTTTCCATCTGTCCCATCATAAAGATTCATTGGATTAAACCTAATGCCGTTTCAGAGCTGGAGTCTTTCGTGGGAGACATTGGATTATATGGTCTTTGTGTGCGTTGCATCTCTATTCTTTACCGCTCTATTGTGCATGTCTGCATGTGTTTGTCTACGCACGCTGAGCTTTGAACTATATTGCATTTCGATATGCGTGTGCCCCTAGTTTCCACCTCTGCTCCATTTGGGGACCCCGGTGAGCAGACCACAGCACCACAGGGAGCCTTCACTACAATTTGCAATCGTTTGTCACCATTTGTTCGTCCTGACAGACAAAACCTTGGTCCTTGGTCCCCCTCCCTTTGGCTCTGGTCACAGCTGCTCAGTCTTCTCATGGGTCTGTTTAGTAAAGATTTTTTTCTTTGGATGAGTAACTACTCTTCATGCTCAAAATAGTTTCTCCTGTGATTACCTCAGTTGAGATGGCATTAAAATGGGAGCGTCTCTGTTGCATTATTGATAGCGTGTTTGTCTTGGTGTTTGAGATGTTAATTAAAAGATAAAGTCATGCCGTGGCGCTATGACAGCTCTTTTATCTGACTTCTCTTTCTCTATCCAAGTTTTTGTTTTCAGAAAGTAACTGCTTTATCAACCAGAGAGTGGCATAGTTGAAACCAGGTTTCGGCAATGATATCTCTTTTGTAGCTTATCCATAGCAGACTTCATCTAAGCACTGGTCTTATCTAACAGTACAGTCAAGATCTGGACTTCACACAGTTAAGAGTCCTCTTATTTTTTTGCTTTTGCCATTGAAATAATCACCTCCGTGCTTTAGCTAGTTAATATATTAACATAAAGGGCCCATATTAAGCTATTTTCTGATGATGTTGTTTCCTCATCAAAAACATACCTTTTATTCACACGTTTAACACACAAAACCCTGCATATTTAGACTGAGTTATTTTTCTCATAACAACAATCCACCATGTTCCACCTTATTGTCATGTAGTAATTCAGAAAGTGCTCCATTGTGTTTTTAAACTACACACACACACACATACACACACACACACACACTTCACTAGAATCATTTGGATAATTTCAGCCCTGGAAATGTCAGTCTTTACTGAACTAAATTTTAAAAGCAGCTGTTAATTTGAAAACTACCACTTTGTGATGTCACAAGATGGAACAGAGGATTTCGAGCTTTGAAGATGTGGACAGCCTACTCAAATTTGTGTGAATGAAATACAGCACTACTCTGGGTATGTTTTTGAGGAGGTAAAAATTACATCTCTTGACTCTCACAAGAATCAGTTTTATGTAATATGGGACCTTTAACTATTGCACTTGGAACCTTTTGTACCTTTGTGTGTGTGTTTTTGTGTGTGTGTTGTGTGTGTGTGTGTGTGTGTGTGTGCGTGTGTGTGTGTGTGTGCGTGCATGCGTGCGTGCGTGCGTGTGTGTGTGCGTACGTGCGTGTGTGTGTGTGTGTGTGTGCGTACGTGCGTGTGTGTGTGCGTGCGTGCGTGCGTGTGTGTGTGTGTGTGTGTGTGCGTGCGTGCATGCGTACGTGCGTGTGTGTGTTACCTTATCCAGGTTTGTGGGCAAGTGCATATTAGAGGTGCACAATGTTCCTTTTCAGATAGAGGTTCAGCAGCCTGCTTTCCTCTATGAAGGTGTTTACCTTTTCTTATAATGTTCCACTGCATGGCATTTAACTAATCCATCTTCATAGAAACAAGCAGGTGACACCACTAGACCAAATTCTGTGGAGAAGCTAGCCCGCTCAAAATAAAAATTTATTTCTAGCCATAAAAAAACATTAGCCTAATTGAATAAATGCTATATACAGTAGATGTATTTATGCCATACTGTGCAACATAGACAGTACTATAACATGGAAACAAGCAAAGTTACATCAGTTTTAAGATACAGCTTTATTGCATTCTGGCTTTAACATTGCAGACCGAACAACAAAAAGCATAATAAACTGCTAACCCTACTGCTATAGGTGGAAACTATAGTGTATTCCTATCTTTATTACAGCCTTGTGAGCTTCAAGGTAATAGCATTTGGAAAGAGCCTGAGTGATAAACTGGACAGACCTCCATAAACAGAGGAGCAGCTTGAGTTCTGCAGTCTGTGAGATGTTCCAGGCCGATACACCTCTCCTCTCCAGATAGCGACCTTCCCCATAGGCTCAGATGGGATCATATCACTGCTTGCATCTTTAGTGCAGCACAGAAACATCTTAAATTGCTCCCTGGCTCCATAAAAACACAGGAAGTTGAGGTAGTTAAAGAGGATTTGGCGTTTTCCTCAGAGAGTCACAGACCCTCTCGTCGGATCGCTCACAAATGGACTGGCAGTAAACATGAGGTGACTTTACAGCGTCAACATGAAGGCCCCAGTGCAGTTGGGAGTTGGTGTCACCCCTCTGCTGCATCTCTTGTCATGATCTTTAGGATAAGACTTGTAAACAGATCAACAGACCTCTGCCAAGACACTGACAGTTCCATTTGCTCAGTCTCTGGAAATGTTTGAAGAATTTGACTTATTTTACAGCCCAGAAATTGGTCATAAAATTGATTATGCTGAATGCTGTTGTTGTGTCCTTGGGCAAGACACTTAACCCACCTCGTCCCCAGTGTCTGCGTACACTGTGTATGAATGTGTCTGAATGGGTGAGTGGTTCCTTGATGTAAAGTCGCTTGAAGGTGGAAAAGCGCTACATAAAAATGAGTCCATTTACAATTTAACCACATTATTCCATTGTCAAAAATGTGCAGACTTTTCCCTTCATTTTGAATTGTCCAAGTTATGACATTAAAATAATCTTTTCATAGAGAAGTCCTGAAACTTTATTGGCAGAGGAGTAATAACAAGAGGAGAACAGAGAGACACAGAATAACCACATTTTTATTGGTAAGGGCATAGTGGTTGGCCATGTTGCATCATTATATTATCTGTGTTAGCAAATCAGTCTTTAATAGCTGGTAACCAAAGTGCTTTACATTAAAGACAGCACAAACAACAAACAAAACATTGAACAATGAAATAAAACCAATTGTGCAAAGTGTCACTACTGTGTGTTAAAAGCCGGTCTGAATAGACCCAAGATTTAAAAAGGCCAAAGTCTGTGATAGTGAGCAAATCAAGACCTACATTTGTCACAACACTAACAAAATGTCGCCCACACCCAGCCTCTCTCATTTGTCCCATGTCACGGCGTTTTAAGTGAGGACTCTGAAATGTAGCGACAGATGACCACACCATTAGGGCTGTCTGCTTCACTGGTGATCGAAGCTGCACCGTCTAAATAAGTTGGCAGCGTTTTGGACCAGGGCCCCTCCTCTGCAGCAAGAACAGATGTCTGGTCTGATGCCACCAGATTTGTCTTAGGCTGCAAATTTGCTCTTGTTTGAAGTGAGCCCCGAGGCACATCTCATTCTGGCCCCTTGTTCTGAATCATATGCATACCTTTATTCACATCTTGAAGAGTCTCATTACGCCAAATGAAAAGTGTCAGATACGGAGGAAGCTGCTAAGGCTGCACTGCAAACACGCTGGTCCATCGTAATTGGAGACACAAGAGCTGAGATGAGCTTTATATCACCAAATACTGACCTTGTTGTTTCATGTTTTGTGGCCCCAGGAGTGTTGTGTCCCTAGCTGTTGTGATTCATGGAAAAATGATGCAAAACATAAAATATATTGAAGGAACAAGAACAATGCAGACACAGAGATAGATAAAGGCTACAGTGGATATAATGTGCTGGTTTGAAGCTAAACAAGCTCCTATAGGCTACAATTGTAGCTTTATCCTAATGAACATTTCACAGCAAACATATTAACGATCAGCCAGTAATTAGACTTATTGCACAGTGCTACATTTCAGTATTGAACGGAGCTGTCGTGCTGTGCAAAGCTATTAATGATGTTTGCCTATATAAATAGGACTACATTATGTTATATAGGTCATAGAGATAGTCTTGACTGGCTTCACAATGTGACCATGAAAATGCAAGAAAATAGTCTTTAGTGAAATCCACCTCTTCAGTTCAAATGGGCTAAATTGGCTTTTTACCGATAGCAGCTAACTACCATGCCTGCTTTAGCATAGCCTGCTCCTAACTAAAAGGGTAAGCAGATTGAACTATCATGTGTTTATGTATCATTTATTCAACTGATTTTCAATTTAAAAATAAAAAGAGGGAAATGATATGCCTTTATTTGTTTTTATAATGAATTAGACTGTTTGACCAACTAAATGCAAAAAAGACATTCTACTAAAATACCACATAAAAGTGAAAGGGAAAACCCCGCTCCCTTTTACATTACGTACTACCAACATTAGGTTTCGAGTTGGAATCCTATAAAGTCCGTTTAAGTGCATTAACCGTCCACCAGCCTTTGTGCCATAAGTGACAACAACAATTAAGTACTGCCATTTACAGCACACTGGTCTGCCTGTAAACGCACCGTGAAAAGAATACAGTGCAATATTGTTTTACTACGTCTTTGTAGCTTTAATACAATGGCACAGTTTCCTGAGTGTGTTTTAGCCATGTGGGTTACTCTTTCATGGTTTTAAAAGCCTCTCTAGCATCAAAAGCATACATCAAGCAGCACAACAATCATATGATATACCCTCTACTCTAAATTATTTATCCAAACACGTGCACACAGTCCCATCCTCATGCATATTTCAACTGAGAAAAACAAGCTAATATTTGAAACCCCAGTTGATTTATGCTTGTGGTGTGCTTTATCGGCACCAAAGCACACCCATGGGTATATATGTAAAATGATTTTGTTTATTCTCACACCACTATCCCCTACTCTGTGGGGAGGTCAAAGGTTGTGGCGTTTGGAGATTTGGTGTTTTGCTTTGCACCGGGGGACTGTTGTGGTTTAAGGGCTGTCTATTCAGGAAACTGCCTGGGTGCCTGTCATATATCATCCGCCTGATGCAAGTCGAAGCAAGGCTAAGGAAAACGCCATAGCAGAAAAAGTGACGATTTACTGTCACTGCGTAAATAAAGTTTGTGATCTTCAAAGTGCATGAATTGCTCGTAACTTAGAAATGCATTTTAAAGGTCCTATAATACACAAAGATATATAAACATATATGGAGTTGTCTATTGAAGGTGCATGGAGTCTAAAAACACATATTACCATTTAACATCACAAGGCGGAATAGTGTTTTCTGTTTGAGAGAAAAAATCAGCCTAAACATGTAGAGTTTGTGTGTTAAATATGTGTGAATGAAACAAAACACAACTGCAGGTCTGTTTGTGATGAGGAAACAACATTATAACATACAGTTGTTCAGAAAATAGTGTAATACGGGCCCTTTAACCTGTAAGATGACAAGTGCTTTCAACTTCAAACTTCATTCACTTTTCACTAATCAGTTCATCAAGGCTCATCTAGCTATGACAAACTATGTTAATACGTAGGAATGATTCTCCAGTGCGGCCGCAATCAGCCTTTCATTACTGTATGTTAGAAAATAGAAAGAAGAAAACAGGACTTGTGTGAGAGGCAAAAATCTGCAGTCTAATTAAATCAAGTGCACCCTTCACTAAACTCACATATCTCGTTTTGATCACGCGGAGACTGTCACTAACCTGCACGGGGCATTTTTAAGCAATGAAGAAGTCCAGATTTCCCCCCCCAGACTAGATTAACCCTTTGTCACTCGCTGTATTCATGAGATGGAGATGAAAACGGATCATGAAATATGTGTGTTTGAGAAAAAGGGCCAGTACTGTTCAGACCTGAGCTGCAGAAGTGGAGGAGACGCAGACTTCAAACACACGCGCGAGCATTTGGAGAAGGCTGAGAGCTGTTCATTAATTCTGTTCCGACTCCAGGCTCGTCAATACAAAAACAGCATTTATTAATACTGTAGATTTCTTTTCGCATTAACATCAACTATACATTGATGGTGCAAGCAGCTTGTCATTGGAATCATTAATATTCAGGTAGTCATTTAAAAGTCCTATATTTAAGCCCTCTACTTGTGTGAGCTTTAAGCCATGTTATAATGTTACCTCATCAAAAACATACTCGGAGTTGTGTTTTCTTTCATTCACACATGTTTGAGTAATCCTTTATTATTAATCTGTCAGCATCTCCACAGCTCAAAATGCTCTATTCCACCCTGTAGCTCTCAAGTTAACAGCTCCTTTTACCTCTAGTTCAGTAGAGATGTGCAATTCCAGGGCTTAAATGATCCAAATTATTCTAAAACAAGATGTATGGACTTCATGCACACAGTGGAGCACTTCCTGTATTACCACACAACATCACAATGTGGAACAGAGTGTTTTCAGTTTGAGGGAAGACCTTAGTCTAAATATGCAAGATTAGTGTGTTAAACATGTGTGAATGAAACAAAACACAACTCCAGGTCTGTTTTTGAAGAGAAAACAACATTATAACTTAGATCAGAAAATAGAGTAATATGAGCCCTTTAACACCACCTGCATGCCATGGAGCCAGAAAGTTTAACACACACATTGGAACTTGGAAGTTTTATGTGTTATGTGTTATTCCTGTTACGGTCCCAGGCCTCCAGTTCTCTATTTTGTTTTGTGTGTGTGTTTTAATTTCTTTTGCTGTTCCTACTAATGGGCTCTATTCACACTTATGTCACAAACCAGGAAGACATTTGGAAAGGTGCGATTACAACTTCCCAGGCCCAGTTTTATGTATCTACATATCATTGTAGCGTTCCGTTATGTTCGGGCTAATCAACAATTACAACCATACCTCAGTTTTCATCATTTCCCCACTGACACACAACTCTGAGTGCACTGAGTACGTGTGATTGGAAGAGACGAGAGCGCCAAATTCAAAGTGATTTTAAACAGCACATACATATGCAGCTTTCATTTTACCTCTGATCACATTTACTTCATTGGGGTAAGTTGTAATCTCATCTTTCCAAATGTCTTCCTGGTTTGTCACGCAAGCATGAATAGAGTCTATTTCTGCTGTGGGAGCCCTTACAGCTGATTGGTGAACCGCTCTTGTGCCTGGTCTTGTTTGGCTGCTGGATTCTGGTCCCTGATTGGTGAGCCATGTCTACACGGGGCCAGTTCCATCTCACCTGCAGCCACCTCCCCCTATTTAAACAGATCAGCTAAACCTGTTCAGGCTGCTGGGCTTTGTGGCCAGTGTGTTATTTTGTGTGTTACAGTGTGCCTCTGTTAAGTCTCGTGATTAAAGAGACATTAGTTTTGTATTAAATGTGTCTTTTGTTTTCTGTCACTGTGGTGATTCTGTGTTTTGAGACACTTGTTTATCAGAAATCCAAAATGGGGATTCAACAAAACCAAGAGAACTAAAAAACAGAACAACAGAGAATCAGAACCCAGGAGAAAGGGGGTAACTATTCCGTACATGGCTGTTGTTTCTGAAAAACTACAGAAGATTTTCAGACAACATGAGATCCTGGTCTATTTCAAACCTATGAACACTCTAAGACAGAAACTGGTCCACCCAAAGGACAAAACACCGAGCCACAAACAAAGTAATGTGGTCTACTTCATTCAGTGCAGTGAACGCTACATTGGAGAAACTAATCAGCTACTTCACAAGAGGATGTACCAACACAGACGAGAGAGCAGCAGTGGACCTCAGTCTTCTGTACATCTCCACTTAAAAGCCACAGGCCACTCATTTGAGGACAGTGAGGTACAGCTTTTAGCCAGAGAAAATCATTGGTTTGAGAGGGGAGTGAAAGAAACCATTTTTGTAAAAAAAAAAAAAAAGAAAAAAAAAGAAAAGAGAATCCTTCTCTAAACAGAAATGGAGGCCTCAGACACCATCTATCTCCTATTTACAACTCCATCCTCAAACCTAAATCAAAACAAACAAGAGAACAATAGGTGTAGCCAGGTTAGGTCCAGAGGTGTGGAAGCTCCATTATGGCCATGAATTGTTATGCTAATTAGACCCCACACCCTGCACAGGACAATAACTAACAAACAGAAACTGTAAACAAGTAGGTGTGTTAGTTTCAGAGTTAGTTAGCTCCTCCCTGCAGATATAAGGAAGTGTCCACCAGCATTCTGACCAGAACTGAAGAAGCAGCTTGGATGAGCTGTGAAACGTCTTCAGCCAAACTAACTTTTGTCCAGTAGACAAACTCAATTTTCTCCTCGCCATGGATTCTACCTGGACAACTGAGGGATTCTTCACACACTTGTTTACTGTTTATTTGTGCTTTATGTGTCTCCGATTATAATTTATCACTCAATTCTGTTGTTGGGCCTATGTGACTCCTTCGTATTGAGACACTAGTATTTTTTGTGGTTTTGTACTTCAATTGGTTATTTTTTGTACAATAAGCTTGCTTTATTTAAATTATTTTGAACCATATATGCACATATTTATCTATTTATTTATATTTATCATGTTTTGTTAATTTTACATTAACATTCCTTTTAAATAAATTATAACTTTAGTTTTACCACCAGTTTTTAAAGTTTGTACATCTTGCTACTTTTGTTTCTTCCCCTGACCCTAGCAGAGCTGGGTCATAACAATGCCATTCCAGGCAAAGCAGTCAGATTTCCAAGGTGAACTTACGAGTCAGGTCTGTGGAGAGGCTAGGACTTATGGGTATTTTTGAGCAATAAAAGCACCCATGAATAAATTAATGGTCTTATTTAAGTCTGTGCTTCTGGCTGAAATGAAATAAAGCAAAGTGAAGAGCGGTTGAACAAAATCAAAGCGATTTCTGCTGTGCCGTTAGCTACTTATAGTCTCCTTGTAAAGAAATACATTCTCTAGCAGCTACTTGACCTATCTTTATGTGTCACCAGGACAACCTCCAGATCTTAAGCAAGGATCTTGGCTAAGGGTACATTAAAAAATCTCCAACCAAGAGAGATAAAAACATTAACACAAGAAATAAATCTCTACAAAAATAAATAGCTTTAAAGTTACTACATTATGACAAACTGACTCTAGTGAGCTTTAAGCCATATTATAATGTTGTTACCTCATCAAAAACCTGGAGTTGTTTTTTGTTACAATCACATGTCTGAGTAAGGCTTTATTATTAGTATGTCTAGAGCTTTAAATACCTTGTGATATCATGAAACCGTAGTTTTCAAGTTAACAACTACCTTTTACTTCTTAGTTGGCAATTCCAGGGCTGAAAGCATCCAAATAATTCTAGCGAAAGTGAGTTGAGTTTAAAAATCCAGTGGAGCACTTCCTGCATTACCACATGAGATCACAAAGCAAAACAGAGTGTTGTGTCTAAAACAATTGTGAAAAAAAACAAAACAAAAAAAACACAACTCCAGGTACATTTGTAATGAGGAAACATTATAACATAGATCACAAAATAGTGTCATATGCGTCCTTTAATTAAAAAGCAAACAAACAAAAACATACACATAAATGACAGTAATTGCTGCCTCGTCTTCACTTTATTGAGAAAACTTCAGACTTTTAACACATTTCTATTTACTTGAATCATAATAAAATCTGGTCCATTAGTGTGTTTTGGGGCCGCATTATGCAGCTTGAGAACGCTGATTGGATTAGCCCTTTGACCTGCTCCGATGTCAGTGCTGGTGATGTGTGTGTGAGGAAAATGAAGAAAAGAGCCATGCATTATTAATGTGTTTATTAGACATGTATTTGGGACAGTGATCAAAGCCAACGCCATCACTTGTTTTGTTTGTCAGTAACTAGAAATATGTGACAATGCCTTTTAATATGATTTCAACAGAGGTTATTAATTCCTATGCTGATTTGTTTGCTAGTAATTAGTGTATTCATTAGATTTAAATAATTTCACTGAGATGGGTATTCCTAATCAAGATTAAGGTTGCAGCACTGTTTAAAGGGTTCCAGTAAGATTATAATAATGTCTACCTTAAAAGTTACAGTCTTCATTATCGTACTATATGGGACCCCAGCAAACAAACAAATAAACAAACAAACAAAACAAAAAAAGCTGAAATATATTTGTATTACCATATTTCTGTATTTTATTTTTACTTGTACCTTATTTGCATATATGCCTTATTTGACACCTGTCTCTTTTTATTTCTTTATTTTGCTATTTATGTTGAATCCACTATTATCATTTATGTTTTTGCTCTTTGTTATTGACATATTGTGATGTGTTTGCTACTGTGTCCAAATAATTTCCCTTGTGGATCAATAAAGTCTAAGTCTAAATCTGCACTATGGTCTCAGGGAGCAGCAATGAAGGATGGGTCAAATGCAGGGGGCTAAATTCTTGTGACAGTAAAGTTAAGTAAAAATAAAGAGGTTTTATTGTAAACAAGGCTTCCAAATGTGAATGAGTAAAACAAACAACACATGAATCTAGTTCCAGTATTTAAAAGTTGTTTGGGGACCTCTGTGATTTGTGTCTTTCTGCTCTGAATACTTCCAGTTGTATATTTTCTCCAATCCCCCATAGGCACATAACTGGGTGTAAATGTGAGAGGATGGGTGCAGTTGTGACAGTGTGCTCTGGTGATTATGACAGTGGCACGTGAGAGCATCTGAGTGTGAACGAGACATGAAAACATCTGTCAGTCGAGTCAGTGAGGCACCGAGCAATTATCACTCGGAAAAAGACATACAGTGGCTGAAAGTGCACTGTTTCCCTGATAATACACTTGACGAAGCCTTTCACTGATTTGAAATACTCACCAGGTCTCTGTGTGCTAAAGCTAACTCTTAAACTGTCTCTTCTTGGGGCTTTTCAAAATGTACACTTTCATTTGCATGTGGAAAAGCTGGCTTCCTTTTTTATCCAGTCCATTCTTAAGATCTATTATGTTTTGATATGGCTGAAAGAGAACTTGTTTGAAAAATGCACTGGTAAAGGTGAAAACTATATTTTACTTTTGTAGAGTTCATAAAAATGTGGACTCAAGTAAACTTTAGGACTGCTGAAATAAAAGTTTAAGAAGTTACAGGGAGAATAGAACTGCTCTTGCATGTACTGGAAATGAATATAGGAGTAGTATTAGTAATGGCAGTAAAGCAACATTATTATGAAACAGACACTATCTAAAATTTCTTGTGGAGGGTTTGCCACTTTAGCTTCATTCATCAGCGGGTTTCACTTCGTGGAAACTGTCTGACCTCACAGTGTTAGAATTTGTTCGCTCGACGTTAGATGGGTACTTTTTATCATTTAACCAATCGCTGCTATTTGGTTGTGACATATGTAATGCGCTGCTAACACCGAACAACACAGAATGTATGGAGAAAGAACAAAAATGTGGCTGTTTGCTGCAGGTGTTCCAATCAGTAGGAGCAAGTAGAGGGTGCTCTTGGAAAAAAGGATCAAAACTCAAACACAACAGATTCCAGGCACTCCAAAACAGTAGAAAAAGTAAACACATTGCATGAGGAAAAATATAATTAAAAGGCCTTTATATGAATGGCCAAAGCCAACATGTTTCTACCTTAACTGGTCTTCATCAGGGCTTAATTGAGACAGAATGTATGGCTCTTCGCTGATTGACTGGTGCCCGAACTCACACTTCTGGTCTTTTTGTGAACCGTCTAGTGTATTCTGATTCCTGACCTAGTTGCTGGAGAGAAATTAAATTGAGCGAAGGCACTGGGTGGCGCCAGCCTGACTACTGCCACCTGATGTCTCAATGGAAATGCTATTCCTTTGTCTAGAGTACTCCACAGTATTGCATTACGCTGTATTACAACTCAGATCTGTGGAGAGTCGCCCCAGTTCACAGAAGGAATTATTGTATTTTTGTGCAATAGAAATGTCTACAATGAATAAATGCTTGCTAGATATGTTTAAAGTCATACCATGAAACATTCCAGGCAAAGCAATAACATCTCCATGGAGGTGTAGGTAGTGAACCCTCTACCAGAAAAGTTACACAGTGCATCTTTAATATTACTAGAAAAGGTATCTTGGTACGGCCTAACCATAATGATAAAAGCATTTAGGTAAGGTACATAGTAAAGTACACATTTATGTGCCCATGGGGAAATTTGCTATGAGCAGATAACAATGCTTCACTTTAGATATATTATTTCCTCTGCCCTTGCATCATCCCTCACCACACACTTTTATTTTTGGGCATAGACATAACTCCACTAAACCAATGTACATTTTATCTGGACTAAACGCACAGAGAAGAACAAATCCTCCCCCTTTCCTGTGCTTCATTCAGAGTCTCCGATCGTCGTCCGACTTTTCATTATCCGTACAAATCTCCGGCGTGCTAACAAGGCGCTCCTGCTGCTGCTGTAGTGAGCAGACGGGCTCGAGGGGGGAGAGGATCACAGAGACTAGCCGCTCTTGGGCTGCTGTGTGCTCTGAGATTCACAGCTTTTTTTTCCTCGCCTGCATACAGCTGGGGCTCAATTAGTGTCCATTTTTACTAATTAAGTACACTGCGCCTGAACCAGTGGTGCAAAAACTGAAGTTGTTTGTCGAATCATGCGGCGTGCTCGGCCTGCTGCCCCTGAGGCGGGCTCCGGGGCTTTTATATGCTGCTGTTGTGCTTCAGAAACAGGAAGTCCTCTCTCCAAGTAGTTTTCTGCAGTGCTGTATCTTACTCCCCACATTAGGATTATGCAAAAATCCTTATGTTACACAGGTCAAGTTTATGTCTATTTGAGGCTTGAGTGCTCAGCAAAAAAATCTGTTTACACCTACCCCCTATCTCCTCCAACACACTTAAGTTATGATTATTCAAAACTTCAGACTGGATAGAATGTCACATAGCCATTTCTTAACAACAAAAACATCTGCTTGCTACAGTGAAATTCAGCTCTGCGGTTTAGTACAGGACGTCAATAGTCCGTCTCAATTATTAAGCTGTTTTAGATCAATATTGGAGTTTACAATGAACAAAATATAACATGATTATAGTTTAACACTACATGGGCCTCTGTACCTGCAAAAAGCCCAACCTATTCCCTCGAGGGTAACTTCAGACACCTCTATTGACTGTGCTTAAGGCAGTCCACTCTCCCTCTCCTTAAAGCCATGCTAAAGTATGTCAAAAGCATATCCGTGGAGTTTTCCGCTTATTTCCCTGACAATGTAAGCAGTGAGCATAGAGCTGCAGATAAATACCAAAGGATTCAAAAGAAGAGGACCCACAGTCACAGACATTTACAGTGTGAAAACCCTCAGTAGTGTCTGAAGTTCGCACTTTGTAGTCCGATACGTGCTAAATTGCTCCCACGGAGAAAGATCGAGGCCGCGACTTGTCAATCTCTGCACACCATCTGCGTATTTGTATTAATTTCACAGACAGGACCGGCCACAGTGCTTGGTGCAAAGGGGTCAGCCTTCTCCAAAATGATGTGTAACCCCTTCATCCCGCCGTCTCGCTCTTATCAATGGCGCACACTTTTTGCCTATCCCCCACTGTTGCCATGGTTACAGTTTTTTGGCAGCGTTATCAAAAGGAGTTTTTAGTGAAGACTCCTCTCCACACTTACCTCTGTTATGTAGAGCTAATCCCTTCCGTTTGATCTGCTTTTGATGGAGACATTGAGACCCAATAAAAGGATGGATAGAGGACATCCCACAGAAAACAGCCTTATTTTGGACAGGATGGGACGGACACTTCACGCTGGCGTCCGGTGGTTGTGCTCCGGTCCAGAGATACCAGAGAGCACCTCATTATCTGCACTGCACAGTAACAGAAGCGAGCGGGAGGACAGACGCTTTCTTCTGCTACGGCGTTTGAAGCAATGCCAAAACAATGGAGAGAGCACTTTTCTGTGCAGCCAAACTGTGACTTTAAGACTTTCGGAAAGCAAAATTATGGTGTAACTTAGTGAGAAATACATGTTCTCAGACTTTAGTTTCAACATTTACTCTGAAGATAACTTTATCTTTTTTATAGCCACAAAAGAACCATTTCACAATGCCCTTTACACGCTCACTCCCAATTCTCCCCAGACCCGAGTTCACACATGCAAATAATTCTGAGAGGATGTCTGATAGAACTGCAGCATACTTCAAACGTGAATACAAGTCCAGCTGTGATTACTGCTTGGCTGGGCTAGATAAAATAGTGTAAGAAGACTAATAGCTTATGTGTTTACATTTGCATTGTTTGTTAGTGTCAAGTCAGTCAACAGTATTGACTTTTGTTTTTTTATTTATTTAGTTAAAAACAAGAACAGAGCTGAGGTCAAAAGTCTGTATCTTTGAGTTTTTTTGATTTTACTAAAACTAAATCTCTGATATTTAACTACTATTAGCTATTATTATGTAACATTTCTCAAAGCCTTTTACTGCAAGTACTGTAAGTTGTACTTGTCAGTCCCCAAATATCTGAACATCAATAATGTTCCTATATAGTATTATAGTACAACAAAAAACACATGTTAGTGGCTATAGTTGACTGGTGAATATGTAATAGATTGAGAGTCATTACCAGACGTAGGCTTCAATCGCCCTACACTTCTATACGAGACAGAGTATATGGAGCAGTAACTTCTCCGTTGTATTTCATTGTTAGGAGGAAGTCCAAGCTCCCAGATTTAAACGTCTGATGTAAAATATGTGCTTTTTGACAACATCCACAAATATTTCCTTCCTGCTGGTTCCTCTCCTTCATCGTGCACCCTGGAGCCTTTTGTGAGAGACATCAATATCGCTGACAGATGGTTGAAGCGCTAAAAAGAGAGTTAAAAAATACACACACAGCACCGCACTGTGTACAGTAACAAAATGTATAGTTAGAGTGGCCTCATTTAGTTTAATTTAAAGCTATTTCCATTTCCATTTCTGTCCAAGCTAAATTACTTTTTGATTCTTGGACATTTTTCTCTCCGCTACACTACACACCAGCTCTGCTTCCAACTCTGCAGCCCTGCTCGCTGCCGCCACATTACCGCTAACGACTGACAATTAATGTGGAAGAGAAGCCATGATGCTCCACGACATGTTGCTGCGTTAATAAGGCTCTCGGATTTCAAATGCGGCGTCATGCACGGCCATGTTTTCTATGGCTATTTGTCAGTAAAAAAAAAAAAAAAAAAAAAAAGAAAGAAAGTTGACTTGTTGTCGTGAATATGGTGGGTTTATACGGGCGCCTGATGAATAGCTGGTGTCAGGTGTTACCATGGGGATGATTACTTGAAAGCAGCCAAGGCAGTATAAGCATTTGGGATTTCTAGCCAAGGCATCCTGAGCTTGGCAGGCCATTTATTTTGAATGTACAGGTAGTTTAACACCAGCGATGAGCATCTTTCTGAGTGAGACAAAGGGCTCAGTGCCATTTAATAATTACAATGCAGCGTAGCACATATCGCTGTCAGCATCACCACTGTTGACCTCTTTAACAGGACCAGACGGAGCACGACACCTGTCCCATCCCAAAGCAGAGCAGCACTTTAACCCTGTCAGTCTTTATCAGCAACAACAAACTGTAAAGGTGTAAACAAGCACCTTTTCTGTGGTATAGTGCACCTAAAACTTCTAAGAACAAACTGAGACCAGGTCAACCTTCAAGCAGGACTGCAGATGGAAACTAGTTATTCAACTTTAAAGGGCCCTTATTATGCTATTTTCTGTTATAATGTTGTTTCCCCGTCACAAACATACCTACAGTTTTTTTTTTTTTATTAAATTCACACGTTTAACACACAAACCCTGCATTTTTGAGTCCTCCGCTCAAACAGAAAACACTGTTCGACCTTGTGATGCCATGTGGTAATACAGGAATTATGCTCTTCCTGTTTGTTTGTAAAGCATCTTTGAGTGTCCAAAAAAGCGTTATATAAGTCGGATGTATTATTATTATTATTATTTATTTGTCTCCTGTGTCTTTTTGGCTATACTTATTTAGAATTTATTATCAATAAATGGAGGGAGTTTGTTTAAATCTAAGTTTGTCTAAGTTTAAGGAAGTGTTCTACTGTATTTTTAAACTCCATACACCTTTACTAGAATCATTTGGATAATTTCAGACCTGGAATTGAGTATCTCTACTAAACAGACAGTAAAAAGTAGTGTTAACTATCACTATATGACATTACAAGGTGGAACAGAACATTTCAGGTTGATTAAATATGTCTGAATGAAAAGTAAACTCGGCTCCAGGTATTTTTTATTTTTATTTTTTTTACTTAAAGCTCACAAGAGTCAATTTAGCATTTAACCTGTTAGGGAATATCTCTATTTTTTTCATTTCTCTGTACACTAAAATAGAAACTAAACTATATACTTAATTTATTTAAGGTACACAGAGCTAAATAGTCAGCTGAAATCAGGAATGAAATGATCAACCTTCTGGTTATAGAGCAATTGCTACTACTATCTCATCAAATATGTGTTTTATATAGAAAAAGTGTGTTATATATTGAATTCTGTAAAGTGTAAATCATAAGTTCTAAATCAAACTGTATATTTACAATTGGACATTTGGACTTGTTGATGTTTTTCATTTTGCACATTTGAAAACCTGACATAACCTGCTTTAGATACTTGCATAGTCGAGTTTTACAGTGTGTTGAGAGGGGTCCCAGGAGCCAGCTGGCAGGTCAGGCTTCTCTTACTCTTCAGCTTGTAGCTAACACGCCCCAATAGGCCACAAAAAAGAATAGAACAAAACAAGCTCTCAAAAAGTTGGACTGTCAGTGTGGCTGTGTACGATCCGCCTCATGCTCCACGGAACCTCTAGCGATTTAAAAAGAGATAAGCTTGGATCCTCCAGTCCCTTTTGGTCACCCGTCTTTCCTTTCTCTTTGCCAATTTGGGACATCTGCTTTGAGGAGGTGCTTTCACCCACTCCCCCACTAGGTTTGCTCAAAAGCCTAAAGTCTCTTCCTGCTCCTGGTGAGGATTTGCGATTCAGACCGGGCTGAGGGACCTAAAACCCTCTATCTCATCGGCAAACATACAAATGCATAATCTGTCCTTTTTGAGCGGGGCCCATTCATATGCATGCTAATGATCTGAGCTGGCCCCTCTTTTCAGATCAGCTTTGAAACTTACCCAGACAGAGACAGGCAAGCGCATGTGGGCCTTAAGACGGATCCATTTTACAGTGAACAATAAACAATGTCACAGTGTTGCCTTATTTGTCTCTACATGCAGCAAAGCACTGCGCACACACGCCCTCATCCTCCTTTAGCATTAAGATTAGCAGCTTGCAAGCATCAAACACTGAAAAGAGTTGCATGATGTCATCTTGTTCCACCTAAATATTTCATGTTAATTTAACACACAGTACATAAGAAAAAATGCCTAATATACAGTATTTATTTATATTTGCATGATGTAACTTTTCTGGCAGAGTCTGCTAACCTGCTTGTCTCCATGGAAATATTATTGATGTTCATTCTAGGCTTTACAGGCACTATACCTGATGTCTTAAAAACGTGAAAACAGAAAACAAAGGTATTCCTCACTTCCCTTATGCATTCCAAGCAATCCTAATTTCAGACCCTTCAGAGACCAGAGCAGAGGTTTCCCATCAGGGTAAAGCTAACAACAACTAGCATGCTAATACACACTTGGTGATTATTAGATAATAAAACACGCAGCAGACGTATTTTCCTCAAGAGTTGCTTATGCGATACATCTGTACTGGGGCTTTTAAGTCAGCATTTCATTTTTTTGTGAACCTAGCCAGTTGGTCCATCACCACAGCTCATCCTCTGACCCCACATGCCCCTCTCTCCTGAATGCTTCGGGTGATGCTTGTAGCACAGGGAGCATCCTGGCAGGAGCTGGGTGCAAACAGCTCCTTTCTCATTCCCAAGATCCCGCGCACACTGCAGACCCAACAGATGACCAACACCAGCTAATCAATGGCCGTGGGATTGAGAGGCCATTTGATGGATTGTGTAGAGCACTGATTCAGCCTGTGTGTGTGAGAGGAGGAAGTCTGCGGGCTCAAAGTGCACTGTCATGCTAATCAGGTCCCAGCACACAGCAGCAGAGATACAACGCCCTGCTCCACCCATACACAACACATTCTCCACAGTGCATCAGGGTCCTTTACATACACTGTATTAAAATCTAAATTAATTGGTTTCTAATGATGCAAAAACTGTGCTTTTTGTAGCTGAGCTGTTGAATGGGCAGCCTTATTTGCATCTGAATAATGGATTCCTTAATGAGACTAGAATTATGTGGTTACAAAAATACATATATTACAGTGATTCCTGTTTGAAAAGAAATATGCCATTAACTATAATTTAAAAAAAAACAATACTACTGGAGGACAGAAGTGCTTCTAACAGTTCATAGTTGATGACTTTGATTAGGAGCAGTGGAAGTAGCTCTACTGGGACTCACTTAAGTATTTTAATAATAAGTAATATACGTACTGCAGTAATAAATGTTTTATGCTGCATGGGCCCCCCAAAGAGATCCGAGCATTAACCCTCTGAAGTACCGTATGGAGCGCTTGCACCACATGACATCAGAACGGAAACTTGTGCTGCAGCGATTGATGAAAAGTCAAAAGAGAAAAAGATTCAACAGAAAAGTTAATGATCCAGTAGCTTCTCCTCCCAAAGTGCTTCCAAATCGAGAACCTAAGATAGCGACTTTAGCAAAAGCAAAGAACATTTTTGGAGTTAATAAAAAGTCATAATCTTCTTAAGTGAATGTATGTAATGAGGTGGTATTAAAATAATGACTGCAAAAGCCACAAGTCAGTTTTTGACTCATAAATATTTAGTAGCTTACTTCACATGCTGGTTTAGCTCTCCCACTGTCGCTATCTCGTATGCACTGGTAACTCTGTTCACACTTCGCTACAGTTTGCCAGAATATTCAATTAAGTAAAATTCGTTTAACAAGAAATTACCACTGAAAAGACTTTGATTTGTGCTTGTGCTTGCAAAGCAGAGATGCAGAAATGCTTCCACCCTGGCTGTTAGCAGTCTGATGTGTGTACTCACAGTTTTGGCTTAGCGCTGCATGCGCTGCAACATAAAGAGGCTAGTTTTCATTGATGAGGCGTTGCAGGCCACGAGCAGCACCAGCAGCAAATCACTGCTCTGTTAAAGGGCCCTGATGCGGAACAAAGTTTTCTGCAAAGCCTCCTGCTCCAAATCTGCCCGCCACACACAGCTGCACACCCCTGTACAACCCTGCACAGCCCCACACAGCCCTGTACACCGCTGTAATTGGAGGCATTAAACTTACTTTGGACAGGACAGCAAATGAGCACTTTGAGTTTGGAGGAAAACTGACTCATGGCTTCAGAGGAGCTACACAAGTACGAGCTGCTAAATCAGACAAATCACAGCATATTGAGCAGATCTTAAGACGCACAGCGTGTGGCATAATAATGTAAGTTTTTTTTTTTTTTTTTTCTTCTGGCCCAGCTTTGGCTGCAGTTCATATGATGATGTACTGCTCTGTATCAGGCAGCTCTGGTAATCTCAGAGTAATCTCTGAGACCTCTGTTGGGATTTGTGCTCAGCCCGACCAGGGATAGCCCAGTGTCATTCTGCCATGACATCCTCCGTCTCCCTTCACCACATGCTTGTAAAAATGTATAATGTATATAAATCTACTACAACTGCTGTAGCTAATTTCTTGTTACTTGAGCTGCACTATAGATTGTTTGACAGTACGAGGCCTTAAACACACTTTTCTCTCAATGTAAATGGCTAATATTAATGCCATACTGTGGAACGTTCCTCAAAGCTGTAACATCTCTATGGAGACTAGCAAGTGACAGAAAAATTACACATTACATTTTTAATGGTCTGTACTGTGATGATGAGATCTCTTGTTTAGGTTAGCTGCCATTTTGCATTATGCTCACTAAAAACATTACAGCTCCCTTAGTGTTGATGGGGAGAGACAGTGTGGCTGCTTTGCTGTAAACTCTCCAGATATTTAATGATACCCGAACATAACATATGACATTTGACATTGTGTCACATCTCAGTGGAAAACAGATTTGCTGTAAATCAAAAATTCTCAACAAATGTTGTGATGTCACCCCCCTGACCACCTCCCAGGATCAAGAATGTCTACTCTTCACTGGACAAATACCGGCAAAAATAGCTGCAAAAACAAGGCACCATCTCATTCGCTTATGCCATAAAAGGAGCCCCAGCTGAATTACACAATACAAGTGAATTAGAGGAGCTGTGGTCATCATCCAAATGAACTGCTCCACTCTCTACTTTTTCTCTGAAACAACTGTTACCTGGAGCTTAACTGTAAACACAATAACTCCCATAGTTTTGTTGCTTCTTCTGCTCGTGGGAGACTGAGCCAAAGATGGATTTAGATCAGGCAAACACAGGAGTGTTCCAAAAACAAAGCTATTTGGTTCAGAGGATCGGTTCCCAGTGACTTTAATGGCTTCCAAACAGCTCTGTAATTATCATCCTTGTTGTTTTTTATTAGAATTTTTTTTTCAAAAACTGAAATTCATATTTTATGTTGTTTTAAGTGTGTCATTTTAATGATCAGTTTTTCCAATTCGTAACAAAATCTCTGAGCTGATGAGTTCACAACTAACACAGAAGGTCTGGGCAGTGTCCCACAGAGCACCTGACCCACCATGGTGCAGCTAGGGAAGGGCAACATTTAAAATAAATGTAAAATATAGTTTCTTCTTTTGCATTTTGAAGTTCTTGGTCTTTAGAATTTGAACAGGAATGTATTATAGCCTATATATTCTTCTACCGAGGAGATGACAGTTGTGCTGCTGCTAACCATTTCTGCTGTGACATTCATTTGAAGGTTATGTTGTGAAACCACACAATGTGCCCACTTGCAGTGCACACTCAAACATGTGCCTCCACTCGGTGTATTGGAGTGTGTCTTTGGACGGGGAGCAGTGGAGGAGATTAGGAAACATGCAGAGGATCTGACAGCACCAGTCGTCCCGTTGGTTCGTGATGGCGCGGCTGTCGGAGCAACCAGTCAGAAACAGTTAAGTGTGAGGGCCCCTGGTGCACAGACGCAGCCTCAATCATGTGCACTGGTTTGGAGACGGTTGTCCAAGCACACGGATTAAAGGCACAACACTGACATTTGGTGTGAGGCCAGATTAACTTTGCCTCCTTGAAGCTTCTCCAACTGCGGACACAGAATTCCCCCTGAATAGTCGTGTGGTCTTGCTAATTGGCGCGCTGTACGGGCTTGCGCTTTGATTAATCTTAAAACATAATGAGTCAGTCCAAATCGGCTGCTGTGATATTCCAAGTGAGGACGTAAAGAGCAGCCTCTCCTCCCTCTTTTCATCCCAATGGCCAGAAGAGACCAGACCTGGAGCTTCAGCCCGACTGAACCAGCCAAGAACTCAAAGAGAATACCAGAGATCGCTTTAATAATTTATTTGCATATGATTATTGTAAAAATACTCAAACAGAAATGCTTATTTTTGTTGTGTTTTTTAATTTTTTGTACAATCTATTACACTTTTCATTGCACAGGAAAAGTCTGTTTCGCTAACAGACACACATTTCTTCTCTCAGTTTTGACACTTATTGTAGTTTTCGATATAATGTCCATAAAGTGTAACTGTCCTATACAATCAACAGGCATAGAAACAGGTCATGAGGCCACGGTCAGGTCGGATAGTCGAATATGCTGAGCAGATTTGTTCTAATAGACTTATATACAGGCAGTATTTTGAGTATTTTAAAAACTGCGCTGGACAGCAATCGTGCCAAAGGAATACATCATGTCAGGAGAAATAAAGTGTTGCATGATTTATTGTAATACACTGATGTTTTGTAGGTCAGGTCATTAAGGTCGCTAAGATTCATATAGTGACCTTTTTAATACCCCCTAATCTGCCACACATTTGCCAATTTTAAATATATACAACATGGCACTTGCATGAGTCCCTATTAATCCCAAAGTCTTTTCTTTTTTGTTTTTTATTCTGACCAAGCAGAAAATTCTTTGTCTGTTTGAATATTGGTGAGAAAAAGCATCTTATAATTAAAAAAATCCAGTACTTCCAGTAAAAAACACAAAACACCTCTTTGCAAACATTGATAATAACTTAGCATACAAAACAATGTGTATATATGAGTGAAATAAGATTAAAAAATTGGAGATTGAAAGCAATCGCTGAAGTATTAATATATTTGCTTATTTTTCATGAAGACTTGTCCACTTTGGCATGCACACGATGTGTCCTGCACAGTGTCAGTAGCATCTCTCAGACAGAGACAGTGTGAAGACTTGGATGCTTTGTACATTTATTACATGTATCTCCCGGCACAGGTGGAAGACAGCATTTCAGAGGAAGCGGGTCGAAGAAAAAGAAATCATTGAAGAAAAAAACATTGGTTGGGTAAAAAATTGATTGGATTAAAAGTCTAAAGTCCTTTATACTGAGTAAACAAATGCTTTGTCTTGGCACTGTTGTAAATACTGAATCGTACTGTGTGCAAGTTCGTCCGTGGTCAGTCGAGAAGGAAGACCGACGCCCAACCAGCAGAAACTCATGCAGACATGCAAACACAACCTGAGAGGGGCGAAAGGAAGTTTGGCTTTTATGTTGATCGTCACAAATCCACAAGTGTCAAGTAATGAACACACACATTTCAATGGATAGTTCCTTTTATCAGAGAAAGACTCCTCCATCAGTCTTGTCTCTTTGTAGCTCAAGTCTCCTTTTCGTTTTCTTCTAATATTTTACATCAGGCTTCTCGTGTTCGAGTTTCTAGGTAGTTTCTCTTCTCGGGGGAATCCTCTAGTGTTGTTTGTTTTGCGGCTCACACTCTGATGGGCAGAGTTTGGCTCATCTGTTGCCGAACTATTTCCTGGCTGCTGTCCGGACTCTTCCTGTTGTGTCCTGGCAGCGTCCCTCCAAGTCGCAACAGGTCTCTGTCAACACAAGACACACAAATAAGCCTAGAAATACTACTAAAATACATTACTAATATCCACATTTTATTGGGAAAATGTCATAAATACACTGAATGCACACCCCTCAACTAAATGTGAAGGGTCCCCCAAAGATGCTTGGTCATATCTGCCCATCAGGGTTTATTAAAGCTGAACTGTGGGTTCTCATCCATCTTGGAGAATAGTCTTGGTGCCCTTTGTTCAGAGACAGTGTCCTTGTTTTTAAGGCCCTTATGGCTGAAGATACTCTACAGATAGTGTGCATCTCATATCCTCCCTCTCCCCTGTTATCTGCCCAAACATCAGCGAGCAGCCAATAGCAGGTGCGGAGCAGGCGCTGCCTTCTCGCCTCAGAATCTCCAGCAAACACGAACGCTCCCTAAATCATGCTCTGACAAGGAGATGGTCCTCCCTCTCAGCTCTGTGCATCTGCAGCTGATGCATACAGATGAGACCATAAATTAATCATTGGCATGTCATGTGGCCACATCGACATGCAGCAGAACATGCACACCAGCATCCTAACACACACACATTTGTGCATGTGTGTGCACAGAGCCCGCCCTCCATGCATTATAAAGCTCATTAGCAAACCTAATTAAACACATTCCTCTCTTTTAGCTGCTCCTCAGTCTCCCTTATTACTCTCACTCCATCACCTCCTGCTTTTCCACATCAGCAGCACTGACTGCTGTCTGTCCTATCACCTACATCCACCACTCAGCCCAGTGCTCGAATTAAACTGAGGTCAGCCATCACATTTCCACACAATTAGCTCCAGTGAGCCCACAGCCTGGCACTGGCACTGCCCCTGGGGCTCAGAAAGAACTGTTAGCCTCGACAGTACACGCCCATGAGCATGAGTGCTTCTTTTTGTGTCCAAATAAAGATCTACAAACCACCAGTATACAACAGCAAAGTGTTAACACACAAACTAATACTAGCACCAAACACCAGGGATAAAATGGAACTGCTGTATTCAGTGGCATTCAATGAAATGGACTATCCCACGCTTTGTAATGTAATAATAATGCCTGACCTTTATTTCTTCTGCATGCAGTGTGTTACCAAGCTATTTGTAAAAAAAATAAATAAATAAATAAAAATAAATATATAAATAAATAAAGAGAATGATAACAACTATGCCTTTTACTAGGCATTTTATTGAATGAGAATGTGACGTTTCATTTTGTCCTTGTAGGTACATTGTTGCATAAGAACCATGTGGATACAACTGCCAAGGAAAATGACTGTTTTTCTATCATGGTGCAAAAAGAGTGATAGAAGGGGTTTAGTGGGCAGAGCTAGCAGTTCATGTTCCCCACTCATAGTTCAACTGTAGAACAGGGCCTTTAAAATCATTGATGTAATCCCTCATCCATCCAGGAATAGTCCATGGTAGAAAAGACCATTAGAACAGAATAAACAAGTAAACAAGTCCAAGGCTGGTTTCAGATGTTACTCCTCCCCCAGGCCTGTACTAATGTAGCTCCCCTCTCCTTAGGGCAGTATGAATTTCAGCTCTTCAGTCCAGTGCTTTTATATTGACAATGACATTCGGATGATAGCAGAAATGTCTCAGTTTGAAAAAAAAAAAAAGCACTAACTTCACAACACAATGTAAGTAGGCTGCATCTTTTTAAAACAGAAATAGAGAGGTGTACATCACAGGTGAGAAAAGTTCCCTATGAATGAGACTGCTCTACATTTCCAGAGCAGACTGAGTGAATGAGAGGGCTTGTCTGCTGGCCAAAGCTCTCAGCTCAATGAGCGATGCCTCTGCATCCACACAGAACAAACCAAACTCAAACAGCCGGCTCTTTTTAGGCACCATAATTTTTTTACCATGACATGTTATTCCAAGTGCCCAGAGGCTGAGCCCCACTCATCTCCATCCCTCATGCTCCAGACATCACCACGACACAGAGCAATTTCACACCAGGTCGTTTCTGTCTGCACTATTGCTACAACTGAAACAATAAAGGCATTTGGACTTACATGTACATCCACAATACTTTCATCCCAAACAAAATGAGATATTTTGGATTGTTTCTCGTGCTAATAAAAACACCACCGTAGTTATTTAGCTCAGGTTATAATTCTATATAGTTGTCCAATGTCATGCGATTAAAATGCTTCTCACGTTCATTACAAATACATTCATTATAAGTACAGTGTAAAATGTAGCTTTCACGCTTAAAACTATTATTTAATATGG
Source organism: Boleophthalmus pectinirostris (assembly GCF_026225935.1). NCBI lineage: Eukaryota > Metazoa > Chordata > Actinopteri > Gobiiformes > Gobiidae > Boleophthalmus > Boleophthalmus pectinirostris. Next base: position 16,534,447 of record NW_026571095.1, read on the forward strand.
GTTGTGCTAAAAAGTGAATATTTTACATACTCACCCTGAGTAGTTGCTGGTCACTACCTTGAGGCTGGCTGCGTTGCGGAGCAGCTTGTCTAATGTGTTGACGATGCGTGAGAACTTAGGCCTTAGGTTCCTCTCCTTCATCCAACACTCCAACATGAGCTGGTGCAGCACCATGGGGCAGTCCATGGGCGGGGGGAGCCGGTAGTCCTGCTCCACAGCCGTCATCACCTGAAAAATGTACTCATGTCAGCATAACTGTTGTACATTTGATCAGAAACAAAAAAAAAACCTGATGATTTTTGTTGTAAATTCATGGATAATTTGACAGTAAACACCACTTTGTTGTGTATTGTTGTGCTGCCTTTATTCAGCTGCTTAACTCTGCTGTCAAGTACTCTAAAAATCTTTTGTGCATATTTATAGGAATATGCAAACATTTTTTTTTCCTAAGTGTTTCAAAGCTGTCAATCTGAAAGTGAGCGTTGTAAAAGACAATAGGAGCTGCGGACAAAAGCATGTGCCATTGATTTAGTGAAGCATGGCAGCGGTACTGTGGGTTTAGCTCCCCACAACAACGGTACTCTACAGCTTCTCTCTGCACTCTTCCTCCTGCTGCTTGTCCTTTGATTTCTGTGGTACTTGTTTTCAGTGCGCACCTCTGTTTATATCTGGTATTTGTTGACTCTGTTGCTTATTGAGCGATGCCTGAGCCACAAAGGCTATTGGGAACAACACAGGGCCTCCACTCTGAAGCTTTCATTACTGCATGTGGGTTTTGTTATGAAAGTTATACATACGTTTCTGGCATTTTTCATTTTGTGCCTGCTTTTCACTTTATTGCTATGAGCGTTACAACTGTCTTTTGAAAGCAACAATAAAAGCCAGATATTCCACAGAGAATCGTAGTGCTTCAGAGCTGTTCTGGGAGAGGGGCTTTTCCTCTTTTCCATGTCCTGGCTGAATGCTGTAGGTACAATGTCTGTGCACCGTAGATAGCCTACAGGTAACAGCAACCATAAAACAGCCGCAGAATGTGTGAGGAAAGCAGAGGGGCTTAGCAGTATGGATTTGTGGAGGGCACTCTAAAACTATAACACAGGATCACAGCTGCAATGGCATCTGCTGTGCGAAGATAAACACTACAACCAGCTGACCAACTTCAATGTCTCAACTGTCTAAAAACTCCCTAAAGGCTCTAAAACTGGAGACAAAAAAACATTAAATCTTCTGAAAGGATGGCTCTGTCCGGGGAACTTACATCTTGGTTGCTCATGTCCCAATATGGCCTCTCCCCGTAGGACACCACCTCCCACATGACAATGCCGTAGCTCCACACATCACTGGCAGAGGTAAATTTTCTGAACGCAATGGCCTCTGGAGCTGTCCACCGAATGGGTATCTTTCCTCCCTGCAGAAATATACAAACAGACATAGAAAGGTTTGAGCAAGAAAATAACACACAAGATGCAGATTTCACAGGCGGATGTCTCGTGTGCAAATATTGGCACACATGAGCAGTCACACATATGTAGAACGAGTGAAGGGGAGCGTGTTAACAAGCTCAATTAAACACAGAGCTTACAAACCGCCAGGGGAAGTGAAAGTATTAATAACACTAACAGCTCAGATTCACTGTGGCATTATCGTGCTGATTAAGTCGCTTTACTGATCTATGACTCAACTCTAAACATAATGAACTTCATAAGCTAATACATACAATGGCAGTTTGTGATGGAAAAAAAGCCTGGAGGGCTTGGATCCAGGGCACAGCAGGCCACATTCAAAACATCTTTATTCATTAATATCAGAGTTAAAGCCAGTGCTGAAACAAAGCAGACAAAGCCTTCATCACACTGTCATATAATGCCATGACAAATCGGTCCTGTATCACAGCTGTTACACCAAACAGCAGAAATAGATGTTGGGTTTTTTACAGGCAAGAGAACTATAGAGCTGACCTGAGAGGGTGCGATCACGCCCCTCCCCCATTCTCAGTCATTCTCCAGCGCGAGCACTCAAGCTGTACAAAGCTTTATTGTAAGTCTATTTATTACACAATGTTATTTATTTTTCACTTCAAACTTAGCTATAACTGAGCTATAACTTATATGTTTAGCTGCTTAACACACTGTTTAAATGGAATAGATAATCACTTGGCTAACACCCAAATGAAAAAACATTTTATGTGTAGAGAATAGAAGCATGTGATGTCCTCACCAGGGAGCTTGTGTAGGTGGGGTCTGCAGATGTGTCGTCCAGGAAACGGGACAGGCCAAAGTCGGACACCTTACACACCAGGTTACTGTTGACCAGGATGTTGCGTGCTGCCAGGTCTCTGTGCACGTAGTTCATGTCTGACAGGTACTTCATTCCCGCTGCGATGCCACGCAGCATGCCCACCAGCTGGGTCATGGTGAAGCGCCCGTCATTCAACTGTACCAACAAACAGTTAGAGCTGTTAATGTGTGTGCAGGCTGTAGACACAGGCGGTGCTGAAAACTAGACGGATGTGAGTATTATCCAGTCTGAGGCAGATAAAAGGGAGACAGGCCATCAGTCAGAGAGCCACATAAACATGACATCTGTCATAATACTTCATGACCGCTGCACACTCGCTCTGGCAGCTGACCTTTTCACGGATGCTTTCCAATTAGCTGATTAATTAGACACTTCACAGTGGCACTAAAACCATTACGACTCTATCCCAGCCCAGACACAAACACTGATCCATGGCAGCTACAGCAGGTCGTTTCTTATTCTGAGCGACAAACTCGCTGCAGATTGGCACTGCCACATGGTTGTTAACACAAATTCTTCCAGGCAAAAAGCTTTGTTTGCATTTTTGCGTAGTGAACATTAAAGCAAACTTGGCCCGTCAAATGAATTAGAGTGGCGTGTAGCTCAGAGCTTATTTCCCCATCTGAACCTCCTGGATCTGCAGTATTTGGCCTTTTATGTCAACATTCGGGAAGCATGAAACAAATGTGAGATTAGGCCGTTCAGGATTTAATTTACAATTCTCCACAACAGACAGGCGTGCTTTTGTTAGCGCCACAGACAGACTAGCAAATCAGCACTGACTTATGAGCCTTTATGAAATATGAGGAGTGGGAATGAAGCAAATCAATTGTTTGTCAATACACAATTAACAAGTAAAATGTGAAACTGTCTCTGCACCTACTTTACCCATGACCTGAATATTTAGCAGCCAAATTGAAACCCAATCAAACTCTGACTCCACAATTAGAAAAATGTGGTCTGACAAACCTATAAACATTGTGTAGCTTTGTTCTTGCTCACACTTGGACAGCGACTGTGGGCCAAACGAGGAGGGATGGATGGGTGTATAAACAGACATGATTCAGAGCAGCTCTTCAAAGACACAGCGCCGCGTGCGGAGCAGGGAGGTGCTCAGTGCGCCCTTCCCATGATGCCGTGTGGTTTGTGACCCTGTCTCTGGGGCTCTGCTGCTGAAGGAGCTTTCATGTGTCCGACACACACGGACAGGCTGTACAACAGTTAGATGTCCTCCCCTTATTACACAGAGCTGCACTGGTCACACGCACGGACACTGTATATCCTCAGAGCATAGTTAGACGAACGAAGAAGTGGAGTGGGAGAGAGAAGGTGGACCCTTAATATTCTTTTCAACCAGATACAGCCTTGAAATCTGTGAGCAAACTGGCCAACCCGTTGATATAATATGTTAGCATGAGTTGGCTAAATAAGTTGCTATGATTGAAAAAAGAATCAATGTCAAAAGTTCTTCAAAGAAAAATCTTCTGAGTATTTGTTTGTTTGGAATGTTAATTGCTTTTTATATTGACGGTGTTGCAGTCTGCATAGAGACACAATGTAATGTTCTTTAGGATAGAAAATGGTTGATGAATTTAATTAAATGAAGGCATACTAAAGCTGAGACTTCAATATCCATCTGCAGCATCAGCATTGATTGAATTGTAGTGGTATGAAGCAGGTCAATAACAAACTTTCTGACGCCTGCTGAAAACAGCGTGGTTTCATCAGGAGAATGAACTGCTTTTTAAAAGCTGCAGCACATCATCGATTCAGCGCGAGCATTAAGTAACCGTAACCACTCTAATAGCTCCAGTAAGTAGACTTCTTCACAGCGCAGTCAGCCAGGAAAACCTATTTTATTGAATGTAAATGACATAAAATGGCCCCGTGCAGTTGGTAACGTGCGGTGTGACACCCCATTTCTCATGAGTCATTTGCTGAGCTCTGTGTGAAGGTGTAGGCTTGGACTTACTCTATGATCACTGATGTAGGACTCATCCATAAGTTTGGGATGTGCCACCTTTTGGAGTTTGTACATTTGTAAAACTGTCAGCTTCAGTCAGTCACGTCGAGCAGAGACAGTATGCCTGTCTCCAGGCGTTATATTGCACATTTAATCTCTATCACTCAGTGAGTGAGCGCCTCAGGCACTCTGCTCAGAGTGAAACATGCCGATAACCCAGAGGTGTCACGAGTCACTGTCTTTGAGCCTGGCCCTTTGATACGCACACACTGGTAATCGTCTGTGGCAGATGTTTGTGCAGCGCACCTTTTCCAAAACTTACCCGAAGGAAGGAATCCAGAGCTCCGTTTTCCATGAATTCTGTGATAATCAGGACGGGACAGCTCCGGGTCAGTACGCCCTCTAGACGGATGACGTTGGGATGGTCAAACTGGCCCATGATGGATGCCTCCGCTAGGAAGTCCCTCCTCTGGCGCTCAGTGTAGCCAGCTTTTAGAGTCTTTATAGCCACCACCATCTCCCTACGCCCTGCCTGCTTGAGCCGACCTCTGCACACCTCTCCAAACTCACCTGTAATGGGACAAAAAGGAGTGGGTGGGTGGGGGAGGGGGTGAGGGTGACCGGGATATGGATTTGAGTGAGCAAGGTGTCAGGAAAAGTGTTGGGAATACACTGATGGAATACTGAAGAGTGGGAACAGACTTGTGTAAAAGTCTTGGGTTTTACTGTGGACTGTCGAGGAGGTGAACTAATGAAAGACATCAAGTCAGAGGTTAAAAATGTTAGGGAGGGAAGGAGTGAGCGCAACTGTTCGAGCGTGTAATCTGGGAGCAGTGCGGGGGGAGAGGGGCCGAGAGAGGAGCTTAGGTGTTTTGCATTTGGGGCCTTTGTAGGACGGCAGAGGTACAAAAAGAAGAGAAAAGAGGGGTAGGATAATCAAACGAGCAGGAGCAGACCATCAATTAAGGTGGAGTTAGGACAAAACATGCTGCTTGAAAATAATGACGACAGACAGGCAGGAGAAGCTAGCAAGATTTCCCTTCTATCTCTGGCAACAGCAGCTCACATGCATGGTCTGAATGCTAACTCAAAGAGGCTACACTAGTATGCTGTAGACGTTATATAGCACTTAAGTTGAAATAACTTGAATCGACCAAAGGACCAAAAAGATAATGTTCTTTACCTGCGCCAATAACTTCCTCAATTTTCACACAAGAGATGTCTATTTCTTTGGCAAACTCGTGCACAGCATCATTGGGGTCTTCGTAAGTGAAGGGGTCGATGTACACTTTGACACCTGGAGAAACTGAGGGAAAAAACAAGGTTAGTGTAGCAATGGCATAAGTAGGGAGGGAATATTCCTAGATAAAACAGACTGAGGTTACTAGATTCCCCTTCCAATAAAGTGTAATGTGATTGTGTTCAAAGCGAGATAGTTAGCATCTGCTTATCAACTTAGCTCCTAGATCTCTTCTATAAGATAAATAAATGATCTACAATGTGTTTGCTAATGAAATCGAAATTAGATAAATATGCTAAATGTGAAACCTATGTCCTCTGAAACACGCTGCCCAAATTTTGATTATAATTACAGTGATTTTGAAGACTTGCTCTGCTTTATTCAAATTAGTCTGAAGAAAAGTATTTATGCATCTGAATATTCTTCAGAAAGCCTGTTACACTGAAATCCAAGATTGCAAATGTTGTATTTTAACCGTGTTATCCTATCAGCTGATCAGTCTGGAATTCCTCTGAGCAAACACAGACCTGTTTCCTGCCTCCATCAGATGATCCTATAATTGATTTAATCAGTCAGCTAACTGTACCGGCATGACTAAAATACCACAGTGACCATCCCCAAGTGAAACACACACTCACTGTACTGCTGCAGTTTCTCCGTGTACTCCAGCTCAGAGCCACTCCGCTGCTTCCTGTAAACAACACGTGTACTTTCAGATACATTCAGATCATCCTTTACATGCTACTGTATATGTGAGCCTGGCCAACCAAGACTACACACTTTTACTAAATTATGCAAAAACATGTAGTCTCACACAGAGATGGTGCTATCAAAAGTAGCAAAAGTAGGCAGCTGCCTAGGGCCCCCAAACCTGGCTGAGGCCTCAGAGCGATTAGATTTTCTCTCAATATGCCATTAAATGAGAGTAATTCACTTTTAAACAATAATTATAAGAAAAATAATAATGATCATATGTAATGGACGTAAACAAAAATGTAATTGTACCAGCAAAAAAATAAATACTTTCTGTTTTGCGACAAGTAGGCGACAGAACTAATAAGACTAATAAGTTTCCAATCCACTGTAATTCAAATAAATAGAAATGTGCAAGTCTCAAGAACAATTGGGGATAACAGACAATAAATATATAAAAAAAAACTAAACAAAAAATGGTGGCGTATAGTGAGGGCCCCAAACTCAAGTTCACTTAGGGCCCCCAAATTGCTAACTCCTCCACTGGTCTCACAGACTTCAGAGGAGTGTGACGGACAGGCAGCTTAGCCAATCTTAGAAATGCATGACCCCTCCGTATGAAAACAAATATGTCAATTTAAAGGTAAAAAAAAAATAAAGAAGAAGTGCTGAATAGACATGCTCTGTGTATATAAGGTAAGGGACAACATGAGTCTGGCTGCCAGGCTTCAACTATGCCAGATGATAAATCACTTAAAAAACCACTATAATTGTAAAAACAGAATCTAACTTGACAACCAAACTGCGAAAGGAAAGCCTGACTTCTTCTTTTGTATTAACGATTAACTATAACCTCTTTGAAAGCATGTTAAAGATTTTATAAAGCTCTTTGTTCAGCATATAATTAGCAAACTGAAACATGCAGTTCGGGGCAGTCAATCATAAATAATGAAATACCAAAAGCACTTACTTAAGGCAGACTATGGCGATAACCACCAACGCCACAATGACCACCAGACCCGCGGAGGCAGAACCAACGATGAGTGGCAGCTGGTCCTGGACAGACTTCTGCGGATCACCTACACACGCACACACACAGTAAATAACAGCACTGAAGAGGGATTACAGGAGGTCTAGGGTGCGTCGCTAATGGTTACTAATTAAGGGAGCAGTAAAAAACTATTAAGTCAAATGCTCATTAGCAGAGTCAGTGGAGAGACAGGGCTTACTATCAAGGCTGGTGCTGAAGTCCATTGGGTTGCTGTAGCGACCATACCCAGCAACTGTACGCGCCCTCACTTGGATCACGTAGGGGGTGGCCGCGCGAAGACCCTCCACTTTGGCTGAGCTGTGCTGGGATGTTACGGTGTGAGACATGGCCTGTCCCTGGGAATCAAGACACAGCAATCGGCCTCATTGCAGTGAGCTTAATTTGGCAAATAATTACAAGTCACAAGCGATAAAACACGCACTAAATTGACCAATTACCTAATCTGAAAGTGAGGGAGCTGACATTTTGAAGAACCTTTTTTGCTGTTGCCATTTGCATGTGTTAACACGGATACTAACCTGACTTGTTACCCTTTCTTATTAAAAGTAATTCTCATTTCCTTTTTTCTTTTTCTCCTGTGGTTGTTACGGGAGAAGTTTATCTGCTTCATAGTATGCAGTAATGTGCTTGATAAATTAGCCTGTAGTTTACATCAGATGCCCTTTAGGTTATAATAATCAAGAAATGGTGGGTGATATGGCAAAAAGGTAATATCACAATTTTCTTATAGACAGACAATTTATCAAGGTTCATGTAATTAAATGGAGAAATACTGAAATACAATTGCTGGGTTTCAGTAGACATTACAACATTCTAGAGACCTATGATATTTAATACAAATGGGGGCAGGTAAAATTAATATGGTTAAAAAGCTGATTTTTGTTGTAACATAGTGAGTTCTTTGGTCTAGTCAATAATGAAAAACATTTCTTAATTTGCCTTTTAGATATTTCATGGCAAACTACAATGTAATCAGTTGGGAAGTCTGTCTCTTGTTTTTTATCATCATATCGGCCAGGCCTATAATCAATGGTATGGTAATGTTGTTTGGATATTAGTCTATAATGCCTGTGCTTATTTGCATGTCACCCCGTATAATGGAAGGACATATTTCACATTATGCATAGTGTAATAATTATAATCTTCATAAACATTCTCTAGAGCATCACTGGCTTACACAGAGACATTTTTTCTACAGTTTACTGCTACACTTGGAAAACACTTCTCATTTCTTACTATGAGCTCAGTGCAAATGAAATGGCCTCAAGCACATTTTAAATTCAACGCAGCATCAAATTCCTAAGTGAATTAATATTGATGCAATGCTTATTTTTCTAAAACAACACTGGATATTACTGACAGTGAACCAGCGCAGACAGCTAATTGGGTTTAGCAGAGATCTAACATTTGCAAACAACTATTGACTTTTTTATCAAGATTTTGATCAAACTGGGACACTATTCTAATTATGTTGTTTGAACTTCCCTGGCAATGTCTAAATAAAGAATAAGATACAGTTAAGAGCAGGACAAAAGAGCAACTATCTGTGAAAGTCCTGTGTTGGACTACAGTGTATAATTGGCAGTGTTTCAACAGTGCAGAACAAAACAGAGACAACTAAAACTAGTAACCATTGTATGTACTGTCCCAAGCTTGGAAAAAGGGGCTTGGAAAAGTCCTAATGGAAAGAGGAAGCCTGGAATGTTCCACAGTATGGTATTAACCTTATCAATTTCCATGGAGACAAGCATGTGACACCACAAGGCCAAGTTACAGGAATAAAAACACATCTAACTGAACAATATATAAGCTTAATACCATACAGGTACATTCCAGGCAAGAATATAACGTCTCCATGGAGACAAGCAGGCCCATGAGCAGACCTCTCACCAAAAGTTACACAGTGCACCTTTAAATATTCACAAATGTCCTTTATCACTTCAACTGTGCAGAAAAAGGGACTGATTCAGCACAAAAAGCAGTCTAGTCATTTGCATACTTGCATTATACATTTAAATGTTGCTCTTTTAAAAGGGTGGTTTCTTCATGATTAAGTCCAAAGTCAGTGCTTACCCTCTCGTGGTATTTAATCTCGTAATCGAGGATGACCCCGTTGGGCTTCTCCGGGGGCAACCATGACAGGCTCAGGGTGTCTGCTGTGGAGCGCATCAGGTGAACAGTGGGCACCGCGGAGGGAGCTGTGGGGGCACACAGGGAGAAACGGTTAAATAATAATCATAAATCACACAAAATAATAAATATTCTCGACACAATAACATCATAAAAATATATTTTTTTACCATCAAAAATAAGAATAAGTTTTAGTCCAATTCAATTTAAATTTCAATTAAAACGTCATTAAGTCATTAAAGGTGTATTGTGTAACTTTTCTGTCACCTGCTTGTTTTTGGAAAAGTAATTTCTCTGCCTGCAATGTTCCACAGTATGACATTAAATAGATCTACCTTCAATTACAGTGGTTTTATAGCTCAAAAATACCTAGGAAAACAGGCATTCTGACAGTGAGCGGAGTTGCCTCTTAATAGATCTGGCCTGTAACTTGGACTGTTTTGGGCTCCATTAAGGTTACCAAATACCATACCGTGAAACATCCCAGACAAAGTAATAATATTTCAGTGGAGAAAAGCATTTGATGGACCCTCCCCTGAAAAGTTACACAATGCACCTTGAACTCGGCAATCTATTAGACATGTAAATGAAACAAAATTAAGCATTTCACAGTAGAAAATCATGAAGAATTATAAAACTTTGATGTTGCTTCTCAAAATAATCCTAACACTGAACTGTGATATTGTGACATCCCTGCTCGTCACCAGATCAACCCGCCCCTTTGAAGTCGCAGTGAGATAATGATTATTCAAACTCCCTCCACCGTAACGCAGCATGTGTCACCTTCACTGTTCTACTCTTTATTGATTTGTGAATGCGACGCTCGTGCCTGCTATTGTCATGGCTTTGTAAACGGCGGATTAAGAGCAGGTTAAATGAGGGCACGCCATGGAGAGGGGACTCGGGTTTGTTGATGATGATGACGCTGCAAATATGAAGTGGACTTGTCTGAAAAGGTGACATTGTCAGAGATGTAACGTAAAACTCAACTCGACTGTGCACTAAATGCTGACTCGAGGGGTAGAAAAGTATAATTTACATTTTGTGTCTAAATGGGAGCGGGCAGGTGAGTGTGTCTGCTTCACTGAAAATACTGTGAGATAACAAGAGTTCATTAAAGCCAGACTGACATTGACTGAATGCCGTATATCCACTAACCAGTGTGTCTCATGCCCATGTTAAGTGTTATTGATTGGACAGCTCTATGAATTAGCTCGCTTTGTGGACACACATAATGCTATTGGCAGGGGGGCTGGATAGTGACTACATACAAGTACTCATGTTACTGTAAATTAGTAGATCTTTTGGGTACATTTAGTCTAGATTTTTTTAAATATTCTTGCACTTTTAATCAAGTATATTCTAGCCTTAGTAACTGTAATTAGCAGCATTTGAAATCATGCGAGTTACTGAGTCCCAATGCATGGCTGTCTAATCTGTCTCTACTGCTCTCTGTACCTACAAACACACATTACGACTCCTCGCCTTCACTAATTGCCTTGAGCTCAGATAATATGCTGATTGCAGTTTAATAATAGAACTTAAATCAGCTTTGAACTGTTTAATTAATCAAATTTTGTATAAAAGACCAGTCTAAAATGTAAAAAAAAATTGTTAAAGGTACTCAATACTTTGAGTTGTATTTTTTATGCATACTCTATACTTTCAGCTAAGAACAAATTTGGCAACACTACTTGTAATTGAGTACATTTTTAGCCATGTAACGACCTTGACTTGAGTTCAGATTTTCAGCTCTCTGTTTCCACAACTGGCTATTGGTAAATGTGTCACTAACCAGCCTGGTTGGTGGTGATGTTAACTGTAGAGTAGCGGGGAGACGTAGGGTTTTTCCCGGAGACCCCGTTGACTGCTTGGACCTCAAAGCTGTATCTGGTGTGAGCCTGGAGATTACGGACCACCACCTTCCTCTGCCTCAGGCCCAGACGGCGAGGGGCAATGTCCACGTTGTCGTCACAGCGGGTGCACGGGCTCCGGTCACGAAGGCACTTCTTACACACGACGTTATAAACCAAGTCACTTCGCCCACCTGTGTCATCAGGCTCCTCCCACTCCAGTGACAGGGATGTCTCATTCACACTGGAGATGACGTTACGAGGGGCCGAGGGGATCGCTGCCGAACAAGCAAAGAAGAGTATTACATTTACATTGATTATGTAAAAGACCCAACAATATTTTGAATGTAAAACACAATCAAAGTTCATTTTCATGCAGGCATTTGCTAGATTATATCAATAGCTTGAGCCATGTTCATGTTAAACTGTATCCTCTGAGGTATTCTGTGCCAATAAATTTTGCTCATTTAAACACCCACCTACTGTTGTTGTGGAGGTGGCAAGAAATAAGCTACATTGTGCATTCACAGTAAACCCAGTTTGGTTTTATTAACATTAAAATGAATTTAGTCTTGTATTTATTGTGGTTTTAATTGATATACATATTCAAAACAGGCATTTAGTTTTATATCTATTGCAGCTATTTCATACATACTGGGGCGGGTCAACTTATCCAGCCAAAAAACTGATATATGAAAATTCTTACTGGTTGTACTCTACAATTTTGGACAGTTGATTGTGGACTTGTTCAAAATATGTATACTAGTATCTACATAAAACTCAAACTCAAAAACTATTTTTACCGAAAAAAAATCACACAAAATCTCACCTGTCCTGAACAGTTGGCTATACGGTGACTTTAATATACCATTGTAGTGTGGTATGGAAATTGAGAGCCTTTATCTTTTGTACTGAAATTGAATAAAGACCTTTAGTACTGAGACAACACTAAATTATGGCATGAACATTGATGATTAGGAAAAGTAATCTTTCTAATTGGAATATAAGGCCTATAAGGAGCAGCTTACACGGGGCTCTATACAGACTCAGAGATACTCATCCCCTTTTGCTATAAAACATATTTTCCTGTGCAGTGGGAGACTAGTAGCAAAAAAAGTTTCATTTTTACTTCATTGCATTTTCCAATTGTTCAAGACATATTATAGGAGAAATAGTGACCATAAAACAGCCGGTGCAGCTAAACAAATGATCTCCTCCCAGTGAGACACAAAGTCAACACAGTAGCACACCAGCACTGATGGCCATAGTAGACATAAATAACATAGGTGATCCAAATGGTGCTGCATCCAGGTGCATGCTGGGACATCATTCACAGCCAGGGTGTCTTCGGAGCGCTACTATGTTTCATTTCAATGGGCTATTTTGACATGTTTTAGCTTTTATTAAAGATACAGAAGCTATACAAATTAAACCAGCATCTAGGATTGCTATAATATTGTGATAAATTACTACAGCTCTGAGTCGTGAGCTGAATCTTGGTTGTTTTTTCCAAAGACTTATTACAAACGAATGCTCACCATGTACAAAATGACAAATGCAACAGAGCAAAGGACACCAAAACATCCCAACAGGGAACACAGTGCAATGAATAAATAAACAGTTACAGAAACAGGGTAAATACAAGTTGTCATGCATAGGCAGAGCACAGCTGTTCTGAGAATACAATACATTGTCCACACTCATGTCCAATGCAATAATCATGAGGACTGTAATGGGAGATAGGCATTCAGAGAATCTCCTTCATCAGAGTCTAGTGCAGCGGTCTGAAGTGTTCACAGCAACTAACTCAGAAAACTCAGAAGTCTAAAACTCAAGTCTAAAAAAGTATCTCCCCCATAATGTGCAGTGATTTATTGGTTTAGAAATATCTAATATAATTTTTCTGACCAGATTAGATTTGCAATTTATGTTTTCAAATCAGGATTCAGTTCACAGTGCACATTTTAAACCACTCCAGGAGATTTCACATTTGAGAGAAGACTGAAATACAAATTGGTAATACACAAATTATATGCATTTCAGAACATGTTTAAAGAGGTCCAAACTATGGAGCATGTTTTATACATTCAAAGACAGGATCTTTTGTTGTTTACTTTTACCCAAATAATTGCAACCTTCCCAAATTGTGATTTTTCTTTGAATAGGATATACATCAGTGACCACATACTAAAATGAATCTACATTTAATTACTAACGAGAATAGGCCAGACAGTATAAAACATACTGCGTAAGACTCCAGTGAGAGGACGTTGGTCTGGCTGTCATCAGTGGTACTTTCCCCTCTGTTTGAGAACCCCTGGCCTATGTGTGTCAAAGAGATCACTCTGTGGCTCAGACTCAGAGCAAATCCAGTGCCAGCCCGGAGCTGCACATTACAGGCCCTGTCCTTCCTAATTAAGCCAATACAGTTCAGAGTGGGGGCCTCTTTAATTGGACACCCGCCGCACACTCACGCTGGGCCCAGGCTGCCGGACATCGACTGGCTGCAGAGCTCCTCAGCACAAAGGCCCGGCCATGTGCCAGTGGGCTGCGACAGAGTGGAGGGGGGAGGGGCGAGGGAGGGGGTGAGGAGGGGGGCTGTCAGGGAGCAAAGTCCGAGGTGTCCCAGGCTGACTGTCCACTGTGTTCCTGTGAGTCTGGACCGGACAGTGGGCAGTGGGTGTGTGGTTATGTGACAAAAGCTCCCCCGGGGGTGAGTTTACACACTCGATGCCGCACATGTCACCCTCCATCACACGGTGCAGACAGGATCTCAAATAGGAATCTAAAACAGTCCCCGCTCAGAGATATAATGCGAACATGCAAAAGCTTTGGGGACGAAAACACAACACAGTCTGGAGCTGACCTTTCAAGACAATAAACAGGCCACAAACAAACCAACACTTATGATCCAAGACCTGCAGATGGCAGTGAACAGGGCCAAAGCACATGTTTATGTAGATTTATAAAAAAATAAAAATTAAAAAAGGGGATCCACCCAAAATGCACAAAGACGGGATACTGCCCAATCTTGTAACATTGGATGATTTTCTTAATTTGATCAGAGCAGACCTTGAATAATCCCTTTCTAAGTAAATACAGTTTGACATTTTGTTTTTACTGAAGAAAAACAGATTGAAAATGTGACTCTCAGACAACACTGTAACAGGCTTGTGTCCTAAAATCCACATTGAATAAAAATAATAACAGTTGCAATTTGATTAAAACTACAATACCATCGAATTTCACAGTCCACCCTCATCCACCCTCACCCACTCTCAGCAAACAAGTGTGCTTGAGGTACCTCTTCAGTTTAGCAGTACCACTGATCTGCCTCTGTTTAAAGCCGGCTGAAAGCAGTGACATTTTTATTACATGTATTTAACTACTGTTTTTACAATGACAAAAAGAACAGCAGACTATGAAATATAGATGTTTGTTTGACTGATTGATATTGTATAGAGATCAACTGATATGTTTGTTTGTTTTTTTTTCATGACCAATGCCGATACAATTGTTACTGATCAAGCAATGGTCGTTAAGATGAGCCAATATTTTTGGGTCGATATTGATTATTATCTCCAAATTATGTGATTTAAATTTACTACAAACTCAGAAAGCCCTTTTTAACACAAACCAATAAGAGGCCAGTTATCTCTTCATAGAGTGCTAATATGAGGCTTTGTGTGTATTTTTTAGGCAGCCCATCGACCAAAACAAAATGTTGACCTGTGGTGGAGATTTAAGGTTAATAGTCCATACATTAAAAAATATCAAACCAAATATTGGCCTCATATATTCACCAACCAATCTATCGCTAATATTGTACAAGTTTATCATCACATTATAGAATCTCAAAACCACCAATACTCCAAGTCTATGCAAGACAGAAAAAACCCATAGACCTTCTTGTTATTTTTCAAAAGTTGACAGTTAAAGTTGCTTATAGGATGACTTACTGGTGCATGCAGACTCCGGGGGGTCACTGTCAGCGCGGTAGAATCCATTTTGGCACGGACACACGCTGGAGCCCCTGGCACTGGTGCGACTGTTGGCCGGGCACAGGACACAGGACGCCGATCCGAATTTGGATTTAAAAGTCCCCGGGATACAAGCTGCAAAAACAAAAAAGCAACATCAAAACTGTTCGTGACTACCAACTCTTTCATACAGCTGCAGGCTTGTCATGAGAATCATTACATCAAGTTATCATACTATATAAGGAAGAAGGAACAATACATTTTTGGGCTCAATATTTATTGCGTGTACTTTTCTTTGCAATAATGGGTAGATTTTTGTTATTTTAGCTGTAATACCAAAAGATCTGAGCTGTAGATGGTTGAATGAGTAACATTTATGGCTAATTATTGCTTCATCCTGTTACAGCTCAGTGATGCTGCCTATGTTGAAATTGGTTTACTGGGATTATTTTGGTAAATGGTCACATTTTTACCTTCAAGGCACTCAAAGCGCTTTACATCAAGGAACCATTCACCCATTCACACAACAATGTACACAGACACTGGGGGCGAGGTGGGTTAAGTGTCTTGCCCAAGGACACAACAACAGTACTCATCTGTGGGAGCTGGAATAGCATTGCCTCAGCCAATGATGTTTTTTATGTCTAGAACTGCCAACCTTCAGATCAGTCGACAAACGTTCTACCGGCTGAGCTACTACCGCCGTTGCTTTGTGTAAGAGGCATAAAGTAGTTCCAGTATTATCATTTATCGCAATATTTCTCTGTAGCAATATATCGTTCTTCAAAAATTGTTTTCGTGACAGGCCTATACAGCTGCAATGCAAAATGTATTAATGACAAAAATTCAAGATGGTAAACACTTCAGCACATCTTATCTCAACATATGCATCATCTTTTTATTCCCTCATCGGGCACAGCTGACATTAATCTGTTTCTAAAGAGGGAGAGGAGAGTTGGGATGACAGTGAAGTTTGGTGTTGAAGAGGAGGATAAGCGCGCTCTAGATTGCTGTCAGGAGATTGCTGTTGTCAGACAAATGGGAATGGAGAACGCTTCTGAAGAACAGGGATACACCCGAAAGCCATCAATCACAGAGTGCCGAGGCCTTCGCGCTCCCAACCGCACAAACAAACCCTCGCAACACATGCAAAATAGCCGCGTAATACGCCGATAAATCAGTCCAAATGAAGAGAGACCAGAAAGGGCGTGAATTAGATGAGTTTTTCAGCCCCAATTACAAACACTTTGGTGTGAGATGGCAATAAACTAGAGCTAGTAGTTTACAGCTCAACATTTTCAGGCACTGACATAATATTTCACCAGGCAAGCAATATAAAGCAATATAGTTTTTGCTTAAAGACCTGAAGATCATGAACACAAAATATGATATAGCCAATAGAGGCCTGTATTCTAGGGTTGAACAATAAATTAAATTGAAATAGCCGTATTGTTTGCAATTATCAAACTGCACATTGCACATTGCAAAGGCATCCATAAGCTTTATCATTTGAGAGAAGACAGAGATACTGAAGAAGGGATACAAATACAAGACAAGAAATTTTGCTCTTTGCAGAGGACATTCTAATATCAAAATAATTACTGTCTTATGAAATGATAATTGTGGCAAATCCAAATTGTGATTTCAATCTAATTGTAATATATTGTGCAGGTCTGTGCAGGATCCATCACTTAGAAGGTTTTATTTAGCAGCAGTCATCTACAGTAATATCCTATTCCCGCTGGGTCCTGTAATACCTAGCCACAACACTTAAGGCTTTTGAACCTTTGTGTTAATGTAAAATTAAATGGATTCATAATGCGTCTAGAATTAAATATTGAAGCTCAAAATAATCATTTCATTAAAAAATTGTCCAGCCAAATTGTACACAAATGTCACTAAAACATTAAAGGGCACATATTACACTATTTTACATACCTCTGATTGTGTTTTGTTTCATTCACACATTTAACACCGACCACTGCATATTAGGCTGTGTTCTTCTTTTAAACAGAAAATACTCTGTTTCACTTTATGATGTCATGTGGTAATACAAGAAGTGCTCTACTGTGTTTTTAAAGCCCATACATTGTCTCTACAATTATTTTGATATTTTCTGTGGAATTGTCAATCTTTACTAAACAAAAAGTACAATGCAGCAGTTAACTTGAGCATGACCATTTCATGACATCACAAGGTCACAAGATCAGAGCATTTCGAGCTTTGAAGATGTTTAGTGTAGTGTTTAGAGTCAAAAGATCACTCACACATGTGTGATTCCAACGAAACAACTCCAGGCATGTTTTTTGAGAAGTTAATAGTATTCTAACATGGGTTAAAGCTCACAAGAGTCCATTTTGTATAATAAAGAACTTTTGATGATTAATTCAAATAGTCTCATAATGGTCTTTTGTGTCATCAAATTGAAGGTGTGCTTTAGTATTTTGTTCTGTTTCATAGAGCTACAGGATTTTCAGATAATTACATTTAGTTTAACCACTTCACACAGCACCTTACATTTTCAGAATTGGGATTTGAGAAAACTGTAAAACTTGTTGGCTAATCTGCCAATATAGCAAGGAAGAGATTAATTTGAATTCTGCATAAGGTTGGCTGATACAAGTCTTAAGGATAAACCAGTCTAAACCCAGTCTGGAGCAGGATTGAGATAAAGGGGATTAGCAGAGAGTTTTACAGTGCGCCACATCCCAAACTACTGGAGTAAAAAGTCAGGGTCCTCTGGCAAACATCTGTGGTATCAGCGTGGGACCTCATAAAACCCATTGTGTGTGTGCGTGTGTGTTTGAGAATGTGATTAACTAGATAGGGCTAAGTGGTCTTTCAATTCTCCACTCCTATTACACAACAATGACACTTTTAGGAAAATCACTGAAGCTGATAGCATTGAAAACCTCTCCATAAACAGTGGAAGATAAAAACGTAGTAATTCGCCAGGACCTCTTTGCCCCGCGGCTGGATTTATTTGCTTCTAATACACAGCCCATCATAATTTTTGTTTTATTTGTTTGTTTTCAAGATGAATTCCTGTGGCATCTAGCTTCAATCCATTAACCTCTTCACAGGGCAGATGATTCCCCTGGTTCTGGTACACGCAAAAAAAAAAAAAAAATCGCCCAATCTCATATATTGTCTGTTCTCTCTGTTGTGATTTGGCTGCTAGCAATACCGCGGCTAACAAATGAAACGTCGTGGTGATTTATGTTAGCGTGCAGTAGTTGGCTCGCGTTGGTCTGAGCAGTGTTAATGAGTGTGGCCGGCTGTAGATTAACTAACAGGAGCCCGCTGGAGGAAATTACACTTCCTCGTCACAACCTCTGGCTACGGCCCTGGAGAGTTTTCTATCAGACGGCAGACGGCAAGCTTTTAACCTTGAGCCGCCAAATGGCAACCGATGAGCTCCCTGTCGTGTGGTAGACACTATTTCTCAGGGCCCTGTCTGTGTTTGACTTCTTCTTATCAACAGACTTAGCTTTGGCCGCGATTCACACCTTTTAACGCTCAGTTAATATCTCCATTCTCTGGATTTGAATGCCTTTCTTTCTGATTATCAGTGTTTTTTTTTCCTCTAGAGCAAATCTATTGGCTCACCATTCTGTGCCTTCGCTGCAATCCTATCTCTCCCTCCCTTCTGTCCTGCTCACAGTATTTGTATGCTGCTCCTCGCTGCAACACCTCATTAATTCATACTCTCCTCCAGCCTCCTTCACCCCCCCTTTCAGGAGCCACACAATAAATGCAGAGAAGAGGGCACGGGCTGAGGTGACTTCTGCCGAGCATATAAAGGAGCTTTGTTAAATAAAAGTCTGCATGTGCATTAAATACACTTACCTTGACACTGTGTGCTGTCCGATGAGGGTTCGAAGCCAGCCATGCACGTGCAGGAACCTACAGGAACCATCCACTCCCCATCTCCGTTGCAGTACAACTTTAGAGGCACGGACACCTCCATGGCATTGGTGACGCAGGCCCCAGGTGCAATCACTAAAGAGGTGGCCTCCGCCCCTGTCGCCGTTTCAGGGAAGACAGCAAAGTTGGCAATAGTGGTGGAGCACTTCTTGAAGAAAACACGGACTGAAATGAGAGACATGCAAGCGCCCAAGTCTTGGAAGGCCAGGTAGAAGCCGGCTTTGGACAGAGGGCCAAAACTGCGCACTTTGGTGTTTATCCTGCCCGCCTCGAGAAGGGAGAAGCTCTCATCCGGAGCGATGGTGTCCACCTTGACATATGGGTTCTCTCTCCATTGGGGGCTGGTGTCCGTGGCCGTGTCACCGTCAGACTCGTAATAAAACAGGTTGAAGGTCTCTTTACAGGAGCCGGGGATGTTGGGGATGCTTGCACAGTCACGCACAGAGAACTTGAGCTCCACGTAGACCCGCAGCACGCCTTTACGGGGGATGAAGTCCGTCCGGAGCCAGTTGTTCTGGTTGGGCTGGCGGACGTTACACACCTGGTAGGTTCGAATGGGGCTCATGGAGTCATCGTAACCGCTCACCTCCTCCCACTGCACACACAGAGACAGGAGCATGGGCGCAGAGGCACAAAAACAGGAGGGGAAGACAAGGCAAGGACACACAGAAGAAACGTCTGATGTAATGGGACTTAATTGTGATGTGCAGCCAACATGAGACTTCCAAAGGGGTTTAATTAACGTCATACAATGAAACATTAATAAGTAGATGGATGCACACAGAAGATAATTGGCGTATTTGAATGACTGCTCAATGTATAATTCCTGTGTAGATTATTAGTAAATCTTTTGTGCCTGAAATGTTCGTTCTGAAGACTGGACATGACCTCACTGTCTGTGTGACCTTATGAAACAATGGAGCCTAAACAGAAGAGCGATGCTATAAACTTAACCGGCCATTATACCTGTTTCATAAAATAATAAGCTTCACAATTGAACATTCTAGATTAAAACATTTATGGTTGATTTATGTAAAATTGCATGTAGAATGACAAATAAAAAACTTAACTTAAGACACATTATGAGAACCTCGTTAAACAGGAGTAAAAGGGTTGAAAAGGTTTTGGAAGTTAAAAGCAAACTCGTTTTGGATTTAGCAAATGAAAACAATTCATTGTCCGATATGGGCTCTGTGAGATCAAAGTAAATATATTTCTGCCTTTCTTTTCCTACATTCAAGTGTGACTATCCAAACCTATTGTCTGGGCCCTTTCCTCATCTCTCCTTTGTTAATATAAACCGGCCAATCAGATCAAGACTTGAGAGAGGAGCCTCAGCTGGACTCGATCACATGACCATATCAACCGTGACACTGATGTCATACTGCATCACAAACCCACACTGGCTATTTTATTCACAATAAAAAAAAAAACTGTGATTATTTGACTATTTTATTTTCTCATAATTGTCTGTGTCAATTGCAGTTAAATAATGTTAATATAATATGGTCTAAACACAGCTTTTGAAAAATAACAGGCATGTGTGATGTTGAAACGGAAGCACGCGTCCAAAAGTGTGATCCGCGTGAAAGGCCGGTGACGAATAATTTGCAGCTAAAACGCTTTTAATTGCTTGAATCGCTCAGAAAATTCCAATCATTATGGACTATTAATAGGCAGCATTTTCCCATTAGAGACATTTCACGCGTTGGGCTCATTTGAATAACAGTTTGGATCGAGATCATGAGTTAAAGGTTAGGACGAGGATGCTGCAGCTGTGGCGTGTGCTGCTCAAGACTTTATTTGAGCAAGTGCCTACAGTCGCTATTAAAGACTTCTATAGGAGCCGGATCCAGTGCTGCAGTGGGGATAGCGCAATCAAAATGGCCTCGAGAAGAGATTTGGTTTCTTTAACATATAAATTTGTTATCTTGGAGGAGATAAATGAGAGGATCAGAGTGGAAAGCCGTACAAGTCCCTGCGTATAACATCTATAATGCAAACAGATACTTATGTATTAAAATGCCTATATAAATGCACCGCAGTCTGTATGATTGTCCTGCATGGAAGCACACAGAAGAATAACATATAGAAACTTAAGATGAAGGCTTCAACATCTGCAGCGTCATTTTATCTCATGCATAAGATAAGCACATGGGCTCCGCAGTGCAATGAGGAAAAATCGAGTTAATCAAATGAACTATTAAAAGATAGGAGAGACTTAAAACTTTACTTTCATCATTCTTCATAATTTAAACCACAGATAAAGAAGAATATGTGATTTTAAAATTGGGGCCTAACTTTAGTTTTCATGCTACTCTTTTTTGTAGGCCATGGTAATACATTTTGAAGCACGATATATCACTACAGTGAAATATAACAATAAGCAATAATATTGAAACTACTTCATTCCACTGACACAAAAACAAGAAAGCAGGATACTCCTAGAAAAAGTATTATTAAAATACCTGAGCTCCACCAAATAAATAGCAGAATTAACGTAATATTCGCTATAAAAGTGACTTATTCACCACCATTTGCAGCTCAAATTATATCACTTTACAACTAAAATAATAAAAAATCTCCATATTATTGGAAAGAAATTGTACACACAATAAATAATGAGCCCAAAAATGTATTTAAAATAAGATATATTTACTGTGACAGGCCTACTTTCTTTGCAATGGTGCCATATGTTAAAGGTGCATGTTACTTTTTTTTCTTCTTTCTTTGCATATGCCATTGCTCTGCCTGAAATATTCTACAGTATGACATTAAACAGCTCTACTTTACATTTATTAAATTATAGGTGGCTCTATAGCTCAAAAATACCTGGAAAAACAGACATTCTGACTGTGAGTGGGGTTGCCTCTCCAGAGATCTAATCTGTAAATTGGTCTGGTTTGGTCTTCATGAAGATGGAAAGGCTTAATCCCATATTGTGAAACATTCCAGACAAAGCAATAACATGTCTATGGAGAAAAGCATTTGACTGACCCTCCACCACAAAAGTGACACAATGCACCTTTACTTACAAGTTTTAGTCAATCAAATCTGTATTACAAATAATGAAGATTGACTGATATAGATTTGGCTATTGACATCTGATCAGTAACATGTTAGACCAATGAGGTTCATTTGGTCTTCCGATATTTTATGTTATTAGGTTCTTTTTTCAGACCAAGAGTGAGTTTGTTTTCATACCTGACAGTTTCGATTGCTCACTAGCGGTCTTCTTCCTCAGAGTGGTCACGTGATGTTGCTGTGACGTGTCCTGTCATCTGATTTATACAGATTTTGGTGCTGTCTTCCTACTGGTGGAGGGAGGATGACAGCGCCATTTGCAGTCTGACTTCCTCAAGACAGTATCCCAGGTGTGTGAGAGTAAAAAAGCTTCCTTGTCCCGGTTTATAGTCCCGTGTTCACGTTTCTGTATTTCTATTGCCTTGTCATACTGCCTCCTCCGATAGGAAGACCACTCTGAGGAAGGCTACCAGTGTGAAGTCGAAAATGTCAGGTATGAAAACAAACACTTGGTCTGAAAAAATAACCTAATAACATACAGTAACATGTTAATCAATTACACCAACCTGTTTTGTTTACAATAATAGTTTACTTTAGGTATGACTAACACACACAGTACCTACAATATAAAAGAATGGTTTGAAACATTTAAAAGAATCTCTCAGATTTTGATTCACCAATCTCAAACCTTATCTAAATCTAAACCAGTTTAAAAGTAACTACAACTAGTGATTATTAACGATTCATTTCATTATTCTTAAACATGTAATGCTTACTCATGAAAGAGACGCCAAACTGCTCACCCTAAATTACTATGTAGCTCATGAAGGGTCCATGGATGAGATCTGTCTGGTTTAAATGCACATCTATAAAAAGGTGTGTAAATTATATTGACCAACTGGAGAAGGACTAAACCTGTGTTCAGGACAAGGCCAGGCTGGTGTCCATGGTGACAGGGCTGTTTTGAATGGTGAATAACATTAGACTATGATAAATGATATCTGTGGTCAATATATTTAGTCCATTAGGAAGTAACCTTGTACGAAGTCAATCTTTTTTCTTACTAATTCCCTCTCGGACCGAATGCTTAGTTTCCATAACAAATGAGTTCAGTAGAAATTGATTATTTCAACAGGGGGAAAAAAATGCATAACTCATCTCACGTCTCGGAGTCGGCGTGCAATTTACTCCCAAACGATGAGCCCCACACCGGACGCCATGCTGTCGTAAATCACCAGCAACACTTTGACGCTCGGCCTGACAAATATGATAATTGCGGCCGGAGGAGCAGGTCTGCCCCTTTGCCTGTGACATATGACTTCATAGCATGGCAGGACGTACGCGACTGGCCCTCGGATGCGAAAAAACCAGGGGGGAAGCAATGAGCAGCACTGCCTAGGCCCGTTTCCATGGCAACCCAGCATTTCCATTGACTGACTTTGCGCTCACGTAGGGAAGACAAATTACACTGGCCGCGAGTGGGGGAGGTCTGTCAGGCTGTTAGCCCTGGGGTCAAATTCATGTTGTTTTATTTTCTCACCATTCCTATAGGGGGTATCAGCTGAAAACCTTAATTCCTGCCCATAATGCGCTCCTGGGTCTGTTATTATAAAAGACACAGACACATGCTTTCAATTACCGGTGCTCTGTCCTGGGGAGACCAAAGCTATACCTAATCTACAGCGTATCAGATTGCTTGCCCATTTGATTGTGTGGAAAAGTGAATGCTGATTCTGCCTGTTTGTGAAGTTTGTGAGATTAGGTTATATGTATAATGAAAATGTCACACATAATCTGAAATTAATCTACTGAGAGTATTCATGTAAAAGAGCGACCATTCATGTCCTCATCGTGGCTCTACTCGTTTGTATTATGAATACCTTTTCCCACTGTTTTCCCACGGAAAAAGTGGGCTGGGTCGTTATGTAGACACCCCAAATACATTAACAACAGCACCACTAGATGTATAAATGCAAGCAGTTAACCTGCTAGCCTCTGGATTCCAAATAGGAAGTGTTCATGGAGGTGCTTCCAGCTCCAGCGACTCTATTTCCAATTGACTTTACATCGGAAAATTGTCACCCTTCTCTCTGTAACTGTTGCAGTGGCCTTCATCATTTTGATATCAAAATGTTCGTATTAACCCCCTCTACGTGATCTTGGTGTTTTTATTTTGTTATTTTGTGTGTACATAAATCCCTGTTCCTAAAATGGACTTCCAAATTCCCCTATGATCGCTGACATCGTGAGCTTCATTTGACTGGAGATGAATGCTATGGGAGACATCACTCACTCAGTCCACTTAACAACCACATGTAGGCTACAGCGTGATCGTCACCTCTGCATTAAACACAATGCAGGTCTGTTGTGTGTCCCCTTAGGCGTTCAGCAGCCTGTTTGACGTCATGTTTTTGTATTGACTTGGCACTCCTGAATTGTTCGCTTTCCTAATGATGCACGCTTGGCTGATAATAATGGGATTACATGGCAAAAACTCAAGTCCAGCCAAGTTAAGATTACTTGAGTTACTTGAGTTAATTATTTCATCATGATTTGAGTGAATTCATTATTTTATCATGATCTAAGCAAATTTCACTTGACAAGTAAAAATATCTACCAATGGAACAAGACTTTTTGTACTTAAAATATGAAAATACATCTTGCTACACTTTAAAAAAAAAAAAAAAAAAAAGAAAGAAATCTTGGCACTTAAAATGAGAAACAAAATCTGAAGTTGCTTGAATTAAAAAACAAAAAAAAGATAGATAGGTAGATCATTTTACTTGTCAAGTTGAATCTACTCAAATAAAGTAAGTAAAAAAGTAAGTAGGTAAGTAAAATGCTCTTAATGTAAGTAATTTTAACTTACATTGCTTTTTACTGTGTATATGTTAAGACTGAATTGATTTCACTGATGGCAAAGCCTTTTTACACTAATCGATTTGACTATTCTCAGTATAGTTAGTAAGTATAACATATTGTGGACTCGTATTTCTTTACAGTGCCATACAATATGTTTCTTATTTGCTTTTGTAGTAGGTAAAGAAAGCCAACATGCATGGCACAAAACAAAGGCATAAAACAGTAGGAGGTGAGTGGTTGGAGGGAGTCTGGGCCCTATTAACAAGCAAATGGAACAAATGCTTTAAAAACACAGGAACACACATGCACTCATTATTACACTCACCCCGCTTTCTGGAAACGTGGTCCATGCCAGCTCTGTGGTTGCCCACCGACTGTCCATGAGGGTTTCTGCAAATTAAGAGTAGGAGGATATAAGGTTGACAAAGTGGAAATAAAGAGCGCAAGGAGGTACAAAACTAAATCACTAGCAAAGCATTACGAACCCCACAAGAGTTCTTCCCTGGAAAAGATGCATCGAACTAACTTTCTCATCTAACCTCCACCCACGCGGCCTGCAGTTGTTTCAAAACCTTGACAATGGAGGGCCTATCTATGGTGCAGCCTAATTAAAGCTACTGTATGTGTTTGGCAAATTGCGCACGCTTCAATATTCATTTGTGGGAATGAGAACAAAGAGGATGAGAGCCTTCTTTTCTAGAGCAGAGCATGAAAAGGTCATAAGGAAATAATCTAATATTTCAATTAAAAAATACACTTTGCAGTTTATATAGGAAGTAATCAAGTATTCATTAAAACAGTAAAATTCATGCGCTAGAAGGAAGTAGCAATATAGCTGAGCAATGTGCTTTATTGTTCAAAAGCATTTATGCAAATAGTTTCTCAACATCAATGTGAACTGTCTTCTCTTACATAGATTAGTATATTATTTATTTATTCCTGTGCGTTAGAGGAAAACTTAAATACGCATGTAATTCACACCTAAAAGTACATTTTTTGGCTGAAGGATGTTTTTGAGCTTAGTAGCAAAAAGTGATCTTAATAGTGTTTGAGAACAGATAATCCTGTAGACACTGTTAGACAATGTTACACCAGAGGGTAAATACTCCTTTTGCATTGTATGGGTTTGTTTTAGATGAATTGGGCAGTTAATAAATTAAACTTAATTAAACAGTGAATCTGGGGCTTACTTGCTAAATAAATATTATATCTTTTAAGTGGTAAAAGGGCGGCAGTAGCTCAATTGGTAGGGTGTTCTTTCATTGATCTGAAGGTTGACGGTTCGAATACAACTCTCAACATAAACATTGCTGGAACATGGACTGAGCGGTCAGATCCATGGTGTGATTCCAGGTGCTGTTGTGTCCTTGGGCCTTGATCCTGTGTGTGTGAATAGGTGAGTGGTTCCTTGTTGTAAAGCGCTTTGACTACCTTGAAGGTAGAAAAGCGCTATAGAAAAATATGACCACTGACCATTAAAAACTTCACAAAATGTCAGTTATAATAGTGTAACTTTGTAACAATACATTCAACTGACCAGTGATGCAACATGTGTAGCTGTTTGGTCAAGAGGACTAGGCTGTCTGACCAGAGACAAATTTCCCAGATTAAGTTCAGTAGAAATTAATTTGTCCAAGTATTTGATTCAAAAATGAAACACTACTAAATACTAAAATTTATACTGAAAGAAGATACTCATTTGAGCAGGTATTGATAGGCCTACTAATAAAGTCACATTCGCAGGACAGAAATGAACTTCTTTTGAATATCTTTAGAATAATCTTGAGCTGTATCAGAACAAGTGTAAAACTATATTGACTAGTATACCATGGAGCACTGTGGAACCTCCCTACATGACTGAAGGATACACAGATATACTAGGAACACCACATGGTCATATAAAAGAAAGTGCTACTATTAAATGTTGGAAATCAGATTCTATTATTTAGGAAAGAGTGTTTTTATTATCATTGTCGTATTCAAATCAGTATTGAGTATTGAGTCAATTCCTTAGTATAGAAAAAGAAATTTTAAGTATTGTGACACTGCCAACCATAATAAACAATGTGGTTAGAGCACCACATTTATTAGACCAGCAGCTTGAAAGAGTCAATAGCTCTCAGAGTCTGCTGTCGGCTGTCATTGTATTTAAAGAGCATGGCCTCTTAGACATCAACTGCTTGTGTCTCAAGTGGCAGCATTCAACATAAAACGCCACTCACGTTGTAGTTATATACATATAAAAGCTGTTTCTGCTGATCTGGTTTTGAGGTGGTATATGCATTGGACACCTGCCTATCCCAATCAAATTTATTGATTCAGATATACAGTTAGGCCTGTCACAATAACAAATTTTGACGCATCATATAGAGAGATATACTGCGATAAGTGATCATGTTCAAACTACTTTACATCACTGACACAAAGCAGAATAATCTCAGTAAACCAATTTTTAAAGAGACAGTATCAAAAAAAAGAGCAACAAATAAATGATGGAATGAACTGATAATTAGCCATAGTTATTTATTCAACTATCTACAGCTCAAAGCTGACCTTAGGTTATTACATAAAAAATTGCTAAAAATATCCCAATTATTGCAAAAAAAGTATACACAATAAATATTTAGACCCAAAATATATTGTCCCAGCTATCATATATTGAATGATAAGCAGTGAGGGGAAGAATGCATTAAGTTAAAGAATACCTGCCTGCATTAATATGTATTTTGTAATGTATTCTGATACATGATCCAATCAGAGTACTGTATTCTGGATACAAAGAATACTTTTAAATAGCGTATAAATTATAGTGTAAAGACTCAACATAGGATAACAGCTTTAAATTTGATTGGCTATTTTTAAAGCATTTCCTATCACTAATTGAAAATCGAAAAATTACATTTTTTCACTGATTATGTGCAGTTTGATGCCTAAATTACATGGTCAAATACTTTAATGTATTCCTTTGATTTGAGAAAAGTGTAAATTGTATTCTGAATTCCACCAAATGAAAAAGTAACTGTACTGGAATACAGGTACTTAAAATGAGTAAGTGTGTGAGTGAGTGTGTTTCTGTTATTGTGATACATGTGTCCTGTGTTGTACAACACTTAGTATTGTATTTTATGTGGTTTTGTCTCTTATCTGTAAAAAAAAAAACTAAACTCTAAAAAAATTTAAAAAAGATGTAGTAATTATGGTGACAGGCCTATATACAGTTAAATGTCACCACCTACACGCATCTCTTTTGGCGATGGGAGGCACGGACTGACCGCAAACTCCCAGGTGGAGCCGAGGCAATTAATTGAACAGGAAAGGCAAAGACAAATGAATGCCACTTGGTCCATAAAACGGATCCATTTGGCTGCGACAGTTACAGGGCTGTCTCTCCCCCGACGCAGAGAGGTGAGAGCAGGACAAGCCGTAATCACAGCAGAGCGGAGAATTAACACTCTGATCAATGAGCATTGTTGTCTGGGCCTCCATCCGCTCCTCACCTGGCTGACTACGGGCCCCCGAGTCCATCACAGCTCCTCAATGGGACTACAGCTGTCTCCGCTCGCACACATTGTTTCCTGCTTGTTTGCACGTAATCGCGTACAATTACACTTTCTTGTCGACGAGACTTGGTGACACAATGCCTGCTGTGCGCCATTTGCTCACAAGTTGTTGATAACAGCCCTAAAAGCGGGGTGCGAGAGGCTAAACAAGAGTAGAAGACAACAGCAGCGGGAGGGGAGGAATGCTTTAACAGATACTGTGCTCTACTGTATGTTTCTAGTTTCACTGAGAGGTTGATGAGGCATGAACTAACTTGTCTAACTAGTCACCTCTTTATAACAATTCTTGGGCTGACACTCATTATTTAAACATTCAATCCAAATGTATGAATCTTAAAGGACTCATACTGCATGATTCCCTGATCTGTTATTCCATATAATGTTGTTTCATCACCACAAATGTACCAGGAGTTTTGTTTTGTTTCATTCACACATGTTTAACACACAAACACGCGCATATTTAGGCTGTGTTCTTCTCTCAGACGGAAAAGACTCAGTTCCACCTTCTGATGTCATGTGGTAATACAGGAAGTGCTCCACTGTGTTTTTGAACTCCATACACCTTCACTAGAATCATTTGGATAATTTTAGCACTGGAATTGCCAATCTCAACTAAACAAAAGGTAAAAGGTAACTGTTAACTGGAAAACTACCACTATATGACATCACAAGGTGGAGCGGAGCATTTCTGAGCTTTGGAGATGTAGACAGACTAATAATAAAAGGATACTCAAACGTGTGAATGAAACAAAGCACAACTCCAGGTATGTAACAAGAGCTAACAGAATTTTAACATGGCTTAAAGCTGAAGAGTGAATTTTGTGTAATATAGGACCTTTATATTTAAATAACAATTCTTAACACTGCACTAGAGGTTGGAGAAATTATAATATCGTAATTGTTCTGGAGATATGCAGATTTAGAGTAGGCCTATATAGTCTATAACTAAAACTTTTCAAAATTACTTCAAAGAGACCGAAGAGGCTAGTGTATTCGCCCAAAAGGGTATAAAATCATATTTCTGCCCTTTTCTGGTTAATTTTTTAGTCCATACAGATTAAAAAGGTGGCTTGAACCTCAACCAAAACCCATTTCCTGTACAGTGTTTACAAAACAATGGCAATATTAAAGACGTATATAAGAACATTTGCATTACTATTTTTTTTTCTACAGCACGGACCTATGACGTTACAATATACAGTGACAACAAACACTAAAAAGACAAGACAGTCCCATCTCCCATTGTTCCTCGACAAGACAAAAGCATCATAACAGCTTGTCCTTGGCTTTTGTGTGCCAGTAATAGAGGCGCTCTGATTGAGTGGAGAGATCATTGGTGCATCTGAGCCCCAGCTATAAGCAATGTTTACAGTCATTACCTAAACCATACTGTGTGTCTTTCTGTGAATAATGAACCGCGAGATAGGGATGGATTACATCTGTGGCATTCAGCTTTGGAGGGTTTTCAACACAAGACAAAACCCGCATTGATCACATTATCGGGTAAATATGGGTGTCAGCCTATTTATCGATGTGTTGTGCTGCTCAAAAAAGCTCATGCTGGCCTCTTTTGTCCGCTGGTAATAAATAAAGAAAACAAATAATAGACTTGAATAAATTGAATTGTGATTGTAAAGTGTGAATATAAAAAGGCGGGTAAGTGGTTTCTTCCATCGCACCTCAAATGGGTAAAATTAATGCACAAATTTTAAACAGGGCTTTCACAACAAGAAAGCATAAAAGCATTGTTACATTGGTATGCATGGGGATGTTTTAGAGGGTTTGTTTGAATGATTAAGCGTATTTGCATGGCTACACCAGGCCCAGAGCGGATCACGGATGAATAGAAGCGGACTACATGCCGTTGATCCCAGGATGATCCCAAGGGTGCCTGATCGGGTGCAGCTCCTCTCTCCTCCTCCCACTACTGCCCACAAGCACACTCAGCCTGAATTGTAAGTGTGTGGAGTGACGATGCAAAGTGTTAAAGCAGACATATTATGCACAATTGACTTTTACGAGATTTTAACCATGACGTAATGGTATTCCCTCATCAAAAGCTTTCTCCGGGTTTTGTATTTTGATTTATTCATGTATGTTTGAGTAATCAATAGCATGCGTTTTTAGGTTTAAAGCTGCAAAATCATGCATGTGAAAACGAGCAAGGGTTTGTGAGAGCTTTAGGAACAAGTTAGAAAGATGTTTATTTACTGTTTGAAAATCAGGTACCTAAAATTTTAAGTACTCTCTTTGGACTTATCACCTACGCAAGCCCACAGTTCTGTTGCTTACTAGACCCTGGGTCATACATAAATAAAAATTTGCTGCTTGCTACGATGAAAAAACACCAAGAAAGAGCAGGGGAGAAGCAGCTCTGGTGTTTTGAACTGAAGTCAATTCCTTCAAGATTCTAGATCAATATCGCAGTTTACAATAATAATGATCTAAATGTAATAGTATATGTGTAGGAAAAAATACAATATGTCTTGAACAAGAAAAAAAAAGTTTGACCTGTGTAAGCAGAATCTCACCCTCCTCATGTGAAGCACTACTCAGACTAGCAGAGAACTGACTGCAGGAAATCAAGCATTTCGAGCTGACCCCATCACCAGAGAGAGACATTTCTGAACCTGCAGTATCTACAGAAAGAACAGTGCCACTCTGCTATAATGCGCATACTGTCAAAGCAAGTGGGCAAATCAAATGACAATTATGAGTAATGTTATGTTTCCAAATGGAAGTCATTGTAACATATGCATTTACTGTTATCCTATCTATGTAAACTGCAATGAAAACATTGGTGAGGTGAGGTAAGTGCATAACTGCCCTTAGTCTTGTTCAGTCTTGTTCAGGGTGTATTTTGGTGTATTTTGGTTATTTGTCTTTTTTATTATTTTATATTTATATTTTAGCTCTTTGTTATTATAATATATTGTATATTGTGGATAAATAAACTTTTGTCTAAATCTAAGTCCAAGTTAAAACCTTACTTACTTACTGTAACTACTTAATGTTAAAAAAGATGTTTGACACTGGTCTTTGAACTCTATTGTGTTTTTACCTCTTCTTGGCACTACTTTTTACATAAACATTTAAGCTGTTGAGGGTTGAGTAACTGCCATATCCATGACTCATTTTAATGAAATACTAAAATACTAAATACTCAAGTGCATTTCATTTATTGTTGTTGCTCCTGTGGTTCATTTAGAAAGGGGTTTACAGGGATTATGCAGCTTCCTGTTTAATGTGACATAAAGTAGCTTCAACATAATAATCACTTGTATTCCAATTACTAGTGTTAATAGAAATATGCATCGCTCTTGACAATCCAGTGTGTTTCCTGGTTTGACAACACTTCCACAGTCCTTATGTAGACTTATGGTTTGGTCATGTGCAAGTCCAGGTTTAGTCCTGATGTAGTCGGTCAGTTGCGAGTTTAGCGTAGATCCAGTTTTGCTGTAGTGCATATACAAGTGTGTGTAAGGCATTTGCTGGACAGTGCTTATAAAATAATGCCAATATTTAAGTAATGTATAAATTCACTGATGCAAATTTTGTGACATTCTGTAATAAGATATTATAGGTGAGTTAAACTTAAAGGAAAACCACTGGACTTACTTCACTTTTTGAAGCCAAAGTTTCAGATAGCTTCTTCACACAAGATATCTGTCACAAGCTCTGAAGAACTTCAATGACTTCAAAAAGCTGAGTAGGACCAGTTGTTTTCATTTAACTTGCCTGTAAATCATGTATAAGAACATTTTGCACTACAAATCATTAGTCTTAATGCTACGCAGACTGTATTGGCACCAATGGAGCAGTGGACTTTCCTCTACTGTTAAGATCCAGAGGGTGATATACAGTAGTACTTCACAACCTCTCAGGGCCTATATGTTTACTGAAGCTGACCAGGCATTGACCATTTCGCAAGAAAAGAGACATTTTAGAACTTTGTTGCAATATACTTCTCTAGTTAAACATCTGAGTCCAATCTCATCCGCACACAAAAGCCAAAAAATCACTTCTGGTCAAAAGCAAGCTCTTTACGTGAGTGTTCTGTCATGTCACTAAACCCCAGCTCCAGGTTGTACACCCCACCCCCCCTTACTCTGTTAAATTTACTAGACCTATGAGATTGCTTTGCTGCCATAACTCAGATCTTGAAATCCCCCCCATATCCCATAAAACTACACCAGACCCAAGCCATTCTGCCCCAAGGGGTAGTAGAACAATGCAGACCAGCACCACCCATGGCATTTACCGTTTTTTCTAATCACCAGGGTTGGAAATGTCATGCAATTCAGGATTCGTAGCATGCACACTTTGGGGGAGTACATCTATATGACTTATGTTTTATTCACTTTGTTGGACCGGGAGCGTCACGAAAGAAGAGAGGGCTTTACATTGACACTTGGAGCCAACAAGCAAACATATGAAATATTAACAGCCATATACCATCATCTGTGTGATCAAATATGAAGATGTAAATAACTTCTTGTTTATGGGGGATGCTTTTGAATGTGTAGGCCTGATTTCACGGAGTACTAAGAACTTACTAAGAAGGTACTTTTTGACCAGCCATCATTTTGCATGTTTCGGGCTTCCCACATTGATTTGAGCCTATCATCAGAACATAATGGCACAAAGACTATAAGGAATATTTATAAGTGTTACTTTGTTTTCATATTAATATATATAATGCCTAAGTCTGCGACACCACAATAAGATAAATTAATAATTCACATTCAAATAAAGCTTATAATCTGAACCGAGGACACTTAAAAACAAAATCAACTGAAATAAATATCCACAATCCTTTAATGGTGAGCATGAGGAAGGACATCTGATGTAAAGCCAGTATAGTAAGCAAATCTATATCAAAATCAGTGCTCACATGAGGAAAATGACTTGCATTTTTATATTACACTGCTGATTATTGGCTCAGTAGCAGAGCTGCTGTGCATGGCTCCTAAATGATAAATATTTTCAAATAAATAGTTTTGAATAGGCTTTGACAAGTATAACAGATTTGTATTGCATCAAAAATACTGGAAAAGTATTTTATAAATAAATAATGTCACATCACTTGAAAACAGGTGTCACAAATTGCATGTTTATTGAGCATCCCGGTGAGAGGAGGGAATCTTTACTTAATCATTTGTTGTATATTTCAAGTACAGATTTATTGCTCCATCATTTAACCAGAGCTGATGTTGTGTCCTGACTGCAGATAAATCTTGGCCCTAATCAGGGTCTCCTTTTTGTGTCTATGAGTTTGTAAGAGCGGTTTTATTTCTCCATTGTTCACAAGTGTTTACCCAGGGGGGGATTTGTTGAATTTACTAATACAGGCAACCCATTAAACCATGGCCAGTGTGTGCACTCCCAATGAGTTCTAGTGTCAATTGAGGCTATAAATAAAGATGAACTGAATGAAAATCTTTGTGGACAGAAATGCAGTGCCTTGCACTTTTCTTCCTGCACCTCCACTCTATTAGATTATTTTATAAGATACTTTAGCAGCCATCACACAACTGCTTTATGTGAAAATGACTGTAAATAAATGTAATACAATATAAAAGTGTCATAGTTGTCAGGGTTCTTTATTGCAGCCAGTCTGTCGGGCTAAAAACTGGAGACAAGTCGTCTGTAAGCTTTTGTAAATACTTCAATTTGCACTCCAGCTTGCATCATCCTCCTCACTTGCATATCTGTAAAAGCTAATCGCAGCCATGTGTCTAAATCCACTGAGTAAGCAGCTAAAGTTGCACGCACAAAACGCGCAGGCTCATTCTCTTAAGTGTGAAGTGCCCTTGGTGCTTATCCTCGGAGGACAAACATTAGTTAACCCCTGCGCTTTGAGTAACAGTTAGGTTTGGGAAACAGCCCGATCATCTCCGTGCAGAGCCCCACAGGGACGCGGAGGACTGCTGCCCGTTGCATTGATTCACTTGCTGACACCAGAATTGATGAGGGATCAAGCTGGCTACGGTCCAGCGGAGGCAGATTGGACAGAGAAGAGGAGAAATAGGGGAAGAAAAAGAAGGGGGAGGTATGTGGAGAAATGTAGCCACAGCTCAGAGGCGGAATAAAGAAGGATGGGTTGGGTGGGAGCGCGTTGCTCTGTGTGGTGTGTGGCAAAGGGTGGACTCCCCAGAGAAACACTCCCACTAGAAGCTCCTGGGGACGACTTGTTAAGCCATTGACCTTTAATGCGCACTTGTCGTTTAATACGTTACACATGTTTGTCCCCGGGGCGCTTCATGGGACCAGGACTAGCCCACTCTGACCTGTGCTTAAACATCCACTATGATTGGCACCGACCACTGCTTCATCCCTCACCCTATTGTGAAGGCATTTGGGTAGCTCTTTTTGGGTAAGATGGGGCAGGTGTGCGTCCTCGCCGAGGTGATAGTGGAGGGTGTGACAACAAGAGGGACAATAGCAACAGGGCAGTCCTCCTCCATCCGCATCGGAAAACACTGAGGTGTCACCAGACACGCTACAGCCACACCGCTGGGAATACTCACTAACTGTGCACGCATGCACATACAAGGGATAACAGTCAGTGCGCACAAAGCCAAAACAGGTCGATACATTGACACCACTGATTATCCAAAATCCTGAATGGAGTTCCGTTCAGTGTGGAAAACGAACCCAAACGCATGATACGAAAACAATGCCAGTTTCGCAGACAAATATTCTAAACATATCTCAACATATCAAAGTAAAAATCCAGGGTCTTACCTTCTACAGCCAGGACCACGGGAACAACGAAGCTGCACAGCCACAGCAAGTAATCCATTGTCATAAACCAGGCGTTTGCAACATGAAGAACAGTGTGTGTAGACTTGGATGGAAGGATGGAGACTCAGACGCACACCGCAGCAGCCGAAGAGCTTTTTGTTCTTCTCATAGTGCAGAAAGAGGCGCGTTTACCGCCCCATAGCCTTGAATATCCTCTTTCAAAATGTCAAAATTCATAGGGAAAAATCGTATTTTTCCACCCAGGTACTGATGTTGTAGCCGCGGAGTTGTAAACGATACGGTGCACCCCCTTGGCAGTCCCTTCTTTATGTTACTTTACCAACACCGAACCCCCTTCGTCCAGCGGCGCATCTTGGCACCACAGCACCCCGCGCGTAAAGGCTAAACCCGACTGCGAGCTCCGCTGGGTCCACGGTGATAAGCCCGCAGGTTTGTTCCGATCAACTCCCGCGTTTAGCTCTACTTCAGTAGTGTGAGACGTGCGTCGGAATGGCAACAGTGGGACAGACTCGTACACCGCGGGGGCTGGGGGCTTCGACAGCGGCAAGACACGAGAGAGAGAGAAGACGAGCTTCCGGTCACTGCCTACACAATAAAGACATTATTTCTGTGGATTCAAGGTGCGTAATTGGCTTTTTATTACAAATAGATCAACGTAGATACGCTTCATCGATAATAGGCTTATATTGTAGGCTAATGTTTAAAGTTTTACATAGATCTTTGAAGCAATTTCTCTGAGTCTGCGTAGGGAAATTACTGCCAATTTACATCCCTTTGTTATTCAAATTAGGTAGTAGCCTATTGGGTTTCATTCGGCTTTTCAGTTACAAATTACACAAAAACGAACTAACAATGAATCAACAAATCTATCTCAACGTGAAACAGGGGAAAAGATTAGCTTAACAATTATTGGGAAACTTTCACTTCCAATGTTTCCCGTTATAATACTACCACGATTCCTCTCCCTTGGCTACAGAAACTGTGGGTTTGCTCAGGTAGGCCTGCTTAAATTTAGTTTAACTTTATCTTGTGGGGATTCTCAACTTGCTTCTTTGATGGAGATGTTATTGCTTTGTGTAAATACTTCGTAGTATGGACCTGGACATCTTGCATGCATTTATTAAGTTAAATTAAAGATGTTTGAGAGGCAAAAACAACAACAACAACAACAAAAACAAAAACAGATTGGAGTTGCGTGCCCCATGGCAATGGACATGTAATGCAGTAGCCTTATTAAAAAAACAAACCAAAAACATCTCAATAAAGAAACAGATGGCGTACTCCTCCACCAAAAGTTACGTTCACCTTTAAGTAAGGCTATGGCTCTGTGCACTGAATTGTAAGGATGGGCAGTATATCAGCATATTATACCCTTGTCCCTAACCCAGTAAGTGTGTGAGAGCTTAAATAAAAAAAATAAAAAATAAAAAAAAGTCGCAAATATCTAGAGAAATGTGTGTTTACCCTAAATAAACCAGAACGCAGTAGCACGTGAGAGCCTGGTGGTGAGTCTCCACGTGTGAGTCACTCTCAGTTCACCCCTCATGATGTCATGCTCCACCTGCCGTCAGGGCAAGGTTACTGGAACAGGTCGTAACAGAAATCACTGGAAATGTACAGTCAGTGTTTTTGTGTGTGTGCATGAATGTATGTACGTTCGATTGTTTGTTTATTTATTTATTTGTTTTGTCAGATACTTGATATTATGATTATGATATTATATGATCATCTCTGAACATAAAAAACATTAATGCATTAGTACTAGAGCTGTACACACAAAAAGGTCTCACAAAGAAGTATGTTTTAATGTGAAATCCAGGGAGCAGTACTTCCTTGATCATTGTTGGCTTGATGTTTTCAGGAGGAGATGTGTGGAGAGGAGAGAGTGATGGAGTGGGAGGTGGCAGCAGGGCGACTGGTAATGTCCACACAGTCCAGAGATCAGGCCAGCGGTCCGGTCCGTTTGTCCGTCCCACCAGGAGGCTCACACCCACACATATACACAAACACATCAGACGGTGGAGAGATGCTGCTGAATGTCGATCAGATCTGGCATTAAATGGAGCAGAGCCGCATCAATACGAGCTTTGATAATGGTCCCAGCACCTCTTGTGGGATATGGAGCAGACAATGGGGTGACCAGCTGGCATCTGTTCAGAGAGGGGCATAGATGACTAAGAGGCAGAGGAATACAATTTTCCACAAACAAACACTGGAAATAGGAAAACGCAAGCTTTACTATATTTAATCACAATAAGTACCCATTTGAGTGGATAATTAAATGGTATTTTTCATGGCTGAAAGTAGCACCTCTGAAATGAAACAGGAATTGATACAACCCAGGCTAACTAGAACACTATATTAATTAGTATTCTCCGTGCTTGACACAATGTCAAACATGAAAAATAATATAAGCATGTTGTATAACAAAACACATCTCAAGAGGCTATAGAATAGGAGTATTTTGCAACCAATGGTGAACAGGAATATAGCTGTATCTTAGATACAAAGATAGCACTTTATTCACTATTAAATACTGAACTGATGATCATAGCATTAAAATAGTTTTTTGTAGTGATTGTCTGCATGAATCGTATTGACACAAGTCCATGTGTTTGACCACAGTTGTGACTGTATAATGTCATAGGCTGTGTTCTGAGACTCCACTCCAGAGGTGCTCCACATTGGCTCTCTCCTAGCATCTCTCCCTCAGGGAAGTTTATGAAGCCATACACAGTTTAGCACTCATCAAAGTGATATGTTCAGTGTGCACTATTGTCCATTGTGGGCCTGTCCTTATTAGCTCGTGTCATACTTTGACCTCTCCCTGCCTTAGTCTTTCGGTTGCCCTCTTTAACCAAACCCCCTCTTTTGTGTGTGTGCTGGGCTCCAGTGGAGAGACTCTGTGCTGGCTGCTAGTTGGTCTCAGCTTTAAGGACAAGGCTTCCCTTCACACAGCT
Organism: Boleophthalmus pectinirostris; assembly: GCF_026225935.1. Classification (NCBI taxonomy): domain Eukaryota; kingdom Metazoa; phylum Chordata; class Actinopteri; order Gobiiformes; family Gobiidae; genus Boleophthalmus; species Boleophthalmus pectinirostris. The sequence goes on from NW_026571095.1 coordinate 16,572,756, forward strand.
AATTCATTCGTCTGCGCCCCTTAAACCCTCCCACCTTCTCCCTGACCAGGCTCCCCTGCAGAACCCCAGGAACACACACATGCAAATGCCCCCGCCTCATCCTGTCTCACATCCCTCTGCTCTAAGTCTTACTCCCCTCCCCACTTTTAGAGCGTCTTTTTGAGTGTGCTCACCACCCTGCTCCAACAGCCAAAGTTTCCTTTTGTCCAGTGGGCTTTGTGCGCTAATTAACTACAGTTCAGTTCCCAGCAGGCTCGCCTCATCCTCAAAACTGACACCATGATGGACAGCCCTTTTTTTAAACTCCTATAGCCAAACACAGGGCGTCACAGACAACACAACTCCCAAAAGATGGTTTAAAGATTCACATGTTTGCCTATATAAAATTGTGGACAGCTGAGGTTGTGGGTTCAATGATCAGATTAGCAAACACGCAGTTTCTACTGAGCTTATCAGTACTGTTGGTTTCAGAATCTTTTATATTATGTTATACAAAATCAAGTTAATTACTAATTAGATATCTTTTCAATTAATTCGCATTTTAGTTTAATTCAACTCAAAGACATGGTGCGTCTTAACAAGTCTTGAATTTCTATTTGAAGACCTGATATCGATTTGGATTTGCACTGATTTCAAAATTGGTGACCCAACTGCAAAACTCCCCAAAGCAGTTGTATTGTCACACTGGCTTTCATCAAATTTTCTTGCTCTTCTCCTCAGAAACCACTGTGTTTTTGGACTGTTCAGGTGTGTCTCAGTGCTGTCTATTCCCCTGCAGCCTATTAATGCATGTGAAAATAAAACTGTCACGTTTACTTGGTCTTTCACTGTAAAACACACTGACATTCCTGCTTTGACTCATGCAAACTGGAGTTCACTTTTAACATCCAGACAAGGTATTCACTCCCAGTTGTGTCAAACCTACACATATTCTAAATCCTTCAAGTTAATCTCCTTTTTTCATGCAGGTGTTTCTATCCAGACTTATCTTTGACTTCTGGAGGATTATTTAAAAACGTAATGGTGTAAAACTTTCATCTTTATGCTTACTGACCAGATACGGTGATGTGCGTGCTTTGGTTGACGCGACGACAGGTGGAATAAAGAATTGGTGCTCTGGAGAGGCCTTGTGTCTGTTTTTGCAGATGAGAAATCAGTGCTTATAGGCTTAGGGAAGGAAAAATACATATTTCACAGAGCGTGGCAAGGAGTCAGAGATGAAGTGCATGGGGAGGACTGAAAAAAAGGCTCTCTGTAGGATAGCAGTGTTAATCTGACAAGAAGGATGCCAGAACAACAGCCAGAAGCCCGAGTGTCTGTGACTGTCTGGAGTTATGCATCCGGGCCGTGTGTGTGTACGGCTGTCATCATGTAAATCAAATGTATATGTTTAGGGTTATGAGAATGTCAGTGCCATGGGGATTTACTGACAAGTTTTACAATACCTTACTAAAGTTCCATTACTACATTTTGTTTCACATTCTATACAGTATTGTACTATACATATTTTCATGTTCTGAGACTTTTCAGTTCTGCTCTTCTCTTCTTTATAGCACCATCTATCCTCTGTAGTACACTTGGGTATTTAAACGTTCCACTCTTGTCTTTCAAGATTTTAAGATGTCAACATTTCTTGACATTCATAGTGAGGCCTGCCCTTAGATCTGCAAAGCTAAAATTATTAAAATGTATTCTTCTGACAATATCTGCTCTGCATCTGCACATTGAATAGTTTAGGGGATAATACATGCCCTTGTCGAACACCCATGTATAGATATCTTAGTTATTAATAGTGTGTTTCTTTCAAATGTTAATGCTCATGTTGATGTGTGTTTTTTACATTGTGAAATACTGTTTTGAATGTGTTCATTGAATGATAGTTCATGAACGCGTTCATATTTTGGGCGACCGTGAACTGAACACACTATATTACTGTCTGATGACTTAACTGTGAACACATTCATTCTGGTGTCTGTGAACGGCATGTGTTATCTATTTAACTTTGTTCAGTAGGGTGCCAGATTTCTTTAGTGTTCCAGACAAAAACCCTGCTAAACACACCATAAAGAGCCTTTAATATTTAGTGGAAAAACATTAAATCTGGTAACAACAGTAGCCACAAGTGTCACATCATCACACGCATCATCTAAACAAGACAAAACAAAAAAAGAATATAGAGGGATCATCAGACTATGTCACTTTGCACTCTACTGCACATGTCTCCTGCAGAAAGAGCCGCTGTCCTGTCTGGTATCATGTCAGTGTCTTGGAGGATTTCAGGCTCTCCTGGGGACTCGGCTAGTTGTATAGATCAGGTGAGAGTGGATGTCCAGCTACTGAAGTTTGACATTTCTTCTTGTCATTTACACACTCACCTGATTTAATGCATATGGGTTATTAAAACATTAATTTAGCATCATAACTTATTTTATCACATGGTGATAAAGTATTTTAGTGCACTGACAACAGCGCTAGCTAGTGCTGCAACTTCATGTTTACCAGACAGACAGCGGCGCTTTCCTATTGATAAACAAATAATCCATCTATACTGTAGGAGTGAAAGCTGCAGCTGCTACTTGTGTGGACTGAAAGGACAGCAACAATAGGGAAATGCTGTTCCCTAAATGCTAATGTGAACCCTGGTTGGATAAGGATTCAAAATTTGATATGAAACATAGTTTCACTGTTAAAACTGTAAAATATATATGGGCTTTGGCAGTGATATTGAAAAATAATAGCTCACAGCCACGTATTGAAAAAAAAAAGAATGATGAACTAGTTCATTTTTTGGAACTATGAATGAACTATTAACTATAAACAATTATGAACTATGAACAAACTAGTTCATTTTGAAATTTGTAAACTGAACTTTGAACTAGATCATATAGAAATCATCATCAGTCATCTATAAATCGCAGGTACAACAAACTCAGCATATTTTCTGTTTAAATGCACAGCTGTATTTCCATTATAATCCAAGAACAGTAATTTAAAACATATCATTTCATTCAGGTGATTCCACTGTTTTAGATTTTGGGACAGAAAAAGTGACTTGATTATGTAACTGATTTATTATTGAAAGGTTACAGTGTAAAACTTCCATTGCATAATCCACAAAACGAAAAAACAAAAACACATTGAAAATAAAAGATAAAGACATGAAATACTGCATGAGAAATACAATCTGTAAATAAAATATTATGTATTATGCTTTAATCAGTCAAAAATTAACAAAATGTACCTTATCTAACCAAGTTCCTATGACAGAAATGTTAAATTAATATACTGTAGATGAAACACTTAACATTTCAATTTCGCCCAGTCTGTCAAAACCCCTTCAACATTAAGAGGAACAAAGATAATGCAAAACTGGCAACAACAACAGTGCTATTTAAGTTTAGGAGAATGTGCAGTGTTACCGGGTTCCCGTAATTCCAGACTCCAGCATACAGCACCTGAGTGAAAGTGGCCTGGCCTGTGGTCTAGGTAAACCCCTATTCTGGACAAGACCAGACCTGAGACATGGGACTCAACTGAATAAACTGAAAAAAATAACTGTCACCTTTACACGCTAAGGCCCAGAATTTATCATTGAATCCAAATCCAAATTATTTTGAGTTTCCTTCTCTTTGAATATCCCTGTATAAAACTGCTATATACGAACCCATTGTCCACTACTCGCCACCTCCCAGTAACAGAGGCACGTTAGACTCCCTTTGCTCAAGGCCTGATTCCTGTAAGTGAATCTGTTTGGATGATCAGGGTAACTCTGCTCTTCCCCCATCACTCTTGCTTTCCAGTTCCATTCAGACAGTGAAAGATATTTGCTAATGGTGTTTGGGTCCAGTGTGATTTCTGAGGAATATTTTAAGAACTCCTCCTTGGTGCCGGGTTCCTCTGGTCTTGACACAGAGCCAGTGAGACATTGGTCAGGCCATCCTCCAGACTAAGTTGGAGGTTATCTCTGAGCACTCATACGGCTGAGGTTACCTTCTCAAACTTATGCTAGGGCCCTGTCTGGATCCTGAGTGTCTTCTGTGTGAGCTGTAGAATCTGAATGTGCTCTAGTGTGTCCAGCACAGAGATGCCCCTCCTCAGTTCAGTCGAGTCCTGCTGCAGTTGGTCTTGAAGCACATCGACATGGCTTAGTTGGGTCTTCTGATGGGACCAGATCTGCTGCTCCACTTCAGGGCTTATTTTGTCCAAGAGAAAGGCCATCTCCCTGAAGCTGTCCCCACTGCGCAGCATTGCTCCCTGGGCAGAGCACCTGATGTCCTGGGCCTCCACTTGGATCCTCTTCAAGTCTGTTTCTTTGTGCTGGAGGTTCTGGAGCAGCAGCTCTTGGTCAAGTTTAGTCAGTGCCATTTCACCTGGATAACAGTGACTGAGAGCTTTCACACAAATGAAACATGAGCTAGTGTAGAGTGTAGTGTGTGTAGAGTGTAGAGCTAGAGCTGTGCCTTCACCCACTGAAACACTGAACAAGGCAACAGTTTAAAGCCATAAAGACTTTTTACAGTAATAATAATAACAAACTAGAGTATGAGTGGTGTAAATAAATCTGTTACAGTACTATTGAAAAAAGGCATTTTGTCTTCAACAGTTCATCACTGAACTTTGTCATCAGTACAGTACAGCAATATAAATAGTTTTGTACTATTGAGAAACACAGTTAAAATACAACACATAATTACCTAAACACTTGCGAATTGAGTTGCAAACAGTTTTGGTCAGACAAATTGAACAATAGAATCACATTTTTTTGTAACACAACAAAACAAAGAAAACATATTTGATTTGAAAATAAAGTCTGAAAATATCATATTTTTAATTTAATACGGCTTGCGTCCTGATTTAGACCTGTTTCGAATAGTACCGTTTCAATATTGAACCTTATTGGATGTTTGTCATTGTGTCTTAGCACACACTTGGAAAATGAAAGGAAAGTTTTGTTGGTTTAAGTATGAGACGTTGGCTTGTTTTTATGACCAGAAACTTGGCATTACCAAATATTGCACTTTATTTTCAGCAGCAATAAAATATGTGACGTGGAGCTCCCATGCAGAACCAAGGCACATTCAGACTGTGTCCCCTTTAAGAGCTGCTCTACTGGGGCTGCTGTTGCTGATGTGCAGAAAATAATGTGTCAACGCTCACCGGGAGCCTCTGTGAGTGGGGACAACACTGACAGATAATGAGGCCGTAATAATCGTAATCAAGACGCAATTCTTAACACATTTGAATAGCTGTCTGTGCCAGATTCACAACTAAAATAAAGAGCTCCTCAACCACCCTGCAACATGATGTGAAATATTACCGCAATGGAGTGGAGCTTCATTGATTGGGGAAAGTAATGATACATGATTATGACCCCAGCCCACTGTTAGATCCTTCAGGGCACTGCTGAGGCTTTGACAGATGACTGCAAACCGGAGATGGATTTTAAAAGGGATTGTTGATAGTTGTGTAACTCATGTGCTTCCAATCCACTCATGAAGTTGTCAGTGTCAGCTCCAGGTTTTTTAATTTTCTGTGTAATGCCTTTATTGTGTCAATCTAAAGTTTAATATGTATTTGCTTATTTGTTTATTAGTTATTCATCTATTTTTAAAAATTTGTTTCTCCGATCTATATCTCAAAATGGTAGGAAAGGTTCATACACAGTCCTTGCCTGGCAAATCCAAAATGATATCTCTCTGTATTTTTACACTGATTGATATCAGTCTGGTCCCCACGCCCTCCGTTGCATCTCAAGCCCAGCCATGCCCCCAGTGACGCATATGAAACGAAGGAGCTCATTGGTCTCTGGTCACTGGTTTACAAATCAAATATATCTCACCTCAGATTAATAGAGTTTAGTCCTTTGTTCATTAATTCAGCAAAAATCTGGAATGTTTTTGAGTTCTCTGTAATATTTTTGCTATTATTTTTTCCTGATATGGACAGACAATGCATGTCTCTCATTGGCTAATCCACCTCTCAGTCACACCCGAAGTATAGAAGAAGTGTGGATTCTCGATCCCGGGCAAACACAGTCCTGATTTGGTTCTTGGTCCTGATTTTTGTCCTGATGTAGACTTTGTTTGGTTCATGTTTGTAGTTTTAGGTCCTTGACTGGTTTGGTTGTTGGTTTAGTTCCAGTTTAGTCCTTGTGAGTGCTCTTTAAATGTTTTGTACATAAACATAAAATAAACAGTAAGCTTGTGTATGTTTTAGGATGATGGGGCAAACTGGCAAACAGCTTGAGAATCATCCAAGATATTGCTTGAACTTTTGCATAGAACTGTACCTCCTGCAACTGCATTCTGTATAATTTTAGTTGATCGCTGCCAAGTCATAGTTTTTGAGTTAGTTACAGACATTTCAAACATTCAGACATGCAGGCTTTCTACGGTGCATATAAATTGAGCTCCAAACAATGACCCTGAAAATGAGGCAACACAGCAAAATCCCCAATTAAGACTTATTGAGATTTGGAGTTTTAACACCGACAGTTTTTCTCCAGAAGATTTTATTTTTACAGAATTATTCACAGGAGGCGTTTATTGATGATTCGCCACATTCGGCAATTTTCCCACCATTCTCCTCCTCCATTATTCATCCTCCTCTACTTTTTAATCTCCTGCGAGCTGACTCAGAACTCCGCTCCCATTTGTGGACTGCTACTCTCTTATATGCTCATGTCTGTAGCATTGATTAAATGGACTCCAGTGGGCCCAGGGATTACACTGCCATGGCCTATTCGCAATGGCATCCTTACACTGTTTTCCATTACTGACTGTAGTATTGGAATTTAGATAAACTGGGCAACTTGGGTATGCGGATTTTTTTTCTCTGATTGTTCTTCCAGTTCACTTGGGGTCTATTTGCTGCAATTTTAACAATTACTGGCATTAGCGTATTTGCTAATTTTCTACCTTCAGCTCTAGGCTCAGCTCTCTCGCCAACTGGACTCCCACAGGAGGCCAGAGCAGAGGAGGGAATCGCAGAGGCAGAAAATGAATATATTGTTTCTCATCAGTGAAGAGGAAGAGAGGGGACAAGATCAGACACGACTGAGACAAATGAGATAAGAGACATCCGGAGTGGCCTTTCTGACGCCCAGGCTGTTCTCTCATAAACATGTAGTTGTTAATATGAGCTAGGCACTGCTTATTAATGAAGGCCTGACCCTCACTGCAACACACACTGGGCCCACTTTAAGATTCTGAGAAATGAGATGGGCCTAACATTACTCTGTAAAAGGATTAATTGAAGTACAGTTAAAGCTTATTAAATAAAGTTTAGTTTGCACTATAATAAACAAACATACACTGATTCTAACTCACAAATGAGTGCTTTAATAACAATGTTACTAAGTTGTAGGCTTAGACTTTGACAAACTTTATTGATCCACAAAGGAAATTACTTGGACACAGCAGCTCATACATCACAATATATTAAAACATGAATATAAATGGTAATAATCTATTGTAAGTAAGTAGCAAAAACAGCAAGAGACTGATGCTAAATAAGGCATAACTATATAAATGTATATGTACAAGTAAAAATAAGGCTATGCATGTAATGAGATTATGATAAACTCATACATAATAGTAGTAATGTAGCCTATTATTCATGTTTACAATGTTTATTCTATGTCTTCTTTGTGCTGTGTTACGCATACTAGGCTAATCAATAGGCCATTAGCCTACTTAATGACATTAAACATTAGGCCTACCTAAAATGATTTCATAATTATTTTTTTTATAAATTAATGAGAAACCGGTTACTCAGCTTTTACTGAACACAAGGTCAAGAGGACTGTGTTGGTTGATGAGTGTGAAAAGGGAGCTGCACAGATGCATGAACTATTTGTCAAGTTGACCAGAGTCACTTGTGTCCTGTTGATGGCAAACACAACTCACCCATTGTTACTTTGAACATAGCGCAGTAGCACCAGCCCCTGAAGGCGTTTGCTCACTTGATCGGATGTGATTTTCCCTGACAAGAGTCCAGGTAAGAAGTGCCTCCATGGCTGGCTCTCCCGCGGCGCAGTAATTGGTGTCTGACAGTTTTGCTTCTCACACTTCTCATTTGGAGAAGTAGAACCTGTCTCACTGTGGAGCTGTCCCGTCTTGTTCTTTTGGCAGTGGTTGGAGTCTGAGCGTCCACATTTCAGCCTGCCACAGATCACAGGAGTCATGGTGGGTAACCTCTGCATCCGGGGCAAAGACGATCAGGCTAAGACGCGCTTTATTTTCAGATATTCTACTAAAATTGTATGTTTGTCCTAAACAAATTTGGCTTTCTTAGTCGCTCAGTTTAATGGACATTATTTTATAATTATTTGTCATGAGATTTTATTAGTTCTTTTTCCCTTTTAGTAGCCTGTCATTTTTATGCTAGTTCCATCTCTGTTTGATGTGTTACCACTTGCAGATGAGCTAAAGCGAACTTTTCGAAATATTTCAACTTTTTTAAACTCTAGGGTTGCTTCTCTGCATATTAAAAGTATCAAATCTGAAGTAGGCCTTGGTTTATCATGAGGCTATTAACAGATTCAGCACAAGCCCGTGTTGCCCTTGATAAATTATCTTTATTCTGAATGTGTTGACATGCTAAATAGGCTATTTAAGGCATATTTCTGTGTTAACTTGGTTCATTTGATTTGACATTCTGCCGTAAGGTAGTTACTGAAGAAAAATCCAAGGAGCTCTTTTCATGCTCTATTCACTGAAGGAGCGCGAGTGCCTTCTACTGGTAACATTAAAAAGTGCAACACAATTAAATCTTAGCGTAAAAAGAAAAGTGCAACTGACTGCGAGTGCTAGTAAAATATGGATATGGTTGGGCAGTCTCAGTAATATTTTACAATGACGATGCTACTCATAAAAAGCCGTTACAATGCATTAATTCAGACCGGTCTATAGAGACATATAAGCAGTAAAGTCAGAGGAAAGAGATCAGAGGGAGGTTAAATTAGGTCACACATCTTCCAACTCTACAAACTTTTCACTACACTTATCGTAAATGTCTGTTGTAGAAAATACTGTTTGCCATTACAGTATTAACCTTCAGCGAATATTGTATTATAGGCTAAATAAAGTGCCACAAAGGTGTGCACCCTGCCTTCACAGTAACTGTCTTCAAACATGTCAAATTCTATCAGGGCTACAAAGGTGCCCTGTTTTTGCATGAAAATCAACACACCCATGAACTGCATACAGCTAAAACGTGCTCATAAGAGTTTGCTTTTCTTTAAAGGGATTTGATTTAGCCTATACTTTAATAGCTTAATTGTAATTATGTTTTTTTTGTTCATATTTACAGTTAATTAATTCTATTTGTACTTGCATTTGTCATGAAGGACTTTAATGCTGCCATCTTTTGGAGTACAGCATAGTGGTTTAAATGAGCAGTAGATGTGTTGCTGAAGTCCACTATTCTCACTCTAATGGAGTCTGATGGACTCCACAAAGGTGGGGACCACTCACAGAGATGCACTGTGACACTTGCAGTCATCTAAGAGTGCCTCTATATGCACCTACAAAAAGTAATTGAATTTTCTGTTAATTTACAACACTGGATCAGAGTCAAACTACTACTTTAATTTTTACTAGTTTGTATTCTAGATTTTGTATTAGAGATTTTTTTCCTAAATGAGAAATTTTAAAGGTCCTATATTACACAAAACTGATTATTGGGAGCTTTAAGTCATGTTATAATGTTCTTACCTCCTCAAAACATACCTGCAGTTGTGTTCACTTTTATTCACACATGATTGATTAAGTCTATAATATTTGTCTTGTATTTGTCTCCAAAGATCAAAATGCTCACTTCCACATTGCGATGTCACGTAATATTGGGTTTAAAGTTAATAGCTTAATTTTTCCTTTGTTCAGTGGAAGTTAGCAGTTACAGGGCTGAAATCATCCAAATGATTCTAATGAAGGTGTGTGAAGTTTAAAAACACAGTGGAGCACTTCCTGTATTACCACATGACATCAAAATCAATATGCAGGATTTGTGTGTTAAACATATGTGACTGAAACAAAACACAACTCCGGGTATGTTTGTGACGAGGAAACGACATTATAACATAGATCAGAAAATAGCCTAATATGCGCCCTTTAAGCAATCTAGTAGAACTTGCCAGAATCCACCACACAATTCATTTTAAAAGCCCTCCAGTGGCAATAACAGCTATTGATTGGAGTTGAGGATAACCTGACAAATGAAGCCATTTTAATCCCATTCTAAGGGAATGTAAGACCGCAGTGTTAAATGTACCAGTCTCTTGCTATCATGTATCACTGATTAAAAGCTGTGATTGACAATGTTCTCCCCAGTGCAGAGAAGAAGGGGATTGTGGGAGATCTGTCTGCCCGCCTGAACTGAGCGCGAGCAAGAAGGACTAAACCTGTATGTTTGCCCTTCGACAGAAGTAGTGCCAATGATTTATTGTCTTCAGATTTCTGTAGTCGTGTTCGTGCTTGTCGACAAATGCAGTGTGTACAGTGTTTCCTATTAGCGTGATGTATTAAAGATGCAGCTCTTTGTCAGACACCTCCAGCATACACACAGTATAGGGCGTACGTCTGTGCACTAGTATTTACCAGGTGTGGTCTGCATGTGGGCTACGCTCTACCTCGAGGCCATTCTGCACAGCTTATGTCTCAGTTTAAATGTGTTGCTGAAAGGAATATGTATTTTGACAGAAAAATATATTTGCCTTTCTCCAGAGACAGCCACAAATATCATCCACTGTTATGTTTTTTTTAATTATTATTATTGATTTTGCATAATTTTTATACAAGATGATTCATTAAAAAGAGAGCATGATTTTCTCATGGGCATTATCACATAATCAAACTGACTTAAAGCTTAAAGTACTATGTAGCACATTTACATGAGGCTGATATGAGCCTGAAAGCCTTCTCTTCTGTCTCTGTCTGACTACAGATCATATATTAAACTGGGGCTGTGCTGTTTAAGGTATAGACTATAAATGTCCCATCCTTTGAGCCATAGCAGCAGAGCTCTCCAGTTTCCTCTGTCTCTCCACCCTCTCTTCTCTGCCAGCAGTGACTTTTTTTTTCATTATATTCTCCAAATATCACAAGAAAGACATCCCACAACTGGCCAGGTCTTAGTGCCAAAGTTTATTTATTTGGTTTTGATTGCCTCACTTGACCCATCTGGAACACAACCACTCTGACGGTTTTTATTCACCTGATGTTCTACATGAAACAAAAATAATGAACCAACTTTTTCTTCATGAGAACATTTGAGACTTTGTCTCATCTTTAACAAAGCTCTTTCTTTCACCAACTGTTACCATGGTTAGGTTTTAACATATTTAGTAAGTATTATAGCACTTACTTACTAAATATAGTAATTTAACTAAGTAAAGTTTTGTTTTATAATTCTCACACAATCATATTGATTTGGTAACAAATTTTTAGAAGAAAAAAAAAAAACACTAGGATTATCAAATTGTAAATATACTGAATGCAAATAGCAAGTAAATAAATAAATAGTCAAAAAGCTTTGTCCTGCATCTGTGGATAAAATGGGTGAAGACTTTTTGGAGTGTACAAAAAGGCCAAAGAGTGTGAGTCGTGTCTCCTTTGGTACAGTGTCAGTGATGGACAGAGACTCAGAAGAGCTGTGGCTGTGATCTGTTGTTCTGTCTGTCTCACACTGGAACAGTTTACAGCTTTAACCGAGGCATCACTGAGGACATCTGGGGCCAAAAGGTTGACTTTGCCTCTTGAAGAAACATCTGCTTGAGCTTAGGTGCTTTTTACTTGTATAGTTCCTATACCTTTCACAAACTTTTATGGGCTTGTACATGCCACTATTTGATTCCCTTACCATCAATAATGGAATGTTAAAGAGAGGGAGCAACTAGATTGTATTTTCCAGACTGCAGATGTCTGACAGATTTTAGGCAAGGACAGTTTCTACCATTTTTAGAGATGCAACCAATGATTATTTAGGTACAATCAGCAGTTATTTTTACAGTTAGTGGCCATGTCAAATGTTATTTCTGTTGTGATTTAGAAGATTTAAAATACAAACTAGATAAATATGCTCAGTAGGTTCACAGTGTTTTTCATATCTCTAAATCTATTCTTTTGCCATTTTGATTTACTACCAGAGGTGTGTGGATACAAAAAAATTCAAAGACTGATGATGAATAATCTAGATAACATTTATCAATAATTACATGAATCAATTAGTCATGATTAATCTGACGAGTCATTGTGGCCCTACTTATTTCACATAGTTCACTTCACAAATTACTCGCATGTATCTCGAGAAGAGGATGCAGGAGAGAATTTGCTGTAGGAGGATTTGAAGACGCCACCATAATCACCGGTCTAGAGACTAATGCCTGTAATTAAACCTGATTTTTTTACTTTGTCAGCATTTGTATGATGAATATGCCAACCTTTATAGACCCTTTTTTATCTTATAATTGAAGTTCTTGTTTGATCATTGGTATATGAGCACTACACTAAATATTTAACTTAAATTTGTGGTCCTCGAGTGCAGGTACAGTTGAGAATGCTGTGAGTTGACATTTTAGAATACAAAGTTTTAGCAGACCAATAGGTAGAAATGCTTTATAATGAAAAATTTGCTTCAGTTTTTTTTTTTTTTTTTTTTTAATGTAGTAATAATAAGCATAACATATGACTTATCCCAGCCCTATAGTTAAAACCTGCGTGTTGAGAAGGCAACGCAAACAGGTTTCATTTCAGAATCTTGGTAGAAATGAAAATAAAAAAGCTATTTCTGTCTTATTATTAACTGTGTCTCCCAGGGCCAATATCTGTAGGCTAAAGTAATTTGAACTTCCCTTGTGCCTCTGTCAGGTGTAATCGAATGGTATAGATGTCAAGAAAGAGCTTCAAGTGCTCGCAAAGCACGTAAGGGAGAGTGAAAGAGAAGGAAGGATGAGGAGAGGGGGAGTGACAGAGAAGAGGGAGAGAGAGAGAGAGAGAGAGAGGGAAGAGTGAGATTAGAGAGAAAGAAAAAAGAGAGAGCGTGAGAGAAGAGGGGTAGATGGGTGACAGGGAGACCAAGAGGAGAGAGTGGAGAGAGGGGTGAGAAAGACAAGAGGGAGAGAGAAAGAAAGAAGAGGAGGGGGTAGCGAGAGAGAGACTGAAGAGGAGGAGACAGTTAAGATGGAGAGAGAGCAAGGAAAGAGTGACATTAGAGAGAGAGGGGAAATCAAGAGATAAAGGGAGAGAATGAGGGGTGAGAAAGGCAAGAAAGAAGAGAGTCAAGGGGTGTACAGAGAGAGAGAAGTTGGGAGAGAGAGATAATGAAGAATGGGAGAGAAAGAGTGAAGGAAGGGGGAGAGATTAAAGAGAGTGTTAAGAGGGAGAGAGTGAATGAAGAATGGGAGTGAAAGAGAGAGGAGATTAAAGGGGGGGAGTGAGATTAGAGAGAAAAAAGATAAAGTGAGAGAGGAGAGAAGAGAGGGGTGACAGAGACAGAGAGGACAGAGAGAGAATGAAGAGAAGGAGAGTGAGTAAAGGGGGAGAGCTTCCAGGGCACACAGAACAGGTAAGGGAAAAGAGTGAGAGAGAGAAGAGAGGGAAGAGTGAGATTAGAGAGAAACAAGAAAGAGAATTGAAGGAGGAAAGCGAGACAGGAGAGAGAAAAGGGTGACACGGACAAGACAGAGGGTGAAAGAAGGGGGGAGATAGAAGAGAGAGAGTGAAGGGGGGAGAGAGAGGAGGAGGGGGATAATGAAGGGGGTGAGAGTGAGTAAGGGGAGGTTAAAAGGGTGGAGAGAGAAAGAGGGAGAGAGCGAAGAGGAGGGAGGGAAATAGAGGGTGAAGAGGGGGAGAGAGAGGAAGGGGGAAAGATAAGAGGGAGAGAGAGAGGGGAGGGGTTAATGCTGAGCGCACATACTTATAGGTTGAAGCAAACACCAAACTAGAGGGAAGTCTCATAATGTTCCCATATCGAATCTAAGAGGACACAACCACAGGACTGGACACTATAGGTACATCTTCTGGAAATTACTAATTAGCAGATATAAGTATTAAATTACTTTTGAAATGTTGTTTATGTTCTATATCAGTGATTCGTAACATGGAGTGAAAGGTAGGTTTGAATGAGATATTTATCATGTTTGCATTTCATAATGTTTTGTCGAACAAATAATTCAGTATAGATAAAAATACTGACTCTGCAGCCATATTTACTGCATTAAATACAAATCAGAACATAGTTGGAAGATTCCTGTTCGTAGCACTTGTGAGTGAAGCTGAACTACTCAATACATTTAATGCTGTGGATTTGTGCATTTATGGATGAATCTTTTACTAGCACGTAAAGGCTGTGTGCTGCTGCTAGGTAACTGCTACAAACATGCAGGCCATGGGTTTAAACCTTTCAGTCCAGGACCCCCAAAATAACTATGAAACCAACTTAAGACTCCCACTGCAAAATGATGTTGATGGTGTAATTATTGCAAGTAGCTTGTTAAATCAGGTTTAATATTGCTTCTTAGATTTGTTGTGCTATTTGATCTGCAGTTTTCAGTCCAAAATCACTTACTGTATAATAATGAAGAAATAAAATACTTTGAAATCATCCCATGACCCCCAGCTCAGAGCTTCGTAACCCCTGTAGGGTCCGACCTCTGATTTGAGAACCACTGTAGACCAGCCTTATTAGGACAAGGACATATAGTCTGAGGTCATTTGAGATTATCTGTGTATGTCTGTGTATGACTGCATAGTACATCTTTAGATTTAGATTCTAAATTGAAAAATGACATAAATTAAATTGTTATCAAAGGTTTGAGTCAGTCCTAATCACTATTCAATAGACACCACACAAATCCCTGTGCAAGAATACTTTTATACTGAATGGCATTTAAATGATGGGATTAAAAACTGCATTGTTTCACCATTCTTAATGCATTTGCTATCACTAAACGGAGAAGGAAAATCACACATGCCGCACTACAAAAGCTGTGTTTTCTATTTTTCCCACTAATTCTGTGCAGTTTGAAGCCTAAATGGTGTGATTAGGTAGGTCTACTACATGTATTTCTTCAATTTTATGAAATTAACATTTTTCTGAATACTGCACCACCAACTGAAAAAGTAACTGTATGAGAATATATATAATATAGGTCTATTCAAAATTAGTATCCAGAATGCATCTTCTCTGTACATGTATTCAGTTCTTTCCCAACAATGACTATAGTAGCAGCTTGGAGGATTCATTTTAGTGGATTTGGAAAGATGATGGATGACTCTCTGACATGTGTAAACCATTGTTTTTTAGGCATGCCATGATGCCCACCCCAAACTGCTCCCTTGAGACCCTCTCCAGTGTTGACTCCAGTGCGTCCAGTGGCTGCCCTGACTCCTTTCTGCTCTGTGGGATGAACATCTCTCTTTTGGCTAATGCTAGCTCTGCGGACCTGGATGAGCTATGTTTGAGTGAAGACGAGTACCTAGCTCTTCACTTGGGACCCCTCCGGTCGCCCATCTTTGTCCCCGTCTGCATCACCTACCTGAGCATCTTCCTTGTGGGGGTCCTGGGTAACTCTCTGACCTGTGCTGTGATTCTGCGCTATAAAGCCATGCAGACGCCCACAAACTTGTACCTGCTAAGCCTGGCCCTATCAGACCTACTCGTACTCCTCATGGGCATGCCTCTGGAGCTGTGGGAGATGTGGAGGAGTTATCCATTCCCGTTAGGAGAGGGCGGCTGCTACTTCAAGACTTTTCTATTTGAGACAGTTTGTTTTGCATCTGTGCTTAACGTCACTGCTTTAAGTGTGGAGAGGTATGTAGCAGTCGTACATCCATTAAAGGTGAAGAGCCTCTCCACCCGTGCCCATGTCAAAAGGGTGATCGTGATGCTTTGGGTGATGTCCATGATCTGTGCCATACCCAATACAAGTTTACACGGGATCCTCCTTCTACCACCTAAGTTTGGACGCCACTTTCCACGCTCGGCTATGTGCTGTGAGTCAATGTTTATACTTTTATTTTATGTCCACTGGGAAGTTCTAAAGGTCCTACATTAAACTAAATTGATTCCTTTGGGCTTTTAGCCATGTTATAATTTTGTTACATCAAAAATATACCCAGAGTTGTGTTTTATTTAATCCACTTGTGTTTGAATAATCCTTTTTATTAGTTTTATTTTAGTGAAGGTGTATGGACATTAAAAGCATATTGGAGCACTTCCTGAGCACATGATATGATGATGGTGGAATGTTTTCAGTTTGTGAGAAGAACAGCCTAAATATAGAGGGTTTGTGTATTAAACATGCATGAATGAACCAAAACACAACTCCAGGTATGTTAGTGATGAGGAAACTACATTAATTAACAATATTATAACATAGATCAAAAATAGTATAATATGAACCCTTTAATTAAAATAATAATAATAATTTGCACCATCAATCAAACTTTCATTCATTACATTCATATATAAACAAGAAGGGAGAAGTGTATTGCCCAGTGACACAATGATTGGGCAATGAATCATATTCAAGATTGAGATTCAGTCATCCCTAATGATTAATGGTATGCTTGGGTTTACTTGGGTTAATACTCTGTCTGTAAAAGCATGTCTTTTGGGGTGTAGTTCAGACTTTTATTATTTTTGTTTAAATGGCAATGATTCAAGCTCTGTATTCTATGTTCAGGAAATTTCTATTGAAAACCATTTTATTATTAAGATAAATTTAAATGAAAATCATGATCAATCAACATCATGAAAAAGACAGAATGGTTGGGCATAGATTAGACCATTGCCTATCTGGTAATACATGGGTTTCAGAGTGATGAAAAATAAGCAGCATTGCCATATAAATTAACAATTCAAAACAAAATCAAACTGAAACCCATAGACATCTCTAATAGTGCCAAATCCAAGCCCTGGCGTTTCCTTCTTTCTTTAATGTATTTGCCTTTATTAGATCTTTTGAAGCCCACCTGGATGTACAAACTGACCATCCTCATCTCAGCTCTGGCGTTCTTCGTGCTCCCAGTGCTGGTCATGGGAGCGCTGTACCTCCTGATTGGCCTCACGCTTTACAGGGAGAGGGGCATGAGGGACCCCTCCGCCATGCTTGGAGTGGACAGTGTGTCAGAATCTCACATGCAGAGGCTGGGCAGACGCAATCTGCAAGTGACAAAAATGCTCTGTAAGAACCGTCTTTGTTTCTATAGAGATGCTTACCTGTTAATGAATGACATTTATGATGTCATTTATTTATTATTTAAAGTTCAATTTTTATTTTTGTATGAGTCAGTGTTTGCTGATGATGTTGAAGTCATAGATGGGACTGTTTTATAAGTAACTGTTTTATAATAGCTATTGTGCTCTCTCAACTGAAAAAGGCAAATACCAAGTAAAGTTCTGGCTATTTTAAGAAACATAGATAAAGTATAATTTAGATAGTCGACATGAAGCTCGGAGAAGTTCAAAATTGCTAGTTCATAGTGTTACTGCTCCTGACTGGTTGCTCCAGCAGCAATGAAGGATGGAACAGAGGCAGAGGACAATACATTGTACCATAACCACTGCTGAAAATAATAATGCATCAGATTTATAAAGTGGCACCAAAAGCACACAACAGCTACGTTCCACTATAGCCATTGCTGTCCTGCTGTGGCACCTGTTATTCCCAGAGGTCTCCCATCTAAGTAGTTACCAAGCTTAACCCTGCTCAGCCTTCTGAGAGTGGTGTGGCTCCAGATTTGGTCACTGTACTGTTAAAATTGCAAGATAGGACCAGTGTCTAACCAGAAGTCTATTCTTTTAGTAATTTTTGTATATTTTTAAACTATTCATCTTGCCCGTTGTTGATGCTCTATTTAGAATTGGCGCAGTGCTCTGACCTGTCTCCCCCTGCAGGTGTCCTCGTGGTGGTCTTCAGTCTGTGCTGGGCCCCCTTTCATGTGGACCGCCTCATGTGGAGCTTTCTCGACACTTCGTCCGAACTGCACCTCATGATCTTTGAACCGGTGCACATAGTCTCCGGCGTCTTCTTCTACCTGAGCTCTGCGGTCAACCCCGTCCTCTACAGCCTCATGTCCACGCGCTTCAGGGAGATGTTTAGCCATCTGACCTGTCCACATTCCAGTTGGATCAACCGCTCCAGTCTGCGCCTCACCCAGCGCAGCACACTGAGCCACAAGGCACCAAGTGAGACCAAGGGACTGTCATAGTGAATATAAAGACAGATACATATTCAAATGTGTCAGTTAAATGAGGTCGCACTTTGTGACTTTTCCAGAAGAGAGTCCTGTTTGTTTCCATTGAGGTGTCCCGCAGTATGGCATTAAACTTCACCAGGTCAAGTGACAGATCAGATCTATGAACAGGGAACAAAAACACATGCATGCTAGGTAAATTTGATGCCATACAGTGGAACATTCCAAGCAAAGAAATATCTCCATAGCGACCCTCCAACACAAAACCTACATAGCGCACATTTAAGTATTTAAGACAGGGGTGTCAAACTCATTTTGGTTCGGGGGCCGTATCCAACCTACTTTGATCCCAAAGGGGCCGGATCAGAAAACTCATGTCATATATACCCCAAAAATAACAATAAATTCAAATATTTGTGCAGAGAAACACAAATCTATTACAGAAATCTTTTTTAATTGATGAACTCTTTCTTTTACAAAACATTATAATATTATGAACAACCTGAAACTTTAGGAAAAATGCAATTTCAACACAATGTTTAAACATTAACTTGTATGCAAATAGGAATAAGTCAGTTTTTCTTGGAAAATCCTGCACTTGGCTCCACTTTTCTCATTTTTGACATTTTGCTGATGAGGTAAAAACAATCCGCCACTATGCTAAGCACCGCAGAAAATTACCAATATTTTAATAGAAACTATAATTAAAATATTTTAGTAGAAAATCAGCAGAGGGCCAGATTAAAGGTCTTGGAGGGCCGCATCCGGCCCCCGGGCCTTATGTTTGACACCTGTGATTTAAGACCTTTCTGACTCAACCCTCTGTTATTTATATTTGGTATTGATTTAATAAATACACTGTAAACCAAAGACTGGAAAAATGTATTTGGAAGTCAAAAAAAATATGAATAGAGAATTTACCCCTGAACTAAAATATACTCAACAATAATATATTTAAAGGGGCTATATTACGTTATTTTGTGATCCATGTTGGTTCCTCATGACAGACGTACTGGTTGTTGCTTTTTGTTTCATTCAAATATGTTTAACTCACAAACCTTGCATCCTTCACATACTGAAAACTCCCTTTTCCACCTTGTGATGTCATGTGGTAATATAGGAAGTGCTCTATTGTGTTTTAAGATCCATACACGTTCTCTAGAATCATTTGGATAATTTTGGTCCTGGAATTACCCATCTCTGTTGAACTAAAGGTTACAGATAGTTGTTGATGACATCACAAAGTGAACCAGAGCATTTTGAATTTTGGCGATGTAGACAGAATAATAAAGAATCATTCATGTGTCAGTGAAACAAAACACAACTCTTGGTATGTTTTTGAGGAGGTAACAGCATTATAACATGGCTTAAAATTCACGAGTAAATTTTTTTGTAATATGGGCCCTTTAAATCCCCATTCCCATATGCGGAGCTAATTGCAAGTCTTTGTTACATTTTTGATTTGATAAAAGAACCACAGCACATTTCCGTCTTGATTAATACATTGTGATACAGCCCTTTGCTGATTCTGTTCATTTCCTTTGTATCAGGGGTCAGCAAAGTGCATCAGTAGCCTCCATTTCACCACGCACACACAGTTAGCACTCATACAGTAGTTTCACTGTTTTGAATGCATCAGTGAAAAGGTAGAAGACCAGCTGTTTATGTTATACTTTCATCATGTATGGCATTTCCACTCCCTGTTCTGTAAACATGCACATATTCTGGGAGATGTGTTTCTTTGTTTCTTTGTAGTTCTTATTAGCCTATGTTTGTAAAACTTACACTTAAACAAATTTTATTGATCCACACAGGGAATTATGTGGACACAGTAGCTCATGCATCACAATATATTATAAAACCAAAGAGCAAAAATATAAAGGTTCAAAATAAATTCAAAATAAGTGGCAAAAATAACAAGAGACTAGTGTAAATAAGGCATAATTATTTAAATGTATATGTACAAGAAACAACACAGAAATTAATTAATAATATCTGTTACATAAGGGTGAGCTGTACAGTTATAGGGAGTATGATATGAATGTAGTCCTGTATCTCTCTGTTTGAGCGGAGCTATCGGAGCCTGTTGGAGAATGACCTCTGTCTGGTGCATTGGGTAAGCAGGAGTGTCCATGATGTAGAGCAGTTGAATTGCCTTGTTTTAGGTGGTATTATCATATGAATAGGCTATATGTATCAATGCAAACCTCTCAAGATGTTAATGTTTACTTTAAAGCCATGTGGTGATTTTTTTATTGTGCACATTGTAGTAGAGATATAATGGTTATAATGTGTTTTTTCATTAGCAGTTGTTAGTGTCAGCCATTTGAAGTGTAACTTATTTTTCCAAATGTGTTTTGTAAAATAAAGATCAGGGATACGGCTCCTTCAGACATGTTTCATTCTGTGCATTTGGATGTTAAGAAAACTTAGACCTCTTATTACCATGGAAACAAACTCACTATGCCATTAAACAACAACTAACCTATAAATGCACTAATAGTATTTATTTGAATAAATAATACAAAGGATTTTTAAAAAGAATTATACATCGCTTCCTTCTTGAAGTTAAATTATTTTTTGATAAGATGCTGGTCTCAAGCAAGCCTCTGAATTTGTCCTTTTTGATATTGTCATCTCTAGGAGAGATGAGGGTGGATCATAACTATCCCTAACACTACAAGATGCATGCTATAGCCTTCTCTTAAGTCCAAACAAGAGCTGTGCAGCAAAGTCAAGGAGCAAACCACCTCCTCAGCAGCCACATTACAGCAGAAGCAATCACTGCAGAAGAACTCGCTGTTAACAGGCTCCTGATGGCTACAGTTTACAAGAGCTCAACACAAGAATGTCTAATGCATTTATGTTCTTTTAATGTTGTGTGAGAACATTACTGTTTACCTCAAGATGACAAAGGCTGCAGCCTAGTTACCTAGATATATATGCAGCTAAAAATGTTTTTATTTCTATTCATTATGTTTCGAACACCCAGTATTATCATAATTATGCTTAGTGTGTCCTTTATCTTTTGCCAAATCTCTACAGTCATGTGCACAAAATCCCCATAAAAACAAATACAAAAAAGTGTCATAAAATTATCAACAGCACACCTCATATGTTCCATTTTACATGGATGTGATAGAAATATAGCTCTAAGTACTGAAGGTATGGATGTAATTGAATTAATGTATGAATATTTAAACCAAGGACTAATATAATGCAATGGTAAAAAAAAAAATCTTCAGTCTGTTCTTTAACACAGGTTGAAAAGGGTACTCTACAATTATTTTGCCTTAAACAGGTTTTTGTTTTCTTGAAATAATTTGCTGTACCCTCATTATAACTATGCTCCTACATAAAACGCATAATCAAAAACAAACCCATAGAGGCAACAACTCTGAAAAAGAAGCTGTTTAATCTCAAGGCACAAAACAAATGAATGAAGAAACATTCAGACATACTCTGGTTGTAAGAAAAATGTGAATTCCAATTATTATATTAATAAGATTAACTCACGCTTGTGTCAAGAGGTTCATGGGTCCTCATCAAAACTGCCAGGAACATTTGTGTAACAGAGTGAAGTGTGCTTTTGTGCTGAGGGTGCACTTAATTAAGACGTACATACATGTTGTTGTTGTTTTGTTTTTTTTTTGCATTATTTGCTTTGGTCCTTAATTAATACACATCGTGTCATGTTACAAAAGCATGTGTAATATATAGTCCCTTAGAAACAATCTATATTTAGAAGAATAAATGGGATATAAAAACAAAGTCTTTAGAAGCAAATACATAAACAAATATATATAAAATAAAATAAAGCATACAACTATTTTGTAAACAATAGCCAAAAAATTCAGTTACTGCATGCAAATGCTTTTACAGTGGAGCTGCATAATCACAAATGTAATGTTATCCCAATATAAAAAAAAAATTCACCCCCCCACCATGAAAAATGGTTGAGATTTACCTTTGGTTGTGATCATAGACTGTATATACAGTATTTTCTTTATACAGTCTATGGTTGTAGTCCTGCTTTTAGATGTTAATTAGCCACAAAACTACAACTTACATTTTTAAGTCTTCCTGCCATGATTTGAAAGTCATAGAATGTTTAAAAATATTTTGCACCTTTCATTTACAGTACAATTTTTCAAGCCCACTGGGTGAGTATATTTCTTAATAAAACCATAAAAACAAGGCAGTGTAACAAATGCTTTGAACACAGCAAGTAGCATCACACAAGAAAAGAAAAGATGCAGAACAGTGTGTTGAGAGGCTAAGAGGCACTCCCATCTTCAGTGAAATCCCTTCATTCTTACAGGTCTTTAGGGCGGTACTTTTTTTCAAAGCGGGCCACATCAAACTTCCGCTGGCAACCTTTGTAGTTCATGTAACGAATCTTCCCAAAAATAGGTCTCTCGGCCCAGCCCTGATCATGAATGCCACAAATAGACCACATACAACCTGCAGCAGTGGGACAATATAGTTAGAAATCACAACATTATATAATTTCAAGTAATAAATAGTTGTATTAACGGTTGTTTTTTTTTAGGTTCTTACCAACAAATCCATTAGGGTCTTGGCCGTCTAGAGAATAGCGGTCGTTCAGGTACAGGGCAATAGACAGTGCCTCCTCTGGTGAACTCGTCCACTCCAAGATCTTTTTGGCCCAGTACATGCGCAGGAAGCCATGCATCTTTCCCTCAGAGATCATTTGGAACTACAGAGACACAAAACAAAAATGAGTAGTGATTGTATGGTGTTTTATCACAAAGTCTAGTTATCACATTATTTCTGCATTACAGGTCTAGGAAATCCTCTAGATAAAAGTGTGAAAAAGTGTAAAAATAGAAGTTGATTTGGTTTGATCCTTTTTTAAACAATATATGGTTTATGATATTTTGTGTATTTCAATAAAAAAATAAGTAGAAAAGATAAATGTAATAATAACTTGTTAATAACTGTGTTTGAATAAGTTACTATAGAGACAGTACCTGAGCTCCGTTCCAAAGGTCATCATGTGTTTTCGCCTTCTCCAGTTGATCTTGTGTGTACACATAGGGTCTCTTGTCTTTGGCATGATCTTTAAGTGTCTTCTGAGCCCAGTCATATGCTCCTGAATACCATGGATGCAAACAAACAGCATTAGGTTAAGTATTAAAAGCCCTCAAAAAGACAGCCTATAAAACTTAAATGCAAGAGGCCTGGAGTCACTCAAGAATCTAGAGCTAAAATGGTCTTTTCATTGAGAAATAAAATCCAAAACAGCTTCAAAGTTTTTTTTTTTAGCAAAGTTTTATTGCTTTGCCTAGAATGTTCCACAGTATGGCACTTAATTCATTGACCTTGCATATTACAAAAAAATAAAAAACATGCAAGCCGGTTCATCTGTTCACAGATATGACCTGTAATTTAGCTCCATGGATATTGATACGATTAATGGCATATGGTGAAATATTCCAGGCAAAGCAAAAACATCAACTTCGAAACAAGCAGATAATAGACCTCACACCATAGATGTTACATAGAGCACCTTTAAATGTGACAGAAAATGCTGAAAAGAATTTGTCCTTTTAGATCAGGGGTGTCAAACTCATTTTGGTCCGGGGGCCGTATCCAACCGACTTTGATCCAAAGGGGCCGGATCAGAAAACTCATGTCATATAAACCCCAAAAATAACAATAAGTTCAAATATTTGTGCAGAGAAATGCAAATCTGTTACAGAAATCTTTTTAATTGATGAACTCTTTCTTATTATAATATTATAATATTATGAACAACCTGAAACTTTAAGAAAAATTCAATTTAAACACAAAGTTTTAACATTAACTTGTATGCAAACAGGAATAAGTCAATTTTTCTTGGAAAATCCTGCACTCAACGTCCACTTTTCTCATTTTTGACATTTTGCTGATGAGGGTGTCACGGTCGACAGTCAAAACGATCGTCCTTTAAGAGTGTTTGGAAAGAGACAAGTCTTCATTTGTGCTGCTCTGGTGGGAGGGGCCACGTACAGAGGCGCTGGAGATGCTGATATGCTAAGCACCGCAGAAAATTACCAATATTTTAATAGAAAATATAATTAAAATATTTTAGTAGAAAATCACCCAAGGGCCACATTAAAGGTCTTGGCGGGCCGGATCTGGCCCCCGGGCCTTATGTTTGACACCTGTGTTTTAGATGGTATGGTAATAAACTCTGTAGGTTCTTCTGCCCATATGCTATAAAAGTTTTGTTTTATTAGCTCATGTTTATCTTACCCTTAATGCTGTCGTATTTCTTATTGTAGTAGCAGAAGTTGTCCGTGAGTTCTCTGCGGACCACCAGCTCCTCAATAAATGGAGCAGAAGACTCTCCGCCTTTCTTCTTGACCTGCAGTGCCA
>NW_026571095.1:16597836-16791727 GCF_026225935.1 Boleophthalmus pectinirostris
AAGCAGTCAAATGTCATGGAAACTTTTAATAGCTATGGGGAGTGGTAAGACTGTCATCTCGGGTCCCCCATGGTTCTCTGAAAGGGGGAGACTCTTCCATTTTGTTAATTTCTCTTTTTCTCCTCCAGTATCCTCCAGTATTTTTTATTTTTTTTTTGTCATGGGAAAGGAGGTCTCCATTGTGGAAATCTTAATCTGAAAGCACACACAATGGCAGAGTACCTGAGGAAGTCTGGATATTAACCATCTTTCAAGCAGCATAGAAACCGACCCAATATTCCACACTGACTTCTATGTTGTGGTGTCCCAGTCAACTTTTTATATGAAGAACTTTGTTATCATCCACAATTTTTGTTTAAGTGTTCCAGGTTTAACACTTCTTGTTTTTGGAACTTCCGTAATGGCATGCGGTCCATCAAACACTGTGTAATAAAAGTGGGAAACCGATTTGAATAAGCCTTGTATAATGTCACTCATGTGAGGGACATGTACCAATTGTACACTTTAAATAGTTGAACAGGGATGCCAAATTTAGTTTTTTTTTCATTAGCATGGCATTAAAGTTGCATGTTCTCAGTTCTGAAATAATTTTTTAAGCAAGACATTCAGCCAAAACAAAGATCTTGACAGCCATCACCCCCCATATTCTAAATAACTGGCCACTCCTCTTTGTGTGTACTAAACCCTCCCCCTCAGAGTCCTACTCCATAACATCATATTACTGTTGTAAATGAATGTGCTCAAAGTTGATGTAGTGTTGGCCTTGTTTGACTGTTGTGTTGAGATCAACATTACCAAGATTTCAAAGCCACAACCTGCAGCTCTGAAATGGACATTTGGGACTGGTCCATTTGTTTTTGCATTTGTGTAAATCAGCAGTTCACTTTTTTCTTCTTGAGGTGGTTGCATAACTTTTAATCACCTGTGTAGATTAACACTACTTGTACACACTAATTTTGAGTTTGGCTTCATATCATTGACTAGCTGTTCAGCATTGTCATTTGAATACACTATTGATGCATTTTGACAGTAAAACTGGCTGTTGGCCTTTAACATCAAGGACTTCTTTGTGTTTTAGACATAAAAAATGTATTCACAAATTGTCATAGTACGGTGCTTAGAAGTATATTTAAAAAATTAAATGATGCTCTGTACACTAAACATATTGAAATGGTGTTGGTTGGAAGAAGAACATTAAAACGTTGTCTTGTGCATTTCTTTTTAAGACAAATTGTGTAACCATGATAGTAGTTATTGTTGGCTTTTTATCTGTAGCCACAATAAGTGCAACAACAGTAATAAACTTTGTATAGAATGAAATGTAAAATAAATTAAAGAAGGCAACAATTCTAATTTCTAATTTTCAGTTAAGCATTCTAGTTAAATATGCAAATAACATTTTACACAATTATGAATCAATGTATTTTTCACACATACTTATTTACTATCTTTATCATGCTAGTTGGAAAAATTAGCAAACTATCTCTAATAATTTCTTCAGGTAAAATACTGTTTTCGACCTAAATTGATAATTCAGCATCCCTCATATTAGAAACACTAGACAGCATGCTGATTGGCTGACTGGAGAGGGTGGAGGCGCCACTTCCTCTTCCTAATTGATTCATAAGCAGCACCTGCCATAGTGAGAGCTCTTTAAGTCTGGCCTTCAGTCAGACTATCCAGTTCCAGTGGTTCACTATTGAGACGTTTGTTTGCTGTGGTTTGTTTTTGTTTTATTATTTCATTGCACCAATGGCGTGTAGCAACAACAGGAAGAGTGCAGTTGTATTATCTTTAGGGCTCCTTCTATTATCTTCTTTTTGTCAAAGTACAAATTTTACAAAAAAGGAACTCCAAGAAAATAGTATGTCTGTCAGCAAAATATCTCACTGGCACCATGGGAAGCTGTTAATTGGACTGAAAACTGAACAACGTGGCAAATCAAAGGAAACAGAAGATGTTGACTTGGATTATCAATCGGACATGAGTAAGTGGTATGGTAACATGGACAGGCAGTACCTTCCATTATTATAAACTTCTTACCATTTCTTACTCATCAGCCTGGGAGGTTCCTGGGCTCCACACAGTACATGAACATGGCTTTCCAAGATATGATAACACTGCAGTGGAACGACTTTTGAAAATGCAGCCAACAGTGGATTGCTCTGGAAGCAACATGAGGCTTCAAGTACAAAATGCTGACT
Source organism: Boleophthalmus pectinirostris (assembly GCF_026225935.1). Lineage (NCBI taxonomy): Eukaryota > Metazoa > Chordata > Actinopteri > Gobiiformes > Gobiidae > Boleophthalmus > Boleophthalmus pectinirostris. The sequence goes on from NW_026571095.1 coordinate 16,600,041, forward strand.
CCAAACCAGGCTCTCTACTTTTTGTGGATCGGGGTAAACTATTGACATTTGTGGTTGAGGTGAAAATTTTTTTTTTTTTTTTTTTACTTTTTTTTTTTTTCCCCCCAGGTGATCTTTCTCCTCTTTCTTTGTCCAAATTGCCCAAGAGCTGTGGCTACAAGGTCAGCTCAACACGTCGAGATCTAGTTATGGTGGCCCCTTATGATGGTTGCTTTGTTATTTTTGAAGTAAGTAATAGTCTTTGTTTGCTTTTCTAAAATATGGCGCTTCTGTGTTAATACACTTGTTTTGACTTTAGGAGTCCCGTTACGTGCTTCCACTGCGTTGGTTGGGATTACCAGTGCAAATGTCCTGCCCTATGAGTCAGCCTTCATTAACCTCATCTTCTAACCCTCCTATGGTGACCTGCCACTCCGAGGGAATGGTAGTAAAAACTGATTGGACTTCAGGGCTTTCTGAAATAAAAGTGAACTGTAAGTGTTTCTATCACTTATCCTTTAAAGTCTTAAGTTGTGTTAATGTGCAGTCTTCCTCAGTGAATGGGAACTGGGAGCCACTGATGAAAGCCTCACCTAGGTGTGGTCTAGGAGCAGTTGAACATCCAGAGGGCATTACCATCTCAATTTCTTATAAACCCTGCATGGGAAAAAAGGTACATTATTTTGGATTTAAGAGCTGTTTGATTGAAATGCCATAAATGAACAGACACTTAATTATCACACTTTATTTTTAGGATGAAATGTACAGCATTGGATTGCTAAGGGATGATGAAGTCAAGGTCTTTTGCCCCTCACTGACTTCAGCTGACTCTTCTAAAGTAATGATGGATGTTGGACTTCCTTCTATACTTGCTCCCACTCAAAATGTGAGAACCAGTCCCCAGGTCCCAGAATATCCTTTACCACCTTCCCCAAGCCTTACATGGAACCAGTTTTACCCTGTCCACTGGAACACGCCACAACCAGAAGCTGTTCAGCCAGCAGTTCCCCAACCAGCCGACGATAAGGTGGTTGGACAACCATTTTATCCGGTGTACCCAGGGCAACATCTACCCGAAAAGCAAAACCCAGGGAGTGTGCCCCCTGACTTGGATGAAAATCTGGGACATTACTATTATCCCATGTTCTATCCTAATATGCCCCCCATACCAGAACAGCCACCACAGCCTGAAAACCCCTCAGTGGATGTAATTCAGCTTTACTATCCAGAGTGGTATGTGCCCGAGCCTCACCTGACCTATCCATTTTATTATCCACAAGATCCAGTGAAATCCACTGCAGCTCCTGAGCCCGCTGCACCACCAGATACAGAAGTTCCTCCTGTTTACCTATACCCTTTTTACTATCCCACAGAGCAGTCGCCAATTACTACAACTGCTGCCAGTCCACCAGCAACCATTCAACAGTATCAGCTATTTGGTCCATACAACTACCCTCTTCCTTCCCAGCACCCACCTCACACAACCACTACCCCCACACCTGCTGCACAAAAACCACAAGACCCTCCCATCTCACGTCCAGGTACAGTAGTTATATACCCACAAAATGCTAAACCTGAAACTAGACTACCAGTAGACTGTCCTCAGTACTGCCAACTCGGACTTCCTAATTGCTGTCCACAAATTGCTTTCCATCATCACACGTACCATTTTGTTCCACAAGAGCAAAATGGTAATTCAAATCCTCAGTTTCTTTATCCTATTCAGTTCCTAAATGGATTAAGACCTAACTTTGTCTATGCCTCATCACAAAGTCCCCAGGAAGCACCTGCCCCTCCAAGCCGCACAGCCTTCACTAATGCACTTTTATCACCACAGTTGTATCCACTCCAAGGACTATATGAAAGGCACATATACAACCAACCACTAGAGGGCAATCCTTCTGCAGAGTCTGAAAACAAGCCTCATGAGCAAACAGATCTGCAACCTGCTACTCATCACTTTGATCCAAATGCATATCTCCCCTATAGGAACCATGCTAGTCTCTGGAACCATCAAAACCATAATCCTGAACCTCAAAATGGAGCTCCTTTACATTACTCTGAATATTTTGACCCAGAGCCTCCAACAAACATGTATTTACCCTATAATGTGCAGTCTTCACAGTCTGATGGCCCAAATGTGAACCCAGCAACCCTTTTGTCTAGGATTCATCAGTATGTAATTCAGCCAGTTAACAATGCCAATGCTGATGTGAAAGGACCAGCAAGTTTGGTTTTCCATAGTCAGCAGGAGCCTCCATTGGTTCCTTATCATGCTCTTCAAGAACAGGACAACTTGGCTAAACCCCAGCCTGCTGAAGCCTTGAGAACAGCCAAACGTAGAGAGACGGAGAGCTTTTTCTCTCAACCAAAGGGCTATGTCCTCCTTCAACAAGGTCCACCAGGCAGGGAGAGTGGCAACACTGTGCTTTCGGGTCAAAATCTTAATGGTAATTTCCCAAATCAGTTTTTAAATCTCAAAGAGGAATTTAAAGACTCTAAAAGGCTGGAGAGTGAAAATTCTGGTAATGCTGACCTAACTCCGGGAGACATGCCACAAATGTCTTCCTCTGCTGGCCCTAATTCACCTTTGTCTCAGGACCCTTCTGTCAGAGGGAAGCCTACTGTTGACAAGCCTGTAAGATTTTCCCAGAGACCTTTCTCACCTTTTGGTTACAGGCATAGGACTTCACAGCATAATGCTTCCTAATGGTCCTTTTTTAAAACTACACCTGAAAGATTACAACAAAGGAAATGTATGTAATATCCTTTTAATTTCTGTAATTTAATTTTATATGTAGTGTGTGACTAACATTGTGTGTCTTTCAGGAATGAAGGTGCCTGTGATGTCTGTATAATTTGTATATTAAAAGCAATGTAAATAATAAAAAAAACTACGTAAAACTTTTGTTTACATATTTATACTTAAGAGTGTTGGTTAGTATTGTAAGTATTGAGATGTATATCTTGATATTTTAAAGGGCATGTTGCTGTGACTAGTTTAGCAGTCAGTGAGTTCATTAAAGTCATTGACTACATTGTTTACCGATGTCAAACAGTGGTGTTTTGCAATTGTCTTCATAGTTAAATGTGAGGATTGGGCTTTTTAAAAAAAAAAAAAAAAGATAAGGTCTTCACAACATCCATTATATTTAATGACCATACATACACGCACTTCAAAACAGTGGAGGAGAAACAACTTGGGTAAACATTTAGGATTTTAACTGAACATTTACAATGGTGGCAAATTGTAATATAAAATGTACAGGTGACAAAACATTGTAAGCTGTAGGTATTGTCAGCTGTTATTTTACAGCCCTAAATCAGTCAAAGATTCTAACCCGTCCTGGACAGACTGGCACAAGAGGTACTGGGGCAGCCTTAGCAGCAGGGGTGTCAGGAATCACTGCAGCTACATCCCTCTTGAACAGAATTCCATGGTGTTGCATACTGTTTGAAGAATCTGAAGCTGAGTCTGTGGCAGGAGCAGCGTCTGCAGAATTAGCAGCATTAGCAGCATGAGCAGCATCTGCGACGGGTGCAGCCTGGCTGATGTTTGCTGCTGGGGCGGGGGCTACAGGCACCACCTCAGCTGACTCTGCTGACTCAGCCGACAGGAGGCTCAGAGGATCATGGAGAGCTGTCAGCTTGTGGTGACGCAGACCATGCCCTGGTGAAAGGTTCCCTGTGTGCACATGCACTGCTGGTGCTACAGGTGCAGTGCTGTTGCTGTCCACCACAGTGATCTGAAAAAGCAACAGAGCAAAGAAGGTTCTGTGTGGTCGTACGAAAGGATAAAATAGAATATCTGATTTTGGTATAATTTACCAAATTAGGGAACATCTTGCAGTCTATTGTGTGCTTTGAGTCCAATCCTCTGGCACTACATATGCCACGGGTCTACAGAGAGATGGTATCATGTTCAAACATTATGTGTATATCATTCCCTATATTTGTGGTTATAGGACTTACAGCTGTAGCATCGTGTAGGGGCTCACACACATCTCCAGTACAGTTGGCCTCCACCACAACATATTCAGCTAAATAGATTGGCCCACCGGACACAACCTGAAACAATGCTTTATTTGAGTTATCCCCCAGAAAGTGTCAATACAGTTTAATGTGTTTTTGTTTTTGACCTGTGAAGACATCCTTCCAACCTCCAGGAGGGAGAAAGTGAGATTCTTTATGATTCTGTTAAATGTACCCAAAGAGGCCTGAACAAAGTTCAGGGCATCGGTGTTGTTTAGGGAGAGGAGGGTGGGGCAACCCAGACAAATGTCTTCTCTGGACTCTGATATATATATATTTAAAAAAAAATTTAGATTAATTGGCATATAGTTTTTGTAAACTTACAGTATAAAGAATGCAGTTTACCTTCTGTTTTACACTTAAATGCTGTAACGGTCAAAGCACCACTGATATTTTTTAAGACCACATCACAGTCTCCCTCCACGGCCTGTATAACAAACAAACAAAAAACTGTTGAATCTAATCTACGTCTAATCTCTTTCATTGTAAATTTATCACAGTTCTCACTGTTTGTACTTTGGGCCGAACGGTACAGTTTGAGATTGGTGTGGGGTCCAACACATGACAGTCTGTCTCTAGGAGGTCAATCTCCATGACATAGATATTGTCTCCATCCGGCTATTTAAAGAAAAAACACAGTTAATGGAGACAGTCAGCATTGTACTTTGATTAAAAAACAATAACTATAAATACTGTAGTACCTTGGAAATGATCTTGATATCCTCAATCCTATTGAGTGCATACTTGTAGCCATGACTGTGCTGAGAATTTAGGTAGTTCTGGGCTGCTACCGCAGCCTCCTCTGCCTCTGGCGAGTCACATTCTGGACGTAGCACATTGACGTGGGCCCATGTCCCCAGCAGCAGCCCCAAAGCCACTACAAACCTTAAACACTGCATTGTTTTGGGGAGATTGAAGCAATCACTGGTGAAATAAGCAGAATGTTAGACATAGAAATGGGTTGTTGTGGGTTATATATTGGCAACTTCAAACATGAGGCAACAGCCAAGGTAAACATTATGAACATTCTCCTGACTGTTGCGTGAATAAAGATTATCTCAAAAAGGTGAATTCAGCGGGGTCACAGAGTGAATGATCAGCTACAGATTCAATGAATCCTCAATGACAGTTCAGTCAAGAGGATGTTTGTCCAAATTATTTGTTCAGTCTTGGCAGGTGCTGCAAGTTCACCTCATGCCATTTAAGGCCAAGTTACAAAAGGTTGTGTGGGTAGACTTTTTACTTATTTGAGGTACATGTACTTTCGACTCCACTACATTTTATTACTGGGCTGAAAAGTAACTTACAAAGCCTACTGTTTGTCATGGGTTTTTAGAGTTTTGAGTTCAAGTCCTGACTTTGAGGAAGCAGCATATTGGTGGTGTTCAGATCCTACAATGTGATGTCATACTTCCAGATGGGGGAAAGAGCCGGATTCTCTTATTGATTACATTGCACTTTGCCACGAAATATCCAATAGCTAAATTCACAAATGTTGGACCTGATCATTTCTACTCATGACTAGATGCACGAACTCACTGAATTACAAGAAATTGATTTTAATTATATTGATTTTAGCTACTACCGCTATCTGTATTAAATGAGATCAGCCAATAGAATGTGATCCTGTCTTTACTTTATTACTCCAAAGTCGCTTACTTTTATAAACTTTATGTTATACCTAAGTCTTTTACCTGAGTTTTATTTTTTCTCTCCTCCCGAATCTGTCCTTTTATGATAGATTTCATTTAAATTACAAAATTGAGTACTTTTACAATCAATTTGTCCTTTAAAAAAAAAAAAGAAGAAGAAAAGAAAAGAAAAAAAAGGAAATTGTCTCGATAGGTCACGTGTAGATGTGACGTAATCAATATGCGACATAAAAGTTGTATTTACAGTTTTTGCTGCCATGTGTAGTTTTCATGGGTGGTTTTACTTGATTGCAAAAAACGCAATGCGAGATGCTAAAAGTGCCGTCCGGTGAGTTGAGAGCATAGACTGTATACTTCATAAACTATTCACAATCTATGGTTAGTTTGTTTGCGAGTACTGTAGTGTTACTGCCAAGGACAACAGCAGACCATGTTCAAAAAGTACGATTAAAGTCTGGAGAATATTCAGCAAAGAAATGTTAACTATGCTTTATGTTTATTTCAGCTCACAACAATACACCAAACTATCTTGACTAAAAAGAAATGTGAAAGCTTGGAGACTGAAGAAGCAAGAAACTACAATGTGTGATTTACAGCTTTGAATTAAAAAAGGCCTGTATTACCCTGCACCATGTCCAAGTTAAAAATGGTTTGGGCAAGGCAGCATATTAAGAAAAAGAGTTTTCGCAGCAGAAAGAAGAATCGTACATCTTCCAAAAAACATGCCACGTTACAGTTCTGGTTGTGGAAAAAACGCAACGAAGCTTCCATTTTGCGAAGATCCAGAATCAATGGACGAATGCTTAAGAACATTCAGGGCTTGCGTCCACGGATGCCTTTTAAAACAAAAAGAGTTATAAGGAAAACCAAAACGGTACCATCAACAGATCTCACAACATTTCAGGCCCCTACTGTTATGGACAATGGAACTACTGAAAAGAAGGTTGAAATGTGCAACGTCAATGGTAGCATTTTAAATCATCATGATGTTCATTCAGTGTCATCAGATGCAGAAGTTTCTGATGACTCTATTGACTTTAAAAAAGATTTGTCCAAATGTTCCCACAATGTTCCTGGTGAATGTTTGCACACAGTAGAGCTTGAACTTAACTCAGACGTTGAAGTGGTTCTTGCCAAAGAAAACAAATATATTTCTGTAAACTCTGGAAATCCACATAAAGTTATCTCAAAGAATATTCGAGGTAACTTTAATCTCATCCATTTAAATTGTTTTGTTTTTCACTCTTCGTATTTATCATTGCCTAAAGTTAACCAATTTGATATCTTTGTCTCTTTGTTTCTTTGTCTAGAGTTTCTTAATGACTTTCATAAAAAATATGGAAGTTTTATTCCCCTAGAAAAGAGTGATTTATTAAAACACCTTAAAAAAGAGGAATCTATCAAAGACTTAAAGGACTAGTAAGGATACATGTTTATGGAAATGCATTTTTATTCTGGCTTGCTCCTCTGCGCATATCTCTAATATGTATTTTTTACCTTTACAGTGAAATCATGGTTTTGGAGATAACCATAGAAGAATTGGCAAAAATGTTTAATACTGTCCCTTATTTTGAAGTGAAATACAAAAAGCACATACTGACATTGGATGACTTGTCAACACTGGCCGATGCAAATTGGTTAAATGACCAGGTTTGAAAAAAAACTAACACAAAACCATCTATTATGCAACATTTGAAATATAATATCAGTATTTTTGTTACAGGTGATTAACATGTATGGGGAACTTATAATGGACTCTGCACACTCTGAGGTAAGTGAGGGTTTCATCAGTATACCAATACAGCTTAACCCTGTACAAATTAATACAAGTTAATAGATCATACCTTGCAGTAGACCACTTTTGACACTTCCTGGATAATACTTGCATTGCATTAAATAAGGTGAAAAAATAGAGACAAAGTAGACTATATATACTAAGTACCTATACTAAGTACCAAGCCTTATAACACTGAATAATGAATAGTTTTAACATTTTGTGTGTGTTATTTTGGATGTATTTACTAAAGTTTTTTTTTTTTTGTCTACATTAGGTCCATTTTCTCAACAGCTTTTTTCACAGACAACTCTTAACTAAGGGATATGAAGGGGTCAAGAGGTGGACAAAGCAGGTGGGCCTTATGTCATTGTAATGTAACTATCTGATTACTTATAACATACATCAATTAACTTATATATTTCTTTCTACAAGGTTGATTTGTTTTCAAAACGTTTGGTTCTGGTGCCTGTACACCTCAAGGTTCATTGGTGTCTAGTGACCGCAGACTTTGTTAAGAAGAAAGTTTGCGTGTATGACTCCCAAGGAATTGGTGTCGAGAAAGTAGCGAGGGTAAAAACAAAAAAAACAAACCTTATTAATTTTACATACAAACATAACAAACTGAAGTGGTATCATTTCAACAGCCCATTCTGAAATACTTGTTAAAAAAAGCAAAAGAGAAGAAGCAAACAGAATTTGAAGAAGGCTGGACAGTGTCTTTGGCTGAGGTGGACATTTCTCTCTAGTTTTGAAATGAGCTTTTGCATCTCAAGTTTTATTTGTATTAATCTGGTGTTTTGTCTCCATCTACTGTCCATGTTAGGAAATTCCACAACAAACTACTGAGAATGATTGTGGCGTATTTGTATTAGAGGTTAGTTGCCGACTCATGCAGTTGAAGTAATTTATTTGTTTGTCCATTGTTGGTAATGAATGCTATCATTTCTCAGTATTCTAGATGCCTCACACTGTCTGCACCTCTGCACTTTTCTCAAGGGGATATACCAAAGATACGAAAGAGAATCTACAAAGAGCTCTGTGAGTGTAAGCTGCAGTGTTAAGAATTGTTCAAATACTCATCCAACCTTTGTATGAAGTAGGTGCACAAAATGTATATTGCAGCTAGTTGATAAAGATGTTTTGTCATTTCTTATACAGTCTATGGTTATAAGCAGTGAACAAGTTATGATTTGTTTACAGTTTACACTGTTTTTGAAGGCAGCCTTTCATCACATATTGTATGTTTTATGCTGTATGTTGATTTATTAGAATTTGATGTCCAGAACAGGTTTGATTTAATCTGTTTGATGGTTTAATAAATTGTTGAGTTGAAAAACACACATGCCCACACGTTTTAGGATAATAGAATGATATATTATATATACATTGCTATGCATACAGAGCCTACAAACAGAATATCCCATTTAAATGTTTACATGCAGCTAGTATTCTAGAAGATTGTGGTGGAAATGTATACTGTGAAGAGAAGATTTCTCTCAATGTGTCTTTGTGTAAACGAATGTAATTACTACCTGAGACAAGACCAGTCATTAACATGTGTAAAGGCTCAGCAGACACAACTGTCTCCACCCTAGGGAGCCCTTTGTTGTACTACCTGTCCTTAAATGGAAGTTAGTTGTAAGTTAATTAAATTAATTAGTTGATTAGCAAAAGTTTGTGAAACAAAAGTCATTCTGCTTTGATATGTATGTAACTTGTATTTCTGTATAAATACTCAGAGGGGATGCTTTTGGGGGAGATGCACTGAAGGGGAGGCTCTGGGGGGAGATACTCGGGAGATAGAGAGAAGGGGTGACTGGAGAGAGGAGACTCGCCAGAGGCTGTTGATCTCTGGCCAAGGTAGGCCTAAGCCCTGTTCATATCTGCTGTATCAAGAATAAACTTTGGCTGTATTCCAAACAGTCATCGGGCTTCACAAATAGATTAATTATTTATCATCAAGAGATACATGATTTTGTTCCACAACAGGATAATGTTCCACATTGAATATGGAGCAGAAGGCACAAGTGAACTATGGAAACTGCAACTAAAAAAACAACATTTTAATGTAGCTCAATTATGTGTCTTGTGGTTTCATCAAAATGTGTATTCTCTTAACAATTACATTTATTAGGTAAGTAACTAATCTCTAGTCCATTTGAAAGCCCCACTCCACCTCCGGGCCGTCGTCGAGGCGCATTACAAGGTAGGACAGAAGCTGGAATATGTTCTGCCACAGTCCCAGGAACACATACAGGTAGAAGTCACTGACGTCGATTTGGCAGGTGATACCAGAGAAGTTCTGATCACACACACACTCAAAACTGTTGATGTAGTTAAGACAGAAGCCTCCGTTCATGCATGGCCCAGAGGCACATTCATCCACATCCTTCTCACACCTAAAGAAAAATAACAAAAGAATTTTAGAAAATTTGAATTACTTTTTTTTTTCCTTTTCCACTATACAGTCTAACTCTTTACAACAATATGCCATAGACTGAAGCCAAATGTCTTACCACTCTCCAGTAAAACCAGGCAAACAAAGGCAAGAATTGTCTTCATTGGAGCAGTTTCCTCCATTGAAGCAACTGTAGTTCCAGCGTGTGCCAATGCAAGCGGACGTACGGAGCTGAGGAAGTCTAGGAACACAAAAATATTTTTAAAAACATGCCTTTGTAGTATAGTATAGTATAGTACAATATAAAAAGTCTTACGGTTTTGTCACAATGTACCATGGAATTTCTGGAAGCTTCTCACTGTCAAAGAAACAATTTAATCAGTTTAATTTAAAATAAGTAATTAAATATTTCCTTTTCTACAGATATGAGTAAACATAACATACTCGCAGTATTGTCCTGTCAGGTTCTGAGGGCAGAGACATGCATATCTCTGTAAGCTCTTCAGACAAGTAGCACCATTACTACAGTTGTTGTTTTCACAAAGGTCGACTTCCAGCTCACACTGGCCTCCCCTGTATCCTGGTTCACAGTCACACTTGTACTCGCCTGGAAGGCTGGTACAGTTTCCAAACAGGCAGGGTTTGGAGAGGCACCTGTCTGTAGGGTCCTGGCACTGGAGCCCTGTCCACTCAGATGAACAAGTGCACTGGTACAGGTCAAAGACATCTTCACAAGCACCACTGTTCTGACAAGGGCTGGGCTCACAAACCCTAGCTCCCCAGCAGCCATATTGTAAAGTAACTCTGCCACTGTCAACTCTCATAAACTGCTCTAGCTGTGGTCTAGGAATATTGAGCTCAGTGTCCATGTGGAAAGGAAGGAAAAGACCCCCAATCTCCACCGGACCCAAACACCCAGACATGTTAATGCTAGCAGCATTCATGCTGCCGAGGAAAATGTCTGCATCTTCTCTGAGAAAATCCAGTGCATGTGGAGGTATTCTGAACCGTTCTATTGCCATTTTATTTCCATCTAGAGCCAGGACCCACAGAGGGGTCTGGAGTGTGGCTGTCTCCATCTTCAGCTCCACTGTATGCCACAGACCATCACTAACTGGACCCATGCTGTGCACCAAACTAATGTTCTGGTCAGCTCCAACCAGCAGCACTGTCAGCTGGGAATCTATTAAAGACACAGTGAGAACATCTGAGCCCTTTTGTGTGTACAGTAATGTGGCAACAGGCTGTCTTGTTCGGAAACTTATAGAGACATTGTTCAGGATGCGCTTGATATTGCTGTTGCCTCTGTAATGCAAAGGGCTGTTTCCAATTCGAATTGTGATGTTGGATAAACCTGCAACAAATAAATAAATAAGTAAAACATTTTCATAGAGCATTGATCAAAAGATGTACCCTCACTTTAACTCTTGAAAGCATTTGTTTTAATCTAACACTCACAGTCAAATCCCTGACGGTGTGATAGGCAAATGGCTGAGGCAGGGCACGGAGACATTTCACACCATTTCACCTCTTCACAGCGACGTCCTGCCGTGTTAGGGGGACAAGTGCACAAGAAATCGTCCCACATGGAGTAGCACACCCCACTATTAAGACAGGGATTGACCTGTGAAAATCACAGGATCACACCAACTAACTTAATACTGTATGTGTTATATTGAGATAAATGTTGCAAGTCACTTACAGCACATGCGTTGTCACTGTCGCATCCTTGTTGCACATTGTTGAGTTGCTGGAGATTGTAGGACTCAACTTGAGCTGCTATTGGATAGAACTGCAGTCGTTTGCTGTTAACCCTCAGATCTTGAACACAGCCTTTGAAGTAGCCACCAAAGGAGGCACTAGCCCTTGGGTCTGTGAGACCTCCAACATAAACAATATCTCCCTCACTGGCCTGAATCTGCCGAATGGTTGTAGAACCCTGATTCTGGACTGACTGAAACAATCTGGCGGTTGTTCCTTCCAGTTTTATTGTCAGTAAATGGAAATGTCCATCACTGATGACAGTCTGACCCCCAAGGCTCTCAAAGTTGTTGATTTGGACCTGAACTCTGCCACCATCCAGCCATATACGGAGGTACTGGCTCGTACTGTTGGCCAGGATGAGGAGCAGGCCACTGGCCTGTCTGGTGCGGACAAACATGGATACAGTCAAAGTGTCTCCTAGATCATCAGCCAATAAAAAAATGGCATAACTTAGTTGTTCTTTGTTTCCAAACCGTGCTGTAACATATTCTGTAATAGAAGAAAAGTGGAGACAGTTAGACGCTACATGGACTCTAAAATGTAACTTGTGGAAAATAAAAAAGGAGGGCTGGTCAGGTTAAGGAATAGGCCTAATACAGGTTTTTATTACCACCCATAACTTATTATCATTTACATGAATCTGCAACGATTCTTAAAAACTATGTCAAGAAGTACTTAAACAGTCATCTCTTTGTCATATGGCGTGGTCTAAAAGCTGTCATTTGTGCGGATAGACCAGGTCAGCTAATTAAACACATTTTTAAAGCTCCCTGCCCAGGTGTGGCTAAATACTTTGGACAAATACGACTCAGTATTCTGTGCTATTTTAGAGGACTAAGCTCATTTGCAGTCCAACTGGCAACATTCGTCTTCCAAGCATCTTGTATTGGTTCCTAGACTGAAGAGATTAGATCTAATACAGCCTGTCTTTGATTAGTTCTTTGAAGCCCTGTGATAAATCTTAATTAGTGTAACATGGCTTTATTGTGTACATGTTTAGTTGCAGGCCTATCAGCATAATTAGACAGACAAGAGGAAATCTAAGAAACAGCCTCAAAAAATCTCAGAAACAGTTGAAGGTTCCCTGTAGGGTTTTATGCATGCACAATTCTAAAGATTGTGCTAATCTTATAAATGTTATGCATTACCTTGTTCACAGTTCGTGCCTTCATAGGGTCTGTGGCACTCACAGATATAGCTCCTCCACCTTTGGCTTTTACAGCGGCCTCGGTTTCGACATGGGCTCTCAGCACATTTGTCTTTGTTGCTACAACCTAGAGTAATATTTGTCTGAAAATCATTAGTTGCTGAAGTTGGGACCACCAGCTTTGAGTTTACAGAAACATCCCTGAAGCATCCCAGAAAAGCTGTAGGAAACTGGGCTTCACTATTGTCCCCCCAGATGTCATGGACTGCTCCAATAGTGAGGCTATAGAGAAGAGGTTGTAGTTGTATGGAGGCAGAGGTGCGCTCTAGCACTATGAGCTCAGGATAAGCTTGTCTGGAGCAGTTGGCCCCAGAGCAGAGCAGCTGCATCAGGCTGAATAAACCACCCAGCGATGCCTCCACTGTGTGCCAAGTATCATCAGATAGATAATTAGGTAGCCTCTGAAGTAAAGTGTTGGATTCACCATATCTCCAACTTTTAAGACAGAGATGTCCATCCACAAGTTCAATGCTGAGAAAGAAACTATCCACTCTGTGTTGCAGCAGAGTCCCCACCTCTCTATCTGTCTTAAAGCTAAAGGTTACATTGACAGGAACTTGTAGGTCTGGAATCTCTATGGAAATATGTCCCGGTGATTCAAAGGAGAACACAGTTTGTGTTTGGCACATTGGGCCTGTGAAGCCACCCATACAAAAGCATGAGAAAGAGTGTTCACCATCGACAAGCTGAGGTGTACATATTCCACCATTCGCACACTGGTTATCATCACAGCCTAAAAGTGCAACTGTGCAGTCCTGTCCTCCATAAAGGCGTCCATTTTGGCTCTGTTGGGAGCAAAGGCACCGGAAACCTTCTTTGTGGTTTTCACAAGTCCCTCCATTTTGGCATGGCTGCTGTTCACAACCAGTAGGCTTACTCTCTTTTGAGAAAGTGCCTGAAAAAAGAAAGCAATTCACTTATAATTTAGAAAATACTGTATAATTATTATTTTAGGTCAGTTGAAGAGTTACAGCATGTTCAAACAAAGGACAGACAATATGTAATGTCTGTTAAAGTGAACTTACCTGTGTAAAGAACCAATAAAATCAAAAAGTGCACTCCTAGCCACTGCATTTTTTCAACATTTTACAGCAAACTAAACCTACTTTTTAACTAATAGGCAACCAGCATTGGCCATCTTCAGCCTGCTTCCCTTGCATGCATGTGGACAATGAAACGTGTTCACAGAGTGCTGTGAGCCAGATAAAGGATTAAGCTAATGCACTTACAGTGTCTTACACTTTACATGCGCTAGCAGGTAGGGTTCAAGGTTCAGCTCATTTAAGTTACTTTAAAAATATCTTATGGACTAAATTGTTACGAGTGACAGACCTGACTTAACCTGGCCAGTTAATGAGTGGACTTGTGGAAGTCCTAACCAAATCTAAACAAATGAATAACAGAAAAAGGACTATAGATCAAGAAACTTCAAGGTTTAGTTCACATTCATCAAGGGGAAAATGGTTAATATGGCCAATTAAGGTGTTCTAAACAAACACCAGCCTACTTTTGTAGCTCCATGTGGTCCAAGTGGTTTCAAATTCTAGAGTGTCATGTCATGTTACTCCCAAATGGGAGGTTGGAAAGATTTGTGATTATATTGTATTTTCATAAGAAATGAAAATACAATGTAATCAATTGGTCAGTTAGAATGTTGTGATTTTATATGAAGCCCAGCAATATACTATAAACTATGTACTTCTTTAAACAGTCTATGGACTTATCATAATAGCTGTCTATCTGACTTACACAGGTTTCTCGTTCACTACATTACCCATAATGCAGCTAACCTATTTGCGATAGGTTTTAAGCATCTATTGTCCAGCCATCGAATTGTGATATACTATGGCTAACAATGATTTTAATGTGAAAAAGTATCAAGTTATTCCAAAAAGTTGTTTAGTCTTTTTATTTTTTTTTTTTTTTTTTTTTTTAAACAGAGCAGATGCTACAGCGACCAATGGGCGGACAGTTTGTTGGTACGTGTGACATTTTCGGTAAGAACAGGGTGAGGCGTTGGGGATCTGTAATTTGACCAAAAAATGAATTTTCTCATCTTATTCTGCATATGAGCTACGTGGACTGGACTGTGCCGTGTTTCCATGCGTTGACTATAACGTTGAAGGTAGGTAATCTGTTAGCCTTTTGTATTAGACTGTTTTTTGTGCTCGCCGCCGTGTCGTGTGTCAACACTCTCCCAGACGGGGCCCATCCGCCGTCAATGCAGCACCGTGGTGTTGTAGGGGTCCTTGAGGGCGATAGGGATCTTTACAAACGACACGGGTTTTGCGGAGACCACGCAGCGTGTTTAAGAACTGCAGACGTCTCGCATGTCTGTATATCAAGACACTACATTATTTCTTTACTGTTAGGATATTTCTAAATATGTGTTAGCATCTTTAATTAACGTTGTTTACTTTACGCATGTAACTAGGACAAAAAAAGAAACAAATGAATGTTTTTTATTTTTAAGTTAAAATTTGTGATGAACTGCTTTTAGCTTTTAGCCATTTTATAATGTTGTTACCTCATCAAAAACATACCTGGAATTGTGTTTAATTTCATTCAAACATGTTTAGGTAACACTGCATTATTACGCTGTCTACATCTCCAAAGCTCAAAATACTCTTTTCCACCTTATGATGTCACGAAGTGGTAGTTTTCAATTTAATGACTACTTCTGACCTTTAGTTCAGTAAAAATTGGTAATTTCAGGGCTGAAATTATCCAAATGATTCTAGTCAAGGCGTATGGATTTTAAAAATACAGTGGAGCAGATTACTTTTTGTATGAGAGAAGAACTCAGTCTAAATATGCAGGGTTTGTGTGTGACAGCTGTGTGAAAGAAACAGAACAGAACTGCAGGTATGTTTTTGATGAGAAAATAAGATTATCGCATAGATCAGAAAATGGCATAATGTAAGACTTTTAATACTTGCAAACATGTGAATAAAATAAATGCTTTGAACATTAACTTTGACTTCATTACAGGTGTAGTTGTATCTATTTGGACATTGTAAAATGAAGAAACCAACTAGCTCACTGTGCCCAGTCAGTAGCAGTGAAGAGGCCAGAAGTGGAACTGTTGTGATCTGTACTCAATCTCTCCACTCGAAAGAAGCCCCCAGTGCCCCCAACACACTGAGCCGACGTGTCACTATGTCTCAGCACAGTCACAATCTCCTCAAATTCTTGAATGAAGACCGGGGTCGCCAGAGGTTTTGTGATGTGTCTGTGTCTGTGGGTGGGAAGATCTACTGCGCTCATAAGGCAGTCTTGGCCCATGGGAGCAGCTACTTCCATGCCGAGTTTTCCAAAAATCCACACGCCACACGTGTAACCTTGGACCATGTAGAAGAACCAGTTTTTCAGCATTTACTTGAATTTTTATACACTTCAGAATGCATTATAACAGAAACAGACATCCCGACTTTAATCGCAACAGCACGTTTTTTAGACATGATGGATATACTTAAACTGCTTTCTGAAGATGCTCAGTCAAAATCTCCTGCTACTCCTGTTGACCAGACCAGTGATGAGTTGGCAATAGATCCCAAATATACAGAAGATGCAGGCAATAGTGAGTCCCCAAGTTCTGAAGGCTTATCAGACAACAAGACGGTGATTCATGTCATAACTGAGAATCAGACCTCTGCAACAATACGAAGATCAACGCGCAGGAAAAGGACGCTGAAGTATAATACAGATAATGAAAGTGAAAGTGTACTCAATAAAAGAACAAAACTACTTAGAGATTCACTGGAGGAAGCAGAGAAAAGAGCAAACTTTGAGGTTGGGGTTGTGGCCAATAATCCTCACATTCAAGATGAGAATGAGGATGTAGAGCAAGATGATGATGCTGCTGAACTGGATATAGGCCAGTTAAAAACAGACAAAACACAAAATCAACACAATTCTGAAAAAAGGAATGCTGTTAATATGAAAACAAAAGCATCCCGAAGCACAATCCAGGAATATCCCGAAGGACTGGCTCCACTTATTATTCAGACTGCCAGCAAGAAAATGCTCAAATGTCCGAAGTGTGACAAAGTCTTTGACCGAGCAGGTACAGCTTTTATGTGTCAATATTTATTTAACTTTAACCAACATAATATCTCTATTACATACAGATAGGAGGTAGGTGCTGGCCAACTATAAAGACAAACAACTTTTTCTGATTTACTTAATGTCAATCAATAGGCGGGGAAAGGCAAGGGAAGTTTTAAGGATTATTTGAGAACAACATTTTGATATGTATGATCAGTATTTATCGTGGGTACTTTTCTGTTCACTTGTGGGTAACCTTTTGTTATTTTTCTGAACTATGATAAGATTTGAGCTGTAGAGGGATTAACAAATAACTATGACTCATTAATGTTGTTTATTAAAAATGCTATACATATCAGTCAGTGGCATAATGGCATTCAAAATTATCACTAATCATGTATATTTTCTTCACCAATATATCATGCTTCAAAATTAAAAACTAAAATAAATAATTGACAGATCTAGACATCTCAGAATATACTGTTTTTTATAATGTTATGTTATCTTTATAAAATAAGCATGTTTTGCGTATTATTTAAAGCTAAGTATGAGAGCCACACGAGGGTGCACACGGGAGAGAAGCCATTCCAGTGTGAAATCTGCCTCCAGTGTTATTCCACAAAATCCAACCTGACTGTCCACAAGAAAAAACACCACAATGACAACTTTTGCTCAAAGAAGGAGCACCAGTGTCCAGTGTGTAACAAGCTCCATGCCAGCAAAAAAACTCTGGCAAAACACATCCGAAGGTAACAACAGAAAATATATATATACCAATATCCATAGATCAAACATAATATTATTAGTACCTGCCATACACATCTTGTGCTCATCTCAGCACGGGTCTCATTCACGATCACTATGTGTCCAAACCACAGGAGGCGCTGTTGTGTCATTCATTACTACCTCATACAGTAATACTCCCATTAACATCTGTTATTTACCAATCATGTCAATAGCTGTAATGTTATGTTTGTATTTCTGAAGTATATCTGTCTTTAAAGCTAATATGTCTTTTTTTTTTTTATTTAGGTTTCATCCTGACCATATTCAAGAGAACAAGAAAAAGAAGAGGAGTGAAGGCTGGAAGTGTGCTGTAAGAACAGATCTGAAGTGAACACTAGGGCTGTGCAATTATACCTATTTTTAATTTGCTAACAACAAAAGTTTTAAATCATAGAACATTAGTGATAACATAAGTACAAGAACATAAGTGATAGTAAGCCAATTCTACAAGCTCACAATACAGAATTAATAGTTTAAAATAATTTGGCTAAGTTAATTTGATATGTTTGATATGATATGCTCTTAAAGGGCCTATATTCCTTGTATTATAATGTTGTTTCCTTGCACCTTCACTAGTATCATTTGGATAATTTTAGCCCTGGAATTGCCAGGTCCTACTGAACAAAACCTGAAGGGTAACTGTTAACTTGAAAACTACCAGAGAATAAAGGCTTACTCAAACTTTTGAATGAAACAAAACATGACTTTGGGTATGTTTTTGATTAGGTAATAACTTTATAACATGGGTAAAAGCTCACAATAGTAAATTTTGCATTATAAGGAACCTTTGAATACTTCCACAGATTTGTCAGAAGACATTCACGCGCAGGCCACATCTTCAGGAACACATGATTTTACACTCCCAAGAGTTGCCTTTCAAATGCACCTTCTGCGACCAGTACTTCAAGTCAAGATTTGCCCGATTGAAGCACCAAGAAAAATCACATTTAGGTAAACTAACCATTAACAGTTGAACAGTCACTTGTCTAGTGCTTTTTGCTACATATTCTGTTGTTTCAGGTCCCTTCCCCTGTGAAATCTGTGGACGACAATTCAATGACTCGGGCAACAAAAGGAGGCACATAGAGTGTACACACGGTGGTAAAAGGAAGTGGACCTGCTTTGTCTGTGGAAAGTCCGTGAGGGAAAGGTATGTCTCTGTACTGTGGCTAATGTGCAATAATTGTCCCCATGAATGTGATATTAGTTAAATGTTTCTTCAGTTTATATGGTTTTTAGTATAGTTTTGTGGACTATTTGGACTTATTGAAACCCAGCACAATACAGTGATGGTGTTGTGTAAAGTTCAAGTATTTATCCTTTCCATTTGACCCAAGAATATAACTTTTCTGATTTATCAGAAAAGCACAAAATGTCCAAAATGGTTCCCGGTGATGTTTGCTAAACACATTCACTTCTCAATATTATTTTGTTGTGTTTTTGACAGAACAACTTTAAGGGAGCATATGCGAATCCACAGTGGGGAAAAGCCTCATCTTTGTAGTGTTTGTGGCCAAAGTTTCCGTCATGGGAGTTCTTACAGGTCAGTCCCATAATTTTTATTATTATTTTTTTTTTCATAAGACATAGAAATGGAAAAAGTCGGGGTTCATAAAATCATAACATTCTTTCAAGCTAACTATAAAAATTGAGGTGGAGTGCAGAATACATGTACATTTGTGTACATTTGTGTATCAAAATGTAGATGTTGTGAGAAAACTGCCAAAAACAGCATTACTCCAGTGTTTAAGTGTTGGCATGGATGTATATATATTTGTTGTCAGTTAACAGAGACTCCTACCCTCTATCTGAAATTAAGAAAATTTCGTCAATGCAACCCATGAATCCAAGTATCTTCCCTTCTGCATTTGAACATAATTTTGAAGGGACTGGAACTGGACAACAGAGGGTGAAAATCCTCCATCCTAACTTGACGCGATCCAACCACAGATGCTAATTTGTATCGCATATCTTGCAAATGCGGAACACATCTTCTCTCCAAAGTGCTCTTAATATTCAGTACAAAATATATAACTTCTTTTACCTGAAATAAGTAATAGTTTGCTGCTTTGATTGTTGATTCATTAAAACTGTGTGCTGTTTCTCAATCCTCTGTGTTGTTTTTCCCCTTTTTTTGCATTTAACCCTCCATGTTTACTTTTGATCCAAACGGAGTATGCATCTCTCTGATTGTTTAATCCATCTATCAGTCACTCCTGTGAAATTGTGGATACAGGATATGGCTCCAGATCTACTCGTCTTTATAAACTTTTGTAAAAGCTTGGGGTTCTAGCTGGCCCGTGATAAATTAGTAACTGCATTTTGATGGAATGGCGTGCTTGTTTAGGCTTCACCTGCGAGTTCACCATAACGACAAGCGATATGAGTGTATTCAGTGTGGGAAAACATTCATCCGCCACGACCATCTGAGCAAACATCAGAAAATACACTCGGGTATCACACTGCTGACATCACCTTACAACATTACAATGTTTCAGTTGATTTCTAACAAACTTTAACTTTTTCCAGGTGAGAAAGCACATCAGTGTGAAGAGTGTGGAAAGTGCTTCAGGCGACATGATCATTTGACCGTCCATTATAAAACTGTACACTTGGGACAGAAAGTTTGGCAGAAGTATGTGTTGATATTCACTTTGTTTTTGTCTAAATAATTTGAAGATTGTAGCAACTGAGTAGTTCATACTTTTTTGTCTATGAGGAATCCTACTACTTGACTGTGCCTCTGAAGCATGCTCCCAACTTGTGACTGTGATATAAAATGAAAATAACTCTTATCCACTCTATATCCAAACATACTTCATGTCAGGACATTTCTTATTGCTTGTGATACTGGATATTAGATTCTTTTTGTACTAAATCAATGAAAACACGACTCGACATAATGTCACTATCACTGATACAGATGGACAAAAATTATGACATTCTTACCTGTTTCCTTTTGTGGATGATGTAGGTATAAAACAGCTGTGCATCAATGTGAAGTTTGCAAAAAGGAATTTAAAGGAAGGTCGAGCTTAGAAAGTCATTTCAGAACTCATTCAGGTATGTATTTCTTGTTGTTTTTTACACCCTCAACTTTTTTGTGGTTCACAATTGTTTTGAGCCCACCTGACTTTCTCCTATCAGTGCCCACCCTGCTTTCATCAAGTGTATTACTTAGTTATGTTTGAAAAATATATGTGGAGTATATACAGAGTAGGTAGTAAATTGCCTGGCTATACAGATAAATCAATCTAGTATTGCTCCTTCCGTAATCACTGTGTGAGGTTTAAAGAGACGGCTTATCAACTGTCTAAATTTCTTGGTAGTTTGGGATTTTACTTTTCAAGCACCACATCAATTAGATGCCTAAAAGTATTTTTTTTTACTTATTTTTTTATAATGGCACTGAATATGAAAGTAATCTATCATTTGTCTCCGCTCCACTCACAGTGAAAATACATTTACTAGTACAGGTCCAAGCACCAGATAGAGCCTCTGGTTTTTAGTAACTGCGTGATTTATGTCAAAGGGGAGAAACCCCACAAATGTCCTGAGTGCCACCAGTCGTTCAGGATAAAGAAGACTCTGACGAAGCACATGGTCATCCACTCAGAAGAACGGCCCTATAACTGCCCACACTGCAGTGCCGCTTTCAAACGGAAAGACAAACTCAAATACCACGTCGACCACGTCCACAGCACACGCTACACTGTGCAACCTGTGGGGACCCTAAGCCAAGACAAACTGGAGCCTGCTTCCTATGTTGAAACCACAAAAGCCTTTAATGAAGCCAAATCCACCATCCACAGCAGCCCGTCTCCTGCCAGCCCCTGTGGGCCTGCCACGTTAGTCCAAGGGCAACAACCAAGTTACCCATCCACAACAGACTTGGCCTTCTTAGAAAAGTACACACTGAACCCTCAGCCTGCTAACATGGTTCACCCTGTGAGGACTGATCAGATGTTAGACCCCCGGGAGCAGTCCTACTTGGGCACACTGCTCGGCCTGGACTCTGCCTCCTCTGTCCAGAGTGTCGCCAACTCAAAAGAAAACTGACTTTTTAAAAATGAATTTTCCGTGTTATTATATTAATCTCATGTTTATTATACATATCATCATGACCGCTTGCCTAATTATGAGTGGCATAATGTATTAGGACTTTATGTAACTCCCAATTCCTCGGATTGTCCGACATGAGGAGGAACTACACTCCGTCAGTATGATCTGCTATTCTTTTAAGCAGTCACATTTAATATCACTTTGTGTATGTACAGTATACTTCTAATGAACTCAAAATGATAATGAACATCATCCAGTGTAAACAATCATGTTTTATTGTGTAGGATCACACAATGGACTGTGAATGGATGCACTTGTTACTTAATAAAGAACTACAAACTACTACTAATTTTTCTTTCTTCACCTTTTTCCATGTAGTCACAAACAGATGTTGGTGATGCAAAATCATTTGCTCTTGGTCTGTGGAGCATAGTATAAAAATTGTTAAAAGATCAGGTGTGAATCGTCTTTCAGAAATTTTTTTGGTCACAGACATAAGACAAGTCAAGACATTGTTATCATTCTTGTATAAACGTCTTAAATTGTGATGTGCAGTTTTCCTTCAGTGATCAGAGCACTTGTGACTTCCTCAACTGACTACTGGTAAGCACAAGAGTCCTAGAGACAAAACACATTTCATGATCAATACTTCTTTTGAACAATATACAAGAATGTGATGAGAAGGAACTATTCCACATTTTATGCTACAAAAAACTGACTACATGGACATAAAAATATATGCTTTAAATATTCATATTGTCACCTTCCAGCTTATGGGATGCCTTAAAACAACCTGAAAAAAAAAAAAAAAAAAGATATTTCTTTACAATAACTCACTGAGCCACATGTTGAGCTGAGGTGTAATGTATTTTTATAATAAACTGATAACATATGGTTCAAAGGATCAGCTTCTTAGTCTACTTACATTGAGACAAATACAAAAGCTTGTTTTCATTGCACACAGCCTGTGCAGTCTCCCGGCTACCACTGGAGCAAGACGATTCAACTGTGGCTCCAGATTTAATAAATACAATGCCCGTGTTCACCAGATCATCATATTTACAAGTGTCCAGCTCACAGAAGTCAACCGCACACACATTACATTGGTTAAACTGAATGATTCTGTATTTAATCACTTACAAATACTGTATAACTTCACAGGTGGGTGGTGGGGTGGGTGGCTTCAAGATTTATACAATTTTTCCACAACATTTACATGACTTTGAAAGCTGCATATTATTCTGACAGTGTGAAAGCAGAAAATAAGGATCAGTGTTTTGTGAATGTCCCTTTTGTGATGGCTAAACAACTATGATGAAGGTCTAGCTCCTAAAATACTGCTGAAAATACAACTGTGTCCTGGGAGTGTGAACCATCTTTGTGAAGCTTAGAGGGCGCACTACTGTGTGATAGATTCCAGCGCTGTAGGACAAAACTACACCAACCAACCCATGACATCTCATGACATCAATATAGGCAAGAAATGTGTTGAAATATTATGCTTTATTGTGCTATTTGGGAAAAAAAAAAAAAAAAAAGCATTAGTTTGAACAGGGACAAAACTTCAAAATTAGCTAAACAAGAGCCAGTGTGTACTAAGGACAGGCTTAGCACTTGTACTTCAGTCTTAAAGCGTTAATGAAGACAATGCTGGTCGTTCAGACATGTTTTGGTCACATAAATGAGATGACCATCTAAGTTGATCTTTTTATTGTTACTGATCTTGAGTCTGGGTTTCTTGGTTATATATTCGTGTGTAACCACAGAGGCGCTAAAGAAAAAACACATTTCATAATCAGTACTTCTGTTGAACAATATACAAAAATGTGATGAGAAAAAAAATATTCCACATTTATACTAAAAACTGACTACATGAACACAAGAAAAATATATGCTTTAAATATTCATATGGTCACCTACCAGGTTATGGGTTGCCTTCCAACAACCTAGAAGAAAAAGATATTTCTTTACAATATCTCACTGAGCCACATGTTGAGCTGAGGTGTAATGTATTATTATAATAAACTGATAACATATGATTCAAAGAATCCGCTCCTTAGTCTACTTACATGCAGACAAATACAATTCCTTGTTTTCATTGCACACAGCCTGTGCAGTCTTCCATGTATTACCAGAACAAGACAATTTCATTGCGGTTCCAGCTTTAATATAAATATTGCTCGTGTTCACCAGATCACGATATTTAAACGTATCCAGCTCACAGAAGTCAACTGCACACACATTACATTGGTTAAACTGAATGATTCTGCATTTAATCACTTACAAATACTGTATACCTTTACAGGTGGGTGGTGGAGTCCATTGGTTATTCAGACATCTCATTATACTGGTTCCGTTTAGTTTGTACCAGTAATTACATTGATATGTCACAAACATCTGACCTGGATCAACCTCAAAGTCTGCATTGTTTACTGTGGGAGGGGAGCCACATTTGTCGACTGCAGAAAACATAAGACAATGTGATAACTTAAAATAGACTCCTACAGGTGAAAGGGACAGTGTAAATTGAGATTAAATACCATGAGTGAACATCTGCTGATGGCTGTCGTCTGACCCAGTGGGGGCTGAAGCGGCTGAAAGACATTCACATTGTTTCAATTAGCACAAAAGAGGAAAAGATGCTGCAGTGAGAAACATTGTATTGGGACAATTTGCAAAGCAAGGCAAGTTAATTTGTATAGTACAACTTGTACACAAAGCAATTCAAAGTGCTTTACAGAATAAGAAATACATTAAACGCACAATACAAACAAATCAGAACATAAATAAAGAGACATTAGTTAGAGAGAAGAGTGCAGAATGAAAACCTTTCAGTCATATGCACAGCTAAACAGAATTGTTTGAACAGAACTGTGAGCCTGGATTTAAACAAAGTCAAAGCAGAGGCCTGTCGCACATCTTCAAGAAGACTGTTCCAGGTTTTAGCTGCATAAAACCGAAACACTGGCTCCCCATGTTTAGTCCTGACTCTGGTCACCAGCAGGAGGCTGAGCTCCTCAGAGTGCAGATGGTTCATACGGCACTAACATGTCATGGATGTATTTTGGTGCTCGGCCATAGAGAGACTCGTACGCAAGCAGAACCACTTAAAGTCTATTCTCTGAGCCACAGGAAGCCAGTGCAGAGACCTGAGCACAGGATTTATGTGCTTGTACTTCCTGGTTTGAGTCAGGACCTGAGCTGCAGTGTTCTGGATGTAATGCAACTGTCTTACAGCTCGTTTGGAGAGGCCAGTGAGAGGCCGTTACAGTATCTCACCTACTGGAGACAAGCGCATGGATACATCTCTCCAAGCCTGCTTTAGACAGCATACATCTGATTTTGTGTTTTTTAGGTGGTAAAAGGCTGCAGATCTTATTGATTTGATGTGGCTGTAAAGGTTCAAGCCTGACTCCATTATTACACCTAGATTCTAACCTGATTTGAAGGTTTTGAGAGAGAGAGCCTGGAGGTGACTGCTGACATTGTCTATGACTCTTATGATTTTAAATGTAATGAAGTACAATTACATAGCTAGAATTACACTCAATTAGTTCAAGTAGAGGTTTAAAATCTCCTCAAATAATGCAATTCCTCAAATATAGTAATGTGAGTTGTGATTTGGGTTCTTTTTCATAGGCACAGGTAAATAAAATGTGTGGAACTTGCTAGTTGGCTTTGCTGTGGGACAAAATGTTGAACATTACCCATATTTACATAAAAGCAACATATAACCCTTTGAAAGCTGCATATACTTCTTCTGATGGTGTGAAAGCAGAATATAAGATCAGTGTTTTTTGAACATCCCTCGTGTATGATGGCTAAGAGATTTCTATTAAAGACCAGAATGCAGCTCTTGTAGGTTTTCCTGATTTACGATTGTTTGTCATTTACTGAGTGTTGCATTAAATATCTCACCTTTGCAGCGGGGCACTTCAGACCATGATTCGTTGTTAAAACAATGCACTGTGTTGATACCATGAAGAATATACTCAGGACTGCACTGATACTTCAAATACACAAGGCTGCGCTCCACAATATGCCCATTCTCTATTTGGGGGGCCTCTCCACATCTGACAACTAAAAAAAGATACTGTTACAGCCTGTAGGCTACATGTGTAGGGTCAGTGTAAAAGCCATACTTGTTTTGAAGAGAAGGTCTTCGTCATAACCCAATGAACCTGTATCAAAAGGTCATAAAACAATATTGAGGCCACACAGTTTAATATAAAGTTACTCAAAGTCGGTCTACACAGTTTTTAATTAGGCTACATCTTTGCCTCACTGTTGTTTGGCCACTTTAGCTATGCACAAAAATGCATTGGTTTGTGAATAGCCAAATGCTACCAAACTAAGCCCATAATAGAGAATAATACTTATAAATATAGATGCAACTGGTTCACTCAAAAGTATATAGTTTGTGAGGTTTCTGATAAATATACTCACATTGTAATATTCCAGCAGCCATCCACAGTAAAACTGACACTAGAAGATGACGTCCACACATTTTCAGGTGCAAGTTTACAGTCCTCTATGAGTTGGTTTAATCTGGTCTTTTTAAGTGTCAGTAAATACAGTGGGTGGAGCTTGGCAGTTAGCTGTGCTGTGGGACAAAATGTTCAACTTTGCCCATATTTACTGTGATGGAACTTTATATTGTGGAAAGATTTTTCTCAATCTGTCTTTGTGTAAATGAATGTGATTTCATTAACATGTGTAAAGGTTCAGCAGACACAACTGTCCCCACCTCACAGGGAACTCTGAATTGTCTCAAATGTAAAGTTGATTAACACAAGTCTGTGAAACAAAAGTCACTCTGCGTTGATATGCATGTAACTTGTATGTCTGTATAAATACTCAGAGCTCAGATGCTCTGGGGGAGATGGAGAGAAGAGATTGGAGGCGTGACTGGAGAGAGGAGACTCACGAGAGGCTGTTGGTCTTTGGTCAGGGCAGGCCTAGGCCCTGTCCACATCTGCTGTAACAAAGACGAATAAACCTTTGTCTGTGTTCCAAAAACTCACTGGGCTTCGCAAATGAATCAATTATTTTTTTCTTCAAGATTTATACAATTTTTCCACAACATTTACATGACTTTGAAAGCTGCATATTATTCTGACAGTGTGAAAGCAGAAAATAAGGATCAGTGTTTTGTGAATGTCCCTTTTGTGATGGCTAAACAACTATGATGAAGGTCTATCTCCTAAAATACTGCTGAAAATACAACTGTGTCCTGGGAGTGTGAACCATCTTTGTGAAGCTTAGAGGGCGCACTACTGTGTGATAGATTCCAGCGCTGTAGGACAAAACTACACCAACCAACCCATGACATCTCATGACATCAATATAGGCAAGAAATGTGTTGAAATATTATGCTTTATTGTGCTATTTGGGGGAAAAAAAAAAAAAAAAAAAGCATTAGTTTGAACAGGGACAAAACTTCAAAATTAGCTAAACAAGAGCCAGTGTGTACTAAGGACAGGCTTAGCACTTGTACTTCAGTCTTAAAGCGTTAATGAAGACAATGCTGGTCGTTCAGACATGTTTTGGTCACATAAATGAGATGACCATCTAAGTTGATCTTTTTATTGTTACTGATCTTGAGTCTGGGTTTCTTGGTTATATATTCGTGTGTAACCACAGAGGCGCTAAAGAAAAAACACATTTCATAATCAGTACTTCTGTTGAACAATATACAAAAATGTGATGAGAAAAAAACTATTCCACATTTATACTAAAAACTGACTACATGAACACAAGAAAAATATATGCTTTAAATATTCATATGGTCACCTACCACGTTATGGGTTGTCTTCCAACAACCTAGAAGAAAAAGATATTTCTTTACAATATCTCACTGAGCCACATGTTGAGCTGAGGTGTAATGTATTATTATAATAAACTGATAACATATGATTCAAAGAATCCGCTCCTTAGTCTACTTACATGCAGACAAATACAATTCCTTGTTTTCATTGCACACAGCCTGTGCAGTCTTCCATGTATTGTACCAGAACAAGACAATTTCATTGCGGTTCCAGCTTTAATATAAATATTGCCCGTGTTCACCAGATCACGATATTTACAAGTGTCCAGCTCACAGAAGTCAACTGCACACACATTACATTGGTTAAACTGAATGATTCTGCATTTAATCACTTACAAATACTGTATACCTTTACAGGTGGGTGGTGGAGTCCATTGGTTATTCAGACATCTCACTATACTGTTTCCGTTTAGTTTGTACCAGTAATTACATTGATATGTCACAAACATCTGACCTGGATCAACCTCAAAGTCTGCATTGTTTACTGTGGGAGGGGAGCCACATTTGTCGACTGCAGAAAACATAAGACAATGTGATAACTTAAAATAGACTCCTACAGGTGAAAGGGACAGTGTAAATTGAGATTAAATACCATGAGTGAACATCTGCTGATGGCTGTCGTCTGACCCAGTGGGGGCTGAAGCATCTGAAGGCATACAAAGAGTTAATATTTACCTCCGCCGGCGTGTGTCTGTTTGTTTATTTGTTTGTTTGTTTGTTTGTTTGTCTGTTAGCAACATAACTCAAAAAGTTATGGACCGATTTTGATGAAATTTTCAGGATTTGTTGGAAATGTGAAAAGGAAGAACTGATTTCATTTTGGGGGTGATCCGGAAGAAATCCTGGATTCTGGATCACTTTGAAATTTTAGTTAACATTGTGGTAAATGGGGACAAAAAATTTGTTTCTCAATATCTCGGTTAATTATTGACCAAACCCCATGAAATTTGACTCAGGGATGGACAATGGGATCCTCTTTCATATTCCAAAGGTTGATCCGGATCTGATCCAGAAGACTGATTTTATCGCAATTTATATAAAAAATGGGGGTAGTCCTTGGCGGAGGTCTGCGCTCTCTGAGTGCTTTTCTAGTTTTTAATAGTAATAGTCATTTTATAAGCATTTAGAAGAAGATATCACAGATTCACTACATTTCCCTCACCTTTGGCCCCATCGTGGACTGTTGGTTTGTTCCCTGCAGTGGACATATGCTGATCGTTGTCATCTGACCCAGTGGGGATTGACGTGACCTGAGGCACTCCATCTTGGTTTATCTGTTTTTTTCCTGCAGGGCCACATGTTCTTATGTAAAGTTGTATCACAGATGTTATGTGCTTATATTCTCTTCTTCACTTACTGCATGAGGGAAGTGGATCCCATTGCTGATAACTGCAGATGGTCGTATTCTTAGAACGCGTCTCCAGTTCGAATCCAGTCCGACATACATACTGCACTTTCGCTTCCTGAGGAAATATATCCTCATAAACCTGGTTAATTATAACAGCATTTGGGATTTGTGGAGGTGGCCCACATGATTCCTCATCCTCTGTAAAAGCAGATATTGTTGATTATAATTTGATTTGATTGGGTATGTGACATTGCTGCTTCACTAACTTTCACAGACTGGTAATGTCAGCCAGT
Source organism: Boleophthalmus pectinirostris (assembly GCF_026225935.1). Taxonomy (NCBI): domain Eukaryota; kingdom Metazoa; phylum Chordata; class Actinopteri; order Gobiiformes; family Gobiidae; genus Boleophthalmus; species Boleophthalmus pectinirostris. The sequence continues at coordinate 16,629,213 of NW_026571095.1, forward strand.
TTCCACTTGAACAATGAGCTATGGCGAGCTTGTTCTTGTCTTCATATCCAGACTTGCATTTTACCCTCAGTTTAAAGTTGTTTTCTTGAAATGTGAATTTGTCATAGATGCCATTCACAATGTGTGGATCAAAGCATGACGTATCCGCTGAAGAAGAATAGAGTGTTTAATTGTCTTTTTTTATTTTTGCAGTTATGCTTGTTGCATTAGTCTTTGGTGGTTCACATGTTGTTTTAGATTTCTAATATAAACTATAGCCTACGTAGCGTATTAAATGTATTACTCTGTAGAAAATTAAGCATAGATTGCTGTTAAGAAATTGCTCAAAACTTTCTTGGAGAGATCTCTCACTTTACCAAACTTTAACTCAAGTTTGATTAAATTTTAGTCCAGAAGTAAAGGCATGTCTCTTATGCTCACAGCACTGTAAATGCTGCAAATTCTGCATATCAGTCTAAAAGGGGTTGAGCTGAAGCATTTATTGGTCAATCACTCCTCAAGTTTTACAGAACTGTGCTACTTAATAATTTATTAGCAAAACTGCTTTTTAAGGGGTTGACCATCTCGCACAACTAGCTACACGGCAATTTGAGCATTTGATATAATCATAAATCATATCGATTTGATGTGCTGCCTTTATTTCTAAGGTTAACCTATATGCCATACGTAAGTGTTACACCTACCAATACACTGTGGCTTTGAAGACCAGTTTCCGTTTTGACAAGAAATTGTTGCCCACCAACTCCCCTCCACTGGCATAAAACCCTGGTCACAGGCATAGTACAGTAGGTGGTTCTGGTCAGAGAAAGAGTAACCATTCAAGATGTTCAGATGTTGGCAGCCTTGACCACTGGCATCTACAACATAGTAAATATAAAACTCTGTTTAGTCGACAAACAATAGCCTATATGGTTCATAATTAGAATTTACAGTAGTAAACTCTTTTGACACTTCTGGCAAATAAATAAATTAAACGGCTTCCATATTGGCCTACAAAATTTCAGAATGATGGAAAATTAAGATTGTTGTCATAGCAAAAAAAAGTGCTCAAAATGTCTCAGTTAACAGGAACCTGAAACCCATACATAGGTGTAGATCAGGGGAGGGCAATTATTTTTTTCAATGAGACCACATAAGAAACAGAAAATATTGTGGAGGGCTGGGCTAAAATGCTTAACTCAGTTCTGTCTAATATTAATGGTATTTCTTTATTTAAAAAAAAAAAGCTGTAAAAAATGTTTTGACAAGCTGGTAAGACTGGTAAGAGCTTATGAGTAAGCAATGAAAAGTGATTAAAAAACAAAATCAATTCAAATCATTGCAGCTTTACTTTATGCATGAGGTAAAATGATAAAATATGTTTATTTTGTAATTCAAAATTAGCTTAAACAAAACCAACCAAAGGGCTGTATGTGGCTCAAGAGCTGTACAATGCCCAGGTCTGGCCTAGATTACTGATTCACTTTGCATAAATCTTAAATGAAATAAAGGCTTACCCTTCACAACTGCAGAAAGGCTCTGAACTACAGCCCATAACCCAAAAAATCTTAGGTCCATTTTGTCCTGAAGGCTGTTAGTAACAGCAAAATACTGCTGAAGTTGTTCTAGATTTAGGATTGTTAATGAATACCAAGAGCCTATGTCCAAAAAGTTGAATGTTTGTGTGCGATCGTGGCAGGCCTTACAGAAAGTCCACATTTCAAAATGATTTCCCGGACTGTTCTGTTTACAATTGAGCATTTCGAAATAGCAATACAAATCAAAAGGTCAGTGGTTAGTTCAACAGTAACAGAAGTAAACACCAGTCACATTTGGAGCATTTTATATTGCTGGGCTTCAAATTAGTCATCAATTCACTAGAAGAATGTCATTATATCAGACATAACATTCTACTAGTATAGTCTATTATTTAATACAGATGGGGGCAGCAAAATTAAAATAGTTAAAATGTAAGAAATATTAAAACACCACAAACTGAAGAATTCTACATATAAAAATAAATAGTTAGTCTTTATTTTAACCTATTCAAAATTGAATAAGTTTTTTATGCTTTGAGACACATCAACAATCTACACCACACCTCCTGATTCTCTTCCATCTCATCTCTATTCTTCTGATTTCGGTAACACCCAGGTCTCATTCTTCACCACAAAAATCAAAATTATTCACTGGCAGCTAACCCCCTTCTCTGCTCTAACTTTATTGGCGTCTACATTTCCCGTCACTTCCCCCCACTCCCTTTTTCATCATTTACCCTGCCATCTGTCAATCAAATCTCCACCTTTATTCAAAAATCCAAACCTTCATGTCAACTTGACCCACTTTCCACAGCCCTTGTCAAAGCCATTCTTCCATCTCTGTCTTCGCTGATCACCCATATAATCCTCGCCTCCCTCACCTCTGGAACTGTTCCCACAACCCTCAAAACCACTGCTGTGACTCCTATTCTCAAAAAATCTTGTTCAGATCCCACTGACCTCATTAACTTTTACCCTATCTCTAACCTTCCATTCATCTCAAAAATCCTTGAAAAAAAAATGTTTCTGCTCAACTCCATTTCTATCTTTCCTCCAATAACCTGTATGAACATTTGCATTGTGGCTTCCATCCCCTCCACAGCACTGAAACGGCCCTCCTCAAAATCAATAGCAACCTTCTCCTCTCTGCTGACTCTGGTTCATTATCCATCCTCTTCCTGCTTGATCTAAGTGCAGCCTTCGACACAATTCTCTCATTCCATCCTTCTTGACCGACTCTCTTCTATTGGCATCACTGGCACAGCCCTCTCCTGTTTTCACTATCTTTCCCACTGCACCCAGTTCATCCAACTCAAACCTTTCACCTCTCATCCAGTCTCCATCACCGCTGGTATTCCTCAAGGTGTTATCCTCGTTCCCCTGCTGTTCACCCTCTACCTCCTCCCCCTCAGTCACATTTTCTGGAAACACCACATCCACTTCCAGTGCTACGTGGATGACACCCAGCTCTACCCCTTTAGCAAACCAAACTCCAAACTCCACTCTCCCACCCTCCTCCCTTATTAACTGTCTTGAAGAAGTTAAATCCTGGTTCACCTCAAACTTCCTCAAACTCAACAGCAATAAAACCGAACTTCTGCTTGTAGGCATTAAATCCACCCTAAACAAAATCAGTCCCTTCTCCATTTCCACTGACTGTTCCTCCATCTCCCCCTCCCTTCAGGTAAAAAGTCTAGGTGTCATCCTCGATAACACTTCACCTCTCATATCAACAATATCACTTGCTCTGCCTATTTCCACCTCTGCAACATCTTCCGCCTCTGCCCTTCCCTTACTCCACACTCCACTGCCATCCTTGTGCCCAGCCTTGTCACCTTCCGTCTGGATTACTGCAATTACCTTCTGTTTAGTCTGCCGCAAAAAACTCTCCATAAACTTCATTTGGTCCAAAACTCAGCTGCCCGCAATATCGCATGCACCTTCTCCATCAACCACATCACACCCATCCTACAACAGCTCCACTGGCTCCCCATCTCACATCACGTTCAATACAAAATCCTGCTCCTTACATTCAAAGCCCTCCATAACCTGGCACCTTGATATCTCTCTGAGCTCCTCCACATTGCCACACCTGCCCGCTCCCTCCATTCCTCCTCCTCGCTCCAGCTCTCTGTTCCCTCTGCCCATCTGATCACCTTCAGTTGCTCTGCTCCTCAGCTCTGGACCACTCTCTCTGCTGACCTCCACAACACTGACTCAGTTCCACATTTCAAATTTAAACTCTAAACACAGACTAGCCTATTCACTCCACCACACCGCCAGACCATAGCTGCACTGTCCCACTTTAGCTGTAGGCGGTATGTTTTTTAATTGTATTTAACTTTATGTTTGTAGTTGTTCATTGAAGGCGACCTTGAGTGTCCAGAAAGGCGCCTAATAAATAAAATGTATTATCTGTCTCTTTCCCCTATCTAGGAGTATGAGATCACATTCTAGAGCCTAACGCACTGTTGAACCTGATCATTGCTATTATTGACTAGACCAAAGAACCTGCAATACAACAGAAATCTGCATTTTATCAATGATAATTTTAGCTGCCTCCATCTATAATAAATACTATTGGTCTATACAGTCGTGATATCAGCAATTGGATCAGTTGGTTAGACAATGGAGGATTGTTTTACCAAGTAGCTGTCTTATTATAAACTCTGCAAATCAGAGCTTTATTTGTCTGCATTCTTCATGGTAGACACTTTTTTCCCCAATGCCCTTCAGCTACAGTTGGAGGGGGGTTATTAACAAGACCCAGAATGGTATAATAATCACAGTAGGTTGCTGAAGTTTCTGCAGTCATGGAATAAATGGATAGTCTGGTTAAAATGTCCATTCTTATTGTTGATCTATAATTTGCTTTGACATAAACTGGATATAAAATTTAGTCAAAAATAAGACAATTATTATTTGAGGCTTTATTGTCAATTTTTATGAAATGGCTTAAAGTGGTACTTTGCACCATTTCACTCTTAGCACAACACCAACAAGAAATATCAGCGAACATGACCATAGTTTGAAGTCAAAACTGAACTAGAACAGCTTTTATTACTCAAAATCAGAGCCCCTTTCTAAAAAATAAACTTATATGAGGAGTCCATAGCCCAAAGAGCTTTGGCTGGTTTTAGTATGTACAATCTGACCATAAACCCAAACTGAAAGGATGATACAACCCTGTTGTTTCTCATGACAGCACAGTTTACACTTTGTCTTTTTTATCATGATGTCTAATCTTGTTTAAACTTTAACATGTATTATATAAAACATTTTGGTATTTTAATTATATGAACATTATATAAAACACAATATTTAATCCTGCACAGTGCATTTGAAGTGTGAGAGATTGGTGGTCACTGTGGCTCATTCAACAGGATCACGCTGGAAGAAAAGTATCAGGAGGACTGCTGCCGACCTGGGCTCAGAACCTGAGATGGGATTTGTGTTTCACCATGTATCTGCAAAAGAAAAAAGCAGGAGCATGAATTATTTCTCCCAATAGATCAGTGTAGTTCTTCAGCCATTCAGACACATTCTATAGTAAACATTCAGATTTAAAGAGATTAAAATCCCAGGTGGCAGCAGTACCTGTCCAGGGTTTCCCAAAAGCGCAGGAAGACTGGCCGGTCCAGATGGCGCCGATGGCGGCTCAGCTCCAGCACAGCCACATCCCACTTCTGCACATTTGGGTCTGTTTTGGCCTCATCATATTTTAAATGAAAAGCTCGAACTAAAGAACACAAAGATTAATTATCTTCTAAGATCACTGCATTTTGCCGATATCATTTACAAATGGACCTAAGTGTTAATGAGGTTTGAGTGGTTTGTTACATACTTTTGGCAAAAATGTCAACAGGGGATCCATCTGGCAGCAGCCAGGGCCAGCCCTTGAACTGCCAGGCAGGACCCTGCACAAATACAGCCACAACTCGATCCCTGTGAAGAGACACAAGCTTAAACCATATATTTCAAATAGTAACATAACCACACAGATAATACCATCACTGCGGTAAGAGTTTGAAAACATGTTGGAAGAACCTTGTATAAAGCCTAGAGAAGCCTGAGTGATAACCACACTGAGCTGACCCAAGTACAAGCACTCTTCAAATCAGAACAGGTTTTATTACTGACCAGTCTTGTGGGGCCAATTTAAGGGGCTGATCAATGACTCTGTAGGGGACAGTGACACTGAGGGTTGTGCCACCCGGTTGGATCTGATCTTTGCGTCTCTGAAGAAGCACCTCATTGTCTCGAGGGATGCCTTGCTTTTTCTTTTCATCTGACGTCACAAACCTGTGACATTCATTGTAGTTTGTTAATTAAATACAATTGATCATTAAAGCATGAATTGTAAATAAATACATGTAAAAACAAACATGTAAACTCACTTGAGATCTTGGAGAAGATCTTTAGCATTGAGCATAGTAATAAGAGATGTGGTAGCAGCAGGGATAATGATTATAGGTGTCCGGGAGCCTAATAATTGTACAGCACAGAAAATTTTGCATGCAAGACAAATGTCTGGATTGTTCAAAACATTATAACAAGAGACAACACTGATGATCAATGGAAAAAGTCCTTTACCTTTTTTCTGGTTGGGGGGTGGTCGAGCTTGTGACACTGTAATGTGAATAAATAAATATTTAAATCACAATACTGTCACATTATAACTATCAAGAGCTTTAGTGTAACAAAATAATTCAGGTAAATCTTTGGCATCAACACACAGCTATGTTTTATCTAGGCCTGTAGAAATACAGCAAGGATAATTATGGAACAAATAGTACGACTGACTTACGGGAGGAAAAAAACTAAACAAATTTCACAACACTGCACAAACTGTGGCTTTACTATTATTAAAAGCCACATGTTTAACTTTCTAGGGAAGAAATACATTTCTTAATGCTCTGTCTGTAGTTCCATGCTGCGCACACACATTTAACCAAGCTCTACTGTCATTGCTACCAGTAGTCCATCAGTTGGATTAACAGTTATATTAACCAGTACCCTGTGTGTTTTTATCCCTGAAAAGAGTAGTTTTATATTTTATTCTTATTATGGTTTAGTCATGACATGCGCTTAAAATGCGTTTAAAACGCATGTCATGACTAAAACATTATAATAAGATGAATTCAGAAATTGAGACAAAACTGGTTTGTTTTTTTGGTTTGAAGGTAAAGATGGTCTGCAAGTCCAGCACAGACAACGTAACCCTGTGACTGCCCCCCTGTGGCACCTGTGTGAATACACATATCTGGTTCTTGGGGCTGTTGTACAGATGACTGAAGAAGTAGATCTCCAAGATGAGGAGGAGGATGAGAGCTCAAAATATGACCTAAAAATGAAACTAAAGATGCAGGTGCACAGCAGACAAACAAAGGGTCCAAGGTAAGGGGTTATTAGGGCATGTGACTGACCCATGAGGCACTGTGGACTGTCATCAGCCATGAGTTCTATACCTCCGCCTCAGCCTCAAACCTATCAATTTCTTCATCTGACACCTTCTCCATACTTCTGCTGTGATGTCCTTTAGTTCCTCCACAAGTTGAGCTCTCATCCTCCTCCCCATCTTAGCTGCAAAGATCCACTCATTTGTGCAACAGCCCAAGGACATCCTCTTTACTTCAGCCTCTACTCATTTAACTCAAAATGATAAATAATAATTTTCATGACAGTAACAAAATGTGCTCATGTTAGTGAACTGTTTTCCAACCTGGGCGAGGGACAGGCTGCAGGGCTGGGGTCTGGGCTTTCCGTGCAGATGCTCCTTCCTGATAAAAAAACAAAAGTTTGTTTTAAGCAATTATTCAAAAAAAAGGAAAATGGAGTCATGTAGTACCAGCAGAGACTGAGGGGGGAGCTATACAGAGTATCTACCTGTATGTCAGAGGCATGTCAAAGATGCCAAATATAAACTGAATCAACATTGTAAAACATTATCAATATATTGTGTGTGGATGTCTCAGAATCAATGCTCCCATGTTAAATAATACTGATCAGCAATGTTACCATTTCATTCTAAACTGATTCATCATTAGGCACTGTCCAATAAGAAAACAATGACACAAGCAGCAAGAGGGCCCAGAGGCTTGAGGGCAGACAATCAGCATTACTGCAGCCGCACCGTCAATGACATCTTATCTGCAGCACAGCAGCACAGCCAGCTGTGCTCCCGTTAAAAAACAAAACAAAAACTCACACCCCAACAGTCAATGGCTATGTCAATGAAAATTAGTGTCTTCCTCCTTGATGCCGACAAACACAGTTTTTAAAAATGTTGCTGTTGAAAGCAACCAAAATGCACTACAGCAACACAGTATTTAAATGGTCTAATGGGTAATTTCCCCCGTCTGGGTGGATGTACAAGCATTTATTCAAGCACTTCTACCGCCAACAGGTTCCAGACACTATTAAACTAGAGCACTGACATGGCAGGCAGATAAATGGAACTTCTTTCTAATAAACATAAATAATCAGGCCTTAAGTGGGTAATCTGAGAATGTGGCAACACCTCTCCAATTCCAGCAGCATAGCAGATTGAGATAAGCTTGAATGCTTCTGATGGAGAGAGTGGGTGTGAATACAAATGGGTCAGCTCGAAGCCCCCCCCTTCCCTGCTGCTGTTGCGCGGCAGAGGCAGCGTGACGTGGTAACGGGGAGTGCGCACTGCCACAAAGCCCCAAGCCACATCGTCTCTCCTCCCCCCACTCACACCCGCTCGTTCGGACGCAGTGAAGAAGCAGCAGAATACAAGGCTGAAAAGAGGCATGGCATTAGAAGAAAAATAATGGATGGGGGAAATGCGGCATTGAAAAATGAGGAGCGCAGACATTGAGAAACTGGATACAAGCCAGGATCATTAAGATTTCTGAAGGGTATGGCTGTGAGAATAACTTCAAGACAAACCTCAGTATTTTTCCTTCAGTCAGATGTAGCAGCAAAGCTGTTAGCATACATCCTTGGACGCATTGCAGCCTGCTCAACATACAAATACAGCTCTGCACGGTTTCATTTTTATGGGTTACATCGCAGTTTGCTTCCTGTCAAAGTGACTGTTCAGCCGCTATCCGTTAAAAAGGAAATTGATGCCAACTGAAGCTGTTGTATCTTAGTTTCAATCATTGAAAAAAAGAGCAACATGTGTAATGCCTACTTCAAAGCAACAAGAGCAAATCAGGTGGGTTTGAGGCAACTATCACTGGTAATAGCAACAGAACTGGCTGTGTGCCAGAGTTGCTGTGATGTAGACAGTGGGCCATTTTCAGTGACACAGCTCAAAAGCAGCTTCACGTCAGAGCTTCAGATGCCTGACAAACCACTCTTTGTGTCGATGGGGTCCTTCAAGAGGGTAGAGTGTAACACTATATATAAAGTAAATAAGTGAAAGAACACCAGTCTGAGGAACCAAGTATGGCAACAGCTACAGTATATATTGCATTTGACATTTTCAATGACTTTGTTTTGAAGAATGAAATGGCATAGGAGAAATAATATTCTTTTTTATATTTTCAGGAAACATCAGGGATCCCTGTGGTTTGCCCTGCAGCACGATAAGTGAATGAAGAGCTGTGCTGAAGTCATGCAGTGGAGACGCAGACACTGCTGCACACATGCAGCTAAACTTCTCTATCTTCTCTCCTTGTTGGGATTATTGATCTTTCTAGTACACCAGGTGTGGCTCCCACAGCTCATAGGTTTGCCATGGTGGAGGGGACATCCTGTGGTCTTTGGAGGAGAGAAGCTTGAGTCAACCAAAGCCAAATCAAACTTGAGCTCCAAACGTAGCACGTGGCACTTTGTTATAATCCCGCAGCCAACCATTAATGTGGACAACTCCTCACATGAGAACATAGGCCTCTCATCTCTTCAGGAAGAGCCCGCTCCGCACTCACTGACTGCCAACGGCACACAAACTGAGCCGCAAGAACTGATGTCAGATGGGCCTTTTGATTACATCATAAATGAACAAAACAAGTGCTCAGAGGGGACACTTGTCCCATTTCTGGTGTTGCTGATAGCTACTGAGGCTCGCCAGGTAGAGGCGAGAAATGCTATTCGACAGACATGGGGAAATGAGAGTGTTGCTCCTGCTTTGGGCTTCATACGCTTGTTTTTGTTGGGAAAAAATGAAGGTGAGCTGGGGCTTGTACAGCAGAAGATGCTGGAGTCAGAGAGTCGAAGGCATCATGATATTATTCAACAAAACTTTCTAGACTCATATAAAAACTTGACTGTTAAAACAATGATGGGAATAAACTGGGTATCAAAATATTGTCCACATGCTGCATATGTGATGAAGACAGACAGCGACATGTTTGTCAACACAGAATATCTCATACAGAAATTACTTAGACCAGACCTGACACACAGAACAAATTATTTTACAGGGAATAACATGAGAGGCTTTGCACCAAATCGAAACAAAAACAGTAAATGGTACATGCCTCCAGAATCCTACCCAGGCAACAAATACCCCACGTTCTGTTCTGGAACAGGCTATGTCTTCTCTGGAGACCTGGCAAGGAAGATCTACAAAGTGTCGCTAAACATCCGCTATCTACATCTGGAAGATGTGTATGTAGGAGTCTGTCTAGCTGAGCTCGGCATTGAACCCACACCTCCCCCAAATGAGTTCTTATTCAACCACTGGAGAGTTTCTTACTCAAGCTGCAAGTACAGCCACCTGATAACCTCACATGGATTTCATCCAAATGAGCTACTGAAATACTGGCATCACCTGCAAAGCAACAAACACAACGCCTGCATCAATGCCCTGAAGGAAAGGATGAGTCGGACACACTCCAAAAGACTGCACTAAAACAAACTAAACTGAACTCCAAATATGGCTTGATTGTGCATTTACAGGTTTGTGTTCAATAGTATATTATATAAACTGTTATACACAGAAATCATTTAGTGAAATTTTATACAACTGCATAGTTGGAGTTTTAATGTACATCCAAAAAATGTGCAATAAATGGGAGAATGAGATAGTGTGTTCAATAAAATACTTAATACCAATTTACGATTACTGTCACCATTAACAAAAACAAAAAATACTAACACTACTATCAAAACTACATATTCATTTGCAGATTAGGGATGCTGGATAAAAAAAAATAAAACTTAAAGACCAATTTGGATCTTCCCTGAATAGTTTGAGAGAAATCTTGATCTATTAATAGAACTAGTTCAAAGCCACGTGGATAGAATAAAGAAACCATTACACTGTGTTTATATTTATAATTGCATTGTACGGTATAAAAAGGTTCTTATCATTCACTTGAGACTCACCGTCACCGACTTCAGGGTCATGCCGTGGTAAGTACCCATGGTATCAATTTTAAACCCCTCAGTTTCTAAACAAATGTAGAAAAACAACAATTAAGAAAACCTGGTAAGAGTACTATTCAAATCAGCTAAAAGTTCACCTCACCTTCTTTTCCTTTGAAGCGCTCCTGGTCGTATCTATTGTAGGCTGCTGGGACTGGTTGTTTATTTCTAATAGAAGAATCCTGAAATTGAAATAATTTAAAAGTAATTAATGGTAATAATAACAGTATCTTTTGTAAAATTATCCTTTTGGTTCTCACCACTTGTGGGGCGTTTGGTGCAGGTCTCTGCTCTGGAGCACGACCTTCTTCCCTGGCTTTAACTGACTGAAGGATGGCAAAGATGTTCTTGGAGAAATTCTGAAATTTAAGAAATACATGTTAATTCAGTTGTTTTTGTTTGTTTATTTTAATTTATTGCCTTTAATACCACATGGCAGATAAAAGATTAAAAGATTAAAATCACACCAATGCATTTCGGCCCTTCAGCCTTCATTAGAGCAAACTCGAGATGGACATCACAGTGCAGTTTTAAAGTAATAAGTGTAGGTCACATGTTCAGTGGGCTGGCCCACTGTCCCCTGGTGCATGATGGGACATGTAGGCTGAACAGATTTTAGTTACAAGCTATTTAAGTTCAAATATAATACAAGATATAAAAAGTACAAATACCAACAACCAATACATAGAAAGATACATAGTACAGTATATAAACATATATAGTGCAAAAATTAAAAAGTGCTACAGAAATAGCTATAATTTGTATAATATATTAGAGGGCTAGTCTTAAAGAGTTTCATGGAGACAAAGATGTAAAACAGGAACTGATTACACATTTAAAGCTTGTGGTTTTAAAGGGCGAGGGAGAAATCTAGCTCTCCACTGAGTCCTGGAAACTGGGTGGCCTTGAGAGTGTAGCTCCAGTAGGACTCTCTCTGTAATAGTTTTTTTCAGTCTATATCCTCCACTTATTGTTTCTTTAATATGTTCGATTGCACAGATTTTTAGGCTTTTACAGCTGCCATGGTTGGCTTCTTTGTAATGCATGGCCATAGGATACAGGGGGTTACAGGTCCTTATAGCCTGTTTGTGCTCAGCCAGTCTATTTTTTAGTTTGCATTTTGCATGCCTATGTAAAAATGACCACATGGGCATTTGAGTCTGGATACTATATGAGCGGTGTTACAATTAATGAATGTCCTAATATCAAAACTTTGACCTGATGTAATGTCCATGAACGAGCTAGTCTGTTGTACATGCTCACAACAGGTACAGTTACCACACCCGTAGCAGCCAGCCTTAATGTCCAGCCATGTCTTTTGTTTCAATGGAGGGAGATAACTGTTCACCAGTCTATCACTGAGTGTAGGGGCTTTTCTAAAGCTGATGTTAAGAGTCTCTGGGAGAGCATGTCTTAGATTGCTGTCACTTCTTGATATACTTCAGTTCTGTTTGATTATTTGTTTGACTCTGTTTGATTCAGTGCCATATTCAGTTATAAAGTACACTTGATTAGAACTCACATTTTCCTGAGTCAATAATTCTTCTCTATTAAGACTTTTGGTTTAAATTGTAGGCTGACGATACAGTGCTATCTGTGTAGCCTCTGTTTTTCAATCTACAGCTCATCTTGGGCATTTTTTTCAAAGTTAGATTCAGTGTCTACAGTAGTCTCTGACACTGACCATAAGCGACATTCTGAAGCAACCATGCGGGGTGAAAGCTGTCTGCTTTTAAAATTGTATTTTGATCAGTTAATTTTCTGAAAAATGTACAATGGTAATATAGACAATATATAAATATTTAAATCCAGGAAATGTTTTTCTGATAAGGAATAGTCTAGGCTGAGTTTAATATTGACATTTGGATTATACAAGTATGAGTGAAACTGTAAAAGTTCTTGTTCAGACCCAGATCACAATAGCAGAACATCATCAATGTAACGACCCCACCACAACATTTTATCCCGAAGACTGTTCAGATTAGAAATCACATAGTTCTCTTCCCAAAAGACCATGTACAGATTTGCATAACTGGGTGCAAATCATGTTCCCATTGCTGTGCTTTTTTGTTGTTTATATAATTGCTGCTGAAAGAGAAAGATGTCATTTCTCAATGTCCATTCTGTTAGTTTTAATATAAATCCAGCAGGGGGCATTGTCTCTAGAGTCCTCTTTTCTAGGTAATGTTCCAGTGCCATTAGTCTATCTTTGTCACCAATGTTAGTGTATAATGATTCTACATCCATAGTTGCAAGATATCCTCCTCCAATGTTCTTAATCAGGTTCAGTTTATTTAACACTTGAGTACTGTCTTGGATAAAGGCAGGCAAACTATTGACAAAAGGTTTAATATGAAAATATGTATTTAAGCCAACGGTTCTGTAAGTGATTCAATCCCACTAATTATGGGCCTCCCTGGTCGGTTTTCTATAATTTTATGTACCTTTGGGAGCATACAGAATGATGGAATAAGTGGGTTTGTTTTACACCTTTGTCTCCATGAAACTGTAAACTGTAACACTTTTGAATTTTTGCAATATATATATTTTTATACTGTGTATCTTTTTATACTATGTATATTTCTATATATTGGTTGTTGAGATTTGTACTTTTTATAACTTGTATTATATTTGAATTTCAATGGCTTGTAAGTAAAAATCCATTCAGCCTGCATGCCCACTGTGAACATGTGACCTACACTTATTTCTTAAAATCTGCTCTGTGATATCCATCTCGAGTTTGCCCTGTGAAGGCCAAAGGGCCAAAACATGTTGGCGTGATTTTAACTTTATCTGCCATGTGGTATTAAAGGCTTTTAATTATTTTGTACTTTTTGAGTGCCTCAGTTTTTTCCTACTTTGTATTAGTGGCTATGATGTGTTGGCCTGAGGGGCAGATGGTGCAGATTGGCAGCTTTGCTTCCATCAAGTGTACCCCAAGAGCTGCTGTGGTTACAGAAATAAGCTTACCAGCACCAGGTGTGGAGTGAACAAACAATGAACTTTTCCTTTTACAAAATGACGTACATCTTAAACATTGATATTTTTTCCTCAGCAGAGGCATACCTGAACTAGACCCCAAGATTCACTTGTATTGCTGCCATCTGGTGGCTAAACACTAAAATAGGCTGGTGAAATTAAACTTTATTGATCCACAAGGGAAATTATTTGGAAACAGTAGCTCACATAATATATAATGTCATATATTATATAAAAATATATAATAATGTATTAATAGCTAATAAAAATAAATAAATTCAGCGTGATTTTGGCCTGCCACAATAACATTTTAAAGCACTAATAATATATTATTATATATATATATATATATATATATATATATATATATATATATATATATATATATATATATATATATATATATATATATATATATATATATATATATATATATATATATATAGTGTATATATAATTTATATAAATGTGTATATATAATTAATATATTACACACACACACACACATCTATATGAAACTACTTTATACCATGGACACAAATCAGGACAATCCCAGTAAATCCATTTTTTAAAGAGACAGTATAATTAAGAAGCCTGAGCTGCAAAAAAATAAATAGTAGAATGAACCGATAAGCCATAGCAGTCATTTATTCAACCCTCTAAATTCAAATGTTATCATAATACATAAAAATGGCTAAAATCTCCCCCATTATTGCAAAGAAAAAATAACCACAATAAAAACTGAGCCCAAAAATATATTGTTCCATCAGTCATGTATTGAATGATAAGTCAATATTGTAATTACTGTGACAGGCCTAGCTTGATTATGCCTGATTATTACAAAAAGTGTATAATTTATTAGCAAATCTTGATTATGTTAACTCTGAAGTACACTCCATGTGCTTGTAGGGGTTTCAGTGCTTGAAAAAGCTGGAGCAGTTAGGAACTAACTAGATAAACCACAATTTATTAATCTTTGTTCTCTTAAATTTTAAAATTGCGACATACTTTTAAAATAAATAAATAATAATCAAGATTTCTATGATGAAAAAAATAATATTTCCATAATAAGTCCAATACTTCTTATTAAAAGTTAAACTATAGTAACAGATGTACACAAACCTTGCCAGTGCTCTGTAGAATGGTTGTCCTGGTCCTCCAGACCCTCTCTCTGCTCACGATATCCCTGGTGACATCCACCTCTGCATCTACAAAGCTTCTCTGCTTCAGGGTAATGTCATCATCCAGATCAGTTTTGATGGTGGAACGCTTCTTGGCCATGATCTTGGCTTTGATGGCTGCGATTTTCTCCACAGACATGGCTTCAGACAATGATCTGGAAAACATTATTGAATAATTTAGATTCTACTTTATACAGTACATTTATATGGATAAATAAGCAGTATTCATACCTGATCTGGTCTGTCTGTACAATGCCTTCCTTATGTCCCTCAAGACGAGCTGCCAAGCGCTCTTTGTCCAGACGTACTCGCTCTTCATCCTTGGAACATAAAAAATGTACAAAAAAAATTGTCCTGATTTCCTGATGATCAATCCTAAAACATACCAAAAGATTAGCCATATTACTACAATTCTTTACCTCAATTCTAGGTTTTTTTGTTTCAGAAGATACTTCATCTGCTGCTCTTTTTACTGTAAAAAAGAAAATGCTCATCATCACTGCTCACAAACATACATCATCAATAGCTAAAAAAAAAATTACCTTGTGTTGGCCTTTGCAAACCAATTTCTATGGGTGCACTTCTGTCAATACTTGTCGATGTAGCTGGAAAAAATAAAATAAAATACAGGTATTTGCATGTATGCCTGTTAAGAAGACATGAACTGCACAACTTTCAGAGTAAAGAACTTACAGCTTTCGCCATTGAGATAGGACAGTAAGCCCTTTCTATCAGGTCGCCTAACAACAGGAATATTCTCAGTCTATAAAAGATGATTGTTACTGGTTATGTTTTAGGCTTAGAAACAGTTGTCCTTTCAGTGACAGTAAATATGACTTACGGCAGCTCTCCGCACATATGACGGGTGAGGAAGATGCACATTGTTGAGTAAGAATAAGATTGAGTCCAAAGTATAATATTCTTTTGGTTGTCCCTCTTTACCGGTTCTGGAGAGAAGAACATAAGGGGAACAAAGTGCAACAGAATTTCATCAAGCAACATGACAACCAAATAACTAAGACAGCTGGGAACATCTAAACGGCCAGTTCTGACTTTTGCTAGAATATAGCAGGAGATAATGAGACAAAACTTTATAAAATCCACTTAAAACCCACGATCTTGGGATGATAAACTTTACTTGCAGATTTCACTGCAACTTTAAATATTGATTTTTAATCTGATAATAGAATGATTTTAAATCAACATGCACAATGGCTTGCATTAAGTGTCTGTCTGATAATATGTAATGTCCAACAGAGATTCTGTCAAATACACAACAATTCTCAACTTCGTAGCTCAACTGCGCAGAGTTGTTTGGCTTGCATACAACGCAGTCGTTCTTCCAATACAGCTTGTAGGCTAACTGGTAAGGCTAACCAAATACATTCATATTTGAAAAAAAACGACTCACCCCCAAATTATGTAGTTGGTCTTAACATTTTTCGGCCACGAAAATTCTCCAAATATAACTTCATCTCCTTTGGCGACGATCTCCTTTTTCTGGATGTTATACTGACGGAGAACGCTCAGCACGTCCGCCATCTTCACTTGTCTTGTGGTGTGTTTGAGAGGACCCCAGTTAACAACATGGTGTGACCTGTAAAGTGCCTGTCCGTATTTCAACAAGACCCCTGAACGTTTGCAGATCTATGACTTGACCATGAGACCGAGTGCGAATCGCGGTCAAGGGTTCGTTTGATTAAGCAATAAAGTCTACATCTGCATTTAAGTTTTTCATTATTTAATAGAAAATAAGTCACGCTGTTAAGTAGTAGGCTAGTCTGGAAATGAAAATGCTTTTCCATTTTCTTTTTCCAGGTTTGAATACATAACGTTATTCAACTTTCTTATGTCATTGCTCTTAGCCTACATCTGGCTTCCAAAAGGCTACATTTAATAAAATGCTGGAAAATAATGAGAAAAGTAATGGCTTTATTAACTTAATGCCAACACACGATTCTTATACAAGTGTTTTCAAACTGGCCTGTATACTGAGGATTCTCTGGCACTTTAAACTTATTTTAGATGAATTGCTTAAATTTCATGTAGCCTATACATTGGTAATACATTAAATATCGACATCAAAGAGAGACTAACCCTGGTGATAGGCTACTTTACTTGATGTGAAAAGTTTGTTTAAAAAACAAACAAACAAACAAACAAACCAGTAGCTCTCAATCAATGCATAGTCAATGACAACGCACACATGCCAAAATGTAGATTACAAGGTAACAAAGCAATGTTGAGAGAAAAAAAATAAATCTTGTATGCAAATAAGTTCAGGCTTAAAACCAATTTTTGAAAATTGTGAAATGGATAGATTGTATAAACAACAGCAAAGTACTGCTATAAAGACATTTGGCCGATGGTATTCAGGAGAAATAAAGAAAACCATAAAATTTTTAAAAGCATGACACTGTTGAACTATATCTATAGATGCAAATGCAGATTAGTTTTGATGCAGCAAAACAACGCTGTACATTTAGTAGATAGTAGCCTACATTTCTGACCAGTTCTGTTGATTGACCTAACACACCATATATCAACTGTCATATTCATACTACAAATACAGAAAAAAGAAAAAAAAAACTATAAGATTGCTATATCGCCACTCTGTCACCACTACAAAAAATGTTTGGCCAGGGATTGACCATGCTTTGGGCCAGTGCTGTTGCCAAAGCTAATGCCAAGACCAATACACAGAAAAAAATAAAATACCAACACCATTTGTACTTGTTTGTATGATACATTTTTTTGGAACTGCTCAAGCCAATTGAGGACATTTAGTAGGGTTTTGAAGTGCATTCTTTATTGCAAAAAGTGTCTAACTATTCTGCTAGCTAGAGTATCAATACCTACAGTTTGGCATTGAGCAAAAGTACTGATACATTCATATTCGCACATTTCAAGCTGAAACTCTCAATTGAGTTTGAGAACACATTTCCTGTTAGAAAAAACATTGAAACTACATTTCAGTAGTGGTCCAGCCCGCTGGAAACCTTTATTTATTAATGTAATATTATTGATTAAATGAGTAAATACAGCCTACTGAGTTACCCATACATTTAAAAGGGCCACTTTGGTCCATTTTTTTCTCTAAATGACGACAAGTGCTAAATGAAACCCTGGGCCATGTTCCGAATTAGTGTTATTGCACCAAGGTCAAATCCACAGATGCTGAGGACACCACGGTCAGGCGTATCAGTAACAGCATGTCCAATGGATGTTAGCCCACACATCACAAACTTTGAGAAGGTCCCCATTTTCTATTTTCAGGAACAAGAAAAGGAAAAAGTTAGTGTACTGTTTTTCAAAGTTGTCTTGAGTTGAATCTAGTTGTGATATGCTAAATTTGAGAAATTATTCTGTACAACTAATTAGGAATTAGGACTAATAGGAATTATGTAGAAAAAAAGCAGGCCTAGAAGATAAGTTTTACATAGTATAGACCTGGGCTAAGACCAGAGCTGGACTAAATTACTGACACAGGAGAATGGGAAATAACATACTTGTCTGTACTTTGTTAGAGCTTCCACTGGGCTAGCCCTAAAAGCCCAAATTGGGTTGTTGGTCAATATAATAAAAACATCAACAGCTTTTTTGAGTTCTGTGGCCCAGGCCATTGGGAGGGTGCAGTCTGTACTCTCACTTGGGGTCTGAAACATTTCAATTATGTAAGTCAAACTCCAAGTATTTCATGCATTTATTAACTTGATCAATAACTTGATGTTTTACCTTTACTAGTTCAGCTGTTACTTGCTCTAGTGTCATGCCTGCTGCCACAGAGCATGGTATCAGGGATCCACCAGAGTAGGCCAGAACCTGTGTATTTGCCTCTGTTGATGCAAAAACCTTGGGGGAAAAAGGTGCATTTTATTTTTTTTTTTACTTTTTTTTTGTCCTGTACTGATGTAGAGCAATAAAATATGCACACATTAATCTTTGAAACAGAAGTGACTATGGGCTTAAAAAGTAAAAGAAATAAAAACAGTACATCGCATAACAAAAAAAGTTTGTACCATGGTAATTGCAGCTGCAGCTACAGCAGTGCTCACAGATGTCCCTGGGACAATACTGCTCAAGGACGTGCTAATATCCACAGCAATCACAAAGTTCTTATCCAAAGGTTCCAAATACTGAAAATAATAACACAGTTTGAACACTGTTGTTACAATAAAAATGTCCAATTCTCCATTACTGTATAATCAAAAACATGTACCGTAAAACTTTTATAAAATGCAGAGTCCATGGCATGGACAATGTTGCTGTCTATTTCCCATTTTGTTTTACCTTGATAGCCTTGTCCTTTTTTATAATTTTCTAAAGCCACAAGGATACTGAAAGGATGGATTCGGGCCTGTTGGGCAAACATATATTAAGAAAAACATAACACATTTCCATCAGGTTTATAGTACAGGTCAGAGCCTTTTAGGGCAACTACAATTAGCTTCATTACTTCTAATTCCACTTTGCTTAAGTACAAGTGAATACTGAAGCACAACTACTTGTACTATTGTATATCTAATAAATGCAATTATAAAAAAACATAACAGGCCTTACTTTTTTAAGGACTGCGTCAGACTGGATACGGTCACAAACTGCCTGTGTTTCAGAGCTTCCTGGCTCAAGAATTCTTTTTGCTGTCATTTTTCCTAAACGTTTCATCAATGACTGAAGAGGCATCTCCTTCAACAAAGCTTTCCATACCTGTGACCAAAGGAGAAAATAACACCTACTGTAAATTAAACATAAATTAAAAAAAGCTAAACTGAAACAGAAAAGTTGTTTTTAATATATAATTAAATACTTGTTTCTGTATAGATTCTGTGCACCTGACTGGGCAACAGGTACATAGGAGAGGCACTTAGCTGAAAACAGTTAAGAAGACTCCTGCACAGGATCTCACGCTTGGTTCAAGCAAGTAAGTTAAGGGACTGCCCCCTTGCTCCCCCCTTTTAGAGCACAGTCGTAATATACAAATACAAAAACATATCTATACCAATGCTTGTATGTCTATATCATATTTTATCCATAGACTGTATAAAAGAAGTGTGGCGTCACCCATAGCGCTCAGCGCCGCTCAAATGAGTCTTGCAATGCTAACGCAGAGAATCTGGAGCCAGGCTCTATTTTATGATTAGGATTTTTTTGAGGGACAAAATAGCAGAAAAAAAAATTCTAGGATCATGTAGAGTGAGTTAGTACGAACATTTAAAAAAATTACGAGGCTCACTGCAGCAGTTACAGAGAGAGCGGCGACAAGATCCTAATGTAAGTCAATTAGAGTCAGGGTCAGGAGGTGCCGGAAGAGCCTCCTGGCGAACTTCCTATTTGGCATGCGGCTGCTAGTGTGTTAGCTACGTCCACTCATACATACGGTCTATGATACTATCCCATTTGTCCCATCAAAGTGTATCATTAGCATTTGCACCAACTGGAAGGAATGCAGAAACCAAAAATATAGATACATTTTTACACTTACATGTTTGGACTTTAAATGGTGGGTCAGCAGCTGTTCCCTCTCTAATGCATGCTCCTCTATCATAGTGATGACTTCTGTCTCATCACTGCTGTGCTTGACTTTCTCCACCATTTCCAGATAGGACAGGACTTCCAGCACCTCCTCAGGATTCTCTCTGTCAGCATATTCAGCTTTAACTTCTTTCCACCCTTTCATTATATATTTGCAAACCAATGCAACGCCTGAAAACATGTCACATGTCAAGAAAAAGTTACAGAAAGCAGTAAAAGTGTTTAGAAACATTTGCTGTAGAATAACCTGGACACTAACCATCATTTGCTGGTTTGGTATGGGACAGCTTAAGGAGATCCTGATGAGACCAGCCATTTTGTTGTTTACATCTTGCAACGGATGCTGCCAGATTCATAGGATTTTGTTCATTATACCAGTTAGAGACAGCTTTTCTAAGGGCACGCCCCCAAATTCCACTTTTTGTGTCCTTAAGTTCCTTCTTATATTGCATGAACTCAAACAAATACACAGGATCCTGGCAAACTTCCTTTAATGCTTTGAATGCGGCCTGCCTCGTCTTTACATCAGAGTGTTGTGTGCACACTGCCAGTGCAAAAAGACAAGGACCCATAGAGACAATTCTCCCCTCCTGACTGTACCTGGCGATGATCTCCACCACCTCAGCTCCTTTGCCATCCTCCAGCAGAGCCAGTAGAGCCTCTGCACTTTCCCTGCTCACCTGCACCTCCTCTCTAGCTGTGTAAATATCCCCCTCTGATCCATAACACAGAAACCGGCAGAGTCGGGCCTTGTCGTCCACCTCCCATGGGTGGGCCTTCACATTGTGGTTGGTCTTCTCCATTGCAAATCTAAAGATAAGATAAAGGTAAAGTGAAATTTATTGTCAACTCCACCATGTAACAGACATTACACAGGGGGATCAAAATTGGGTTTCCCAAGAACTGCAGTTAAAAGCCTAAAACACACACACATACCACACACATAGATATGAAATGTACGTAGATATCAATAATAAATAAAATAAATAATAAAACGCAATATAGAGACAGACAGACAGACAAGGACATATACATTTTGATACCTGACATAGATTTTATTAGTTACATTATGTATCATGTATCATCATCATAGTACATTATGATCAAATTAATGTACATGATGTGTGTGATATCTTATGTAATATGTATGTATTCATGATGGACTTGAAAGCCTACATGCACAAAGAGACTAATGAATGCATTGCTTTTACAGTAAACCATAGGACTACTTGTTTCTTTTGTGTAATTTGTTGTTCTTAATTTTTTTTCTTCAAAATAAATACATACGTACGTACGTACATACATACATCCAAAGTATTGTTTTGTTTCATGTACATGTTTAACACACAGACCCTGCATATTTAGGCTGTGTTCTTCTCTTAAATGGAAAACACTCTGGCCCAGTCTTGTGATGTCTTGTGGTAATACAGAAAGTGCTCCACTGTGTTTTAAACACCATACACCTCCACTAGAATCTTTAGGATAATTGTACCCCTGGTATTGTCCATCTATACTGAACAAAAGCTGTTAAGTTGAAAACAACGACGTGATATCATGAGATCACAAGGTGGAAAAGCGCATTTTAAACTTTGGAGATGTAGACATACTAATAAAGGATTACTCAAACTCAAATAGAATTCCGGGTATGTTTTTGAGCACATTTTAACATGGTTTAAAGCTCACAAGCATCAGTTTGGTGTTATATAGGACCTTTAAAACATAGACCATGACTGAGTGTATCGAGGCATTTGCAACCACTTGCGGTTAGCTTTATACAGTGACAGAAATAGTTGAGCGGATTAGAGGCATCGATGATGCACATGCCACAAACTCATCTCAGCTCAAGTGAAATGAGCGGTCTGCAAAATGATTTCCCCATGGCCACATCACGAATCAAATCAGTGCTAGCTTGACCGAGTTTGCTGCCAACTAGTTGGCTATGATATAGATGATTTGGTAGTTTTATAGACTCTTACCCTGAAGAATTAATATCACAAATATGTTTTCTCAATGGAATGGAATTATGGAATTATGTGGCGTAAAGAAATCCAAGCTATTTGTTTGCATACTTGAAGAAGGATTTAAGATCCAACTAAGTTACACTAAAGTACCAGTTTACACGTAAACGAATAATACTGACGGCGGGTTGGTTTTTAAAATAATAACGCATTAAAAAACAACAACAACAACAACAATAACTTACCTAAATACCACCGGAGAAAACAATGAAGTTAAATGAGAAAGGCCTCCTCCCGGACGGTGGTCACTGGTCAGCAGAGGCAGAGGCGCAGTGCATGTTGGGATACAGGGCTGGTGTGGTGCTCTACTCTGCTTCTCCTCTAGATGACAGTATTTAACAAGGCGTTCGCTCATGATTCGAGGATGTAAAACAATACAGTCTAAGGATATAACTTTCCTTTGCTAATTGGTGAATTATAGTGACAATAAATTACTTTTATAGTTTATGATGTTTTACCAGAGCATTCTGCTGACTCCAAAAGTCAAAAATACAATGAATCCATCTTTTCCCCATATGAACTTAAAATGATATTTCTTGCTGTATATGCCAAAGTGAATGGAAAAACTGTGGACTGTAGATGTAATGCAATCTAGGAGAGAGAATAAAAGAAAACGCAAATAGCCTATAGTCTTCATTTAGTGCCATCACATTTGTCTGTGTAAATAAGGCACAAACCAAATGAAATCATTGAAAATTCAATTCAAGAGAAGGCTACAAGAGGTGGCCAAGTCTGAATGCTCAAATAAAGCATATTCTGTTCATTTTATTTTTGTGCAAGCTGTGTTTGGTCCTTTTTGATTGGGTTTAAGAGTGTAACCTAAAGAACAAATTACACTGTTGTCAAAGACGGGAAAAGGGGGAAATTATTTGGACACAGTAGCTCACATCATAATATAATATAATAACAAAGAGAAAACATGTAAATTGTAAATAATAAATTTAATAAATTCTAAATAAGTAGCAAAAAGATAGTGAGAGACAGGTGTCAAATAAGACATAATTATGTAAATGTATATGTACAAGTCAAAATAAAATAGAAAAATAAGTAATAAAATATAAAATCTCAGCTATATACAAAAAGGTCATAGGAAGACAATGCAAAAATGATATGATTATTGACTGGACATAGGGTTAAAGAGTTAAGACTTCATTTGATGGTCCCTTGCTGTAGGTTATTGATCTAGAGAGCTATTATGTTTTGTATGGTTCCTCAGGGGTGGTTAAATCCATTACTTTGAGCATTTGGACTTGAGTGAGTTTGGGGTCAGACTGTGATGACTGGTCACAGTTTTAAACTCCAGCTCTAGACCTTCTTCAGTGTATCAGTCTCAGTTTTTATCAGTGTAACAGGTGATGCACACATGTTTGGCTCTATAAGCTCTGTGGTCTCTCTGCTCAGAAAAAACGTATCAATGTTTTATGTGTACGCTGCTAAAGCATGGGTGATTCACTAGTCATGACAAAATAACATGACCACTAACCAACAACAATATGCTTGCTCTTTAACATATTTTGAACAAAGTAACAGTTGCCTTAAAAAAGAAAGCTGTGCAATAAATTCTTCTGCAAAACTGAATTTACATTTTGGACATTTGTAATTAAATTATCATATAGGCTAATCAATAGGGTCAGCTGGCTCTCGCCCCATCTAAGAGTATGATATCATCTTTCTTTCTAAAATCGGAAAACGACCAATAAAACATTCACCAACTTCTTGATTGTTTGTGTAATACCCTCTCTGAAAGTAATGTTTTCATTTCAATCCTAACTGTTTAATGCATTTAGCTTAGCAAGAACACAACATAACCATGTTCACATTTCCTCTGTAAACAAACACCTGCCTAATCACAATATGAAAATGCAAATATTGTGCAAATGTTGCTTCACATTTTGGCCAAAACTCCAAGTCAGTTTAGATATTTACACAGGTGACTTTTTTATGCTAAAAAGTTCCATAGATTTTCCCTTTGTGCAGTATTTACATTATTGTCCTCATTTCACTTCACTGACAGTTATGCAGGTTCAATGAGAGCTCTGTAAAGGCTTGACCTGAGGAAGCGTGGGTATGAGTCCTTTTCCATTAAACCAAATACTATTTTCTGTGCTTCGTCAAAACAGGTGGTTAGGGGCTCTGCAATATTTTTGCATATTGTCTCTCGTGTTTTCTGGTCAATGTTGATCTGTAAGGAAAATGAAGACGAAACAGTAATGTATTAAAAGTGAACACACACATGAACTGGTCATTAATATAGATGAGTGATATTAGTACCTCTTTTGGAGCTTCAACTTGAATGTAGCGCTTGAAGATCTTTCTTGCTCGGGATGACATCCTGTAAGATGATTTTATTTTTTTATAGTCCTCACACACCAACCAAAACTCAATATTTTCGTCGCTGTACTCAGACTTTAGGAAGGCTTGGAAGATCTTTAGCCCATCTAGGTAACAGAAAGCACTGGTTTTGGTCATAAATCATTTGAATGTGTTGTGCAGTCACTTTGTATAAGATTAACTTACATTTGGATGCTAGAAGTTTTTCTAGTGAATGTGACCACTGGGACAGATCCTCAAAACAAAGCCTGGAACAGGTTTAATAAAGCTTTAAACTTGTAGAGCAATACTTTATAATAACAAACACATTTTCATTATTTCATTAAGAATGACTTAGTTTTACTTAACTACTTCATTAAGGGCCCGGGATTGGTTACGCTATTAATTAAGTAGTTACTAAGCCTGAATTATCCCTAATATAGAATTTGTGAAGTAAATTTTAGTTGATAATTTTGTAAGTGTTACAAAGCATAGTTTGTACCCAAAGTAGTTTTACAGAAAATCAAAACAGTAAATTAAAGCTATATTTCAAATAACAATGAAAACATATATCAGAAATAAAAAATATAAATAATTACACTACAGTGGAAAGAGAAGAGTGCAGGCACAATCATTTCAAGCTTAGATTCAAACTCTGTCAGAGCAGAGGCCTGTCTCAGAACTTCAGGAAGCAAACAAGGTAACATAAACATCACCCGTTAATTCATACAAAAAATATTACCTGGCTTTCTTTATCTTTCTGTTCAAAATCTGTGTCCCCCAAACCGGACTGGAGCTGGACATGGCTTCAGTGGTCTGCCCAACACCAAATGTCTATCTGTGGCAGTAATGGAACTTAAATATGCAGAAACTGAAATGAAGTTGGTATGCGGTGTCATGGTATCATTTTAAGCTAACCACAGAAAAAGAGGAAGTTGTGCTGACGTATGCAGCTGTACATTTGTTTAGATGTCAAAATGCAAATGGGCCAGTGGAGTTTTTGTCAATGTTAAATACTTCTTATTTTTTATTTAACAGTGAAATTGTAAGTTAAGCTTTCTTTAAAAGTACAGGAAACAGCTGCTCTAGATAAGCATAGTGGATTCAGTACAGAGTAGACTAGCAGCAACATTTTCCAGTTTAGGAAATTACAACAGTTTCTATCTGCTACTATATTTTCCAAATATTTTAAATACAAAGTAACATGAGTATGTTTGTATGTATGTATGTATGTGCGTGTGTGTGTGTGTGTGTACGTATGTATGGTTGACACTCTCTTTGGTAAATTAAGTTTTTAATGATGATAACCTTCCAAACTTTTCTTCTACAACATAAAAGACAATTGATATAAGAATTGATCACATAAATAAATAAATAAATAAATAAATAAATAAATAAATCCTCTAAACAGCAGTTGAGGAGCCATAGTCACGTTCAATAGCATCTGTAGTTTTCATTCATAACCGCTGGGGCACTGCAGCAGTTTGAACCACACAGAGGTGAATGTAGTGCGTTGTCAAAAGCAGAGGAAGTTGTGGCAGAGTCGTCTGTATTTGCAATAACCAATCAAACACAAAATGACCTGTACAGTCGGCAGCAGTGACATGCACATCATGTAAAAGGAAGTAAGGGCTGTTTTATTACTTTGAATCTCATTTGAATAAAACATTATGCTCTATGTGAGTCTCTGCTCTCATCTAGATTTGAATACAGTGAAACTGCTGGAAGAAGAAAATACCATCTGGACATCCTTTTCTGGGAATAAACCATAGGGTTACATAACAATAATATGTAGTTGCTGTATATGTTTTGAATCCAGTTTGGAAAATTATGCTTGAGGAAAAACTAAGGTTGTGCCTTTGTTGGGCCTTTAGATCGAGTTCCTATTTTAACAGGTTTCTCTTTCTGTACTTTTTTACTTTATAACCTGAGCTCTTCTCTACTTTAAAAAGGAGCTACAGTCACATCCATACTTAAGATGCCAGTGCATATAGATGACACATATACACTTTTTATTATGTTCTCCAGAGTCCACTCAGATTCTGAACTAGCACTGATTAATGATTGACTGCACTTGAGGATTCAGATCATAGATACTGCTTTTAATTTTAAACCTATTTTACCTTTATTTTATTTTATGGAACTGGCAACCCAAATGTGAGGCTCTTTTTGCTTTGTGATCGTGCTGTGAACCAAAACACCACATTCTAACATTTAACCAACTTGGTCCTCATGTCCAAGGTTTTTGTAAATCAACATTACAACTGTTATCAGCACAACAATGTTTGATTTGTACCACATATCTGGGAAAACAGGTAAGTCATGGTTATGAAATCTGGACAACAAATTCTGCATGCCCATTTAACTGTTCCCAACAATGTTTGACTAGTGAATTACCTCTGCTGCCCCCTAGGGTTTATGGGACAAACTAAACCCAAAATCCAAGAGTTATTTGCATGACATTCAAAAAGAACCACACCCACTGCGTTACATTGACAACAATGACAACATGATACATGCTTAACAATACACTCGTTTATTTAATAATTTGTAAAATATTAATTTTTCAGAGATATAAGAGAAGTTATAGTTATAGTCTTCAATCAAAGGTGTAGATAATACTTTACAAACAGAAATGATCCTGTATAGGGGGAATAATTATACAGTACAACATACAAATTCCACTGAAGTGTTGGGTGTCTGTCTACTGAGTCACACTACATGGAGTTGTATGGCATAAACCTGTTATCCACACTGGAATAAAAGGGTGCTACAGCAGAATAGGCGAAGGCAGAAGTACAGGAAAACTCATGCTGACTGTTAATATTTAGCCGGCTCTTGTTTGAAACAGTCACCTGGATTCATTTCTCCTCAGCAGTCCCTGATAGATGTCAGATTTGAGGAAGCGTGGGTAGCAATCCCGGGCCATCAGACTGTACACCAGTTTCTGAGCTGTGTCGAATGAATTCAAGGTGGGCTGTGAGATGTTTTTGCCTATGCTTTCCCTGGTGCCCCAATCTATGTTGATCTGAAATTAGAACAATTATGATGAATTTTACTGATTTTAAAAATATATATATCATTATGTAAATATCTTACCTGTCGGGGCGCTTCTGTCTGCACAAACTCTGAGTAAATCCGGTTGGCCGAGGATATCATTTCTGGTGCTGATTTAATTTTTTTGTAATCTTCACATGCAAGCCAAAACAGTATATTCTCCTCGCTGTACTCCGATTTCAGAAACTGTTGGAAAGCTATCTGTCCAGCTATGAAACAAACGCAATAGTCTTGAAAAGTCATGTTTTTAATATATGGTTTGTGTTAGGGCGTGCTTATTTCTTACCTTTACAGCCCAAGACTTTGTCAACTGACTCACTCCAACTCTCAACATCTTCAAGTGGATCCTTGGGAAAGCAACACAACCTACCCTTGAAAAGAGCAGTAGTATCACTAGCTCAGTTCCTCAACATAACAAGACCGTAAGAAAAAGTAAACCAAGCCAATCACATTATGGTATTAATAGTCTGTTTGAGTAATTTTCTTCCATTTACTGATAAAATAGTGCAATATTAACTTACAGTGAACTCCTTTGAGAATTTCCACATGGCTGCTCAAAATGGTAAAGGGCCCAATAATCAAAGATGTAGAAACTCACTTTATTGCCATCTTCGTGTTCCTCTACGAAGGGAGAAGGACTAAAAGATCCCGCCAGTCTGAAGATGGAGTTGTGATTGTTTGGAAATGAGTCAGAGTCAAGTGACAGAGCAAATCTAAATGAGCCCCTCTGGCCCTCCCCAACATCGATGGAATATATGGAAATTTGTATGCAAAGACCTGGTGCTACAGAGACAGGGCATCCTCCCAACCCTGACACACCCAGAGACACGCGTGCAGTGATTTGAGCTGACCTCATCTAATAAACAGTAAAGAGGTCTAATTCAAGTTTATACACCAATACCCCAACTTCTTTGGACCTACTGCAGGCCACATCCTGCCTAATAGCCCATTATAGAGCAGAACAACACAGACATTCACTCTCCTTTTCAGATTCTCTCAACATATCAAGACCACACCTGATCAGGTGTGGCCTTTGGACTTTGCATGTTTAACCATGTTTGGATGGGTTTCCTCTGGTTTCCCCCATCAACTCGAAATGGATATAACCCTTGAGCTCGGTAAAGCCACAACGTCAACTAACCACAATGCTGAATCCAGATCTGAAGACTGGTCCAAGTACTTACTGCACCCTCTGCCCTCACCTGGTTACCATAAGGTGCTTGTAGCGGTGTAGCACCAAACTCAAATAATATAAATCATCTCGGTGGGCCCACAGTAGTAATAATAATAATAATAATGATGATGATGATAATAATAATAATAATAATAATAATAATAATAATAATAATAATAATAATAATATTATTATTATTATTATTATTATTATTATTATTATTATTATTATTATAAATCTTTATTTGTAAAGCACTTTCAAAAACAAGGTTTAGAAAGTGCTGTACAAGCAGCAAAGAACAAGTTCTAGTGCACACAGCACTTTGAAAGTTCGGGTGTCTCTCTTTTTCAGTTTCTGTATTTAATGAAAAGTCTTTTCTTGGTATAGTGAACTTGCTTTACATAGATCATAAGAAGTCTTGAGTTGTTATTATAGTGTTGCTATGTGTTTTTGAAAGAACGATAAACCTACATAGATACAGTAATATGCAAACTCCACACCAAGTGTCTCAGTGCAGGTTGGAACTTGAACCCAGGACCTTCTTTTCTCTACTTTTTTGCTGTGTTCTGGGGTTGGGGTAAGCAACTGGTATAACAGACACTCAGTAAACGTAACGTACTAGTCCCTGTTCTAAAATAGCTGAATAAGGTTTGGTTAAATTTTTTTAGCAAACTTGTCTTTATGGTTTGCTTCAAGAAATGGTAACATTGGTAAGGTTGGTAAGGATTTCTTGTCTCTTTTCCAGAGCACATAAATAGTTAGAAAGCTCTGACAATAAAACATGAACAATTTCAATGAAAACACGACACATTTGATAAATTAAAGTGACATGTCTTAAATAACACTGGAATAAAATTTTTATTTTATGCATTTATTTCAGGCACGTGCATTCACAAGGCATAAAAATCAATGAGGAGAGCCTCCATGAAAGTTCAAAGCACAGCTAAATTCTTTTGATTCATAACGTCCTTTCTACAAGACATACTCTGGTCCTGATACAGTGTTGCCAGATTTGAGGTTTTGGCGGATAGAACTTTCAGACACTATCAGAGCTTATAAAGTCTTTTCCAGACTTCATAGTTATGGATAAAGCTCAGAGTCCAGTTTTTACTGCATTCATGTTCAAGAGCAGGCCAACGATGTAAATGACGACAGGTGATGGAAAACACCCAGGTTCGCTCTTTTGCATGCACGGACACACCACACTGAACAATTTGTTTTTCAAAGAAGGCACTGCTGGTCAAGATGCAGCCAGGAAGCATCCGTCATGTGTCACTGTGTATTAAATATGTTTGATTCTCTGCTTAGACAGTAATTCTAAAAAGAGTTGATTTCAGAAAAGGGAAATATTTGTTTTCATTGTGCCTTACTAAGCACGTTCTCAAAAAAATCTTGTGACTTTGTGCTGTCCAATTGAAGTTCTTTCATTAAACACTGGGTGGTGCCATTGGTCCCTAATAAGATCCCTCTGAGACGTATCAACACTAGTGCCTTACTACGGTGAAGATATAGTGTACACCCAGACTCCAATCAAAGGGTTTTTACTTCAGGGGCCATTCTCTCACCAAAATCCTTCAAAGCTTTTTAAAGCTTTCGAAGCTTTGTGTGGGCTTTTTCTTTTCTTCATCTATAGTGGCCTATACCTCATTTTACTGCACAGAACTTCAGTGTTGTCAGTCCAATTTAAAACCATAATATCCAAATTCTATAACAGCAAGATTCTGATTACAAAAAAATATGATTAAATATTCCTTACAGTTCCCCAGGCAATCTGCTTTCCAATTCCTTTGTTTCTACCCCCTGAGGTTGTGCAAATCATCTTAAACATACAATTAAAGGTATTTAAATTCTGCCAACACATTTTCATTCACAGTTGTTTCAAAGTTGAGCATGTATATCTTTGTTCACAAAAGATCACTGCTTTTGCATTGGGGCCTGGGGTCTTTATTGATTCATATTGCGAACAGTGAGGTTTGTAGTGCAGGTGTTTGCAGAATGACTGTAATGTGGGCTTTAAGATCACATGCGCATAGTGATAATGATCTCTGTTGAGGTAAAGCAGAGCCTACTGTATAAACACATTACAATAGGTCTTTGGCTGCATTGTACGTAGGAAGGCAGAGTATGATGAATAGATTTTTCCAGCAGGGGAAGTGGGAGTTCATAAAATCTGCACACTTTAGTGAATAAGAGAAAAGGGGGTCTGCACTACAAACTCAATTTTCCCCTGGTGTAATAATGATAGCCTCGTTTGTCACATTTAGTGTGAGTGATTCAGGCTAATTAATGGCACTAAAGCTTCATTAGAATTAGTTTGAGCACAAAGCAGTAGTTATATGGTTTATACACCACACTGCAATAGTATATATGTGCATGTTATTACTGCAGGGAATACTGTACACTTACATACATACATGTTCTATAGGAAATGTAATATAATTGTCAATGAAAAGCATTCCCAACAATATGACAACAGTTTATATGGTTCAGTTCAATTCAAAGCTGTGGAGAAGATACTTCATACAATATAATTTAAATAATACAAAACAGCTAGTTTTTTCATAAAGGAAATAAAAAGACAAAAAGGACTGCAACAATACAATAACCTTATCTGTTCATTTGATGGTCCATAAATACAGTACATAAAGAGAGAGGAGAAGTCTGATTCAAATGCAAATGGAGTTAAATTTTGATGTTAATACAGAATAACTTTGTAACTTTTCCACAGAGGGTTTGCTACTTTCTTGTCTCCATAGAGAAGTTATTGCTTTGCTTGGAATGTTCCTAAGTATGGCCCTAAACATTTATATTTGGCATTTATTTACTTTCATTATTATGTTGTTATTGCTCAAAAATATATCGAAAAACATGCATTCAAACAATAGAATGAGCAGGTCCACCACTCCATAGATCAGACAAGTAACATGGCTTGTGCTATTCCTTTGCCTTGCTTTGTGCTAGTCAAAGCAATATAATCGCTAGGGAGAAAAACAGGTAGGCACAGACAGTCCACCAGAAAAGTTACACAGTGCACCTTTAAACATTACAATTATACTAACAGAACCCTTAAAAATGATTGAACATGTATTTTAGATTGGCTCCAATGCTTTCTCAAGAGCTTATGACACAGCTGCTTCATGCCTGAAAGTTTGTTTGATTTTCTAACTTTCTGTTGGTTAAATCAACAATAATAAGCCCTGGGAGGCGACTGATGCTGTAGTTAGCATTATACTTAAAGCTGAAAGTTGGGATTGATATTAACATTAGATTAAAGCCCCGATGTAGACATTTTGGTGACCTTTTGAGTTCTCTACTGTGTCTTAGCTTTTCTCTGGAGAGTGGCTGTATTCTGATACACTTCGTGGGTCATATGTGAACAGTGAGATAATCCACTTAGAGCCTGCAGTTACAAACACTTATAATTCTACCAGGCCGAGGATCCAGATGTGGCCTCACCTCTCTCATTGAACACACAGGACCGTGACCTCCGGCGGAACATGGGACCCCCAGGACCCTTCCTCCGGGTCAAATGCAGATAAAGGTCAGAGTGCAGAAATCTGGGGTATGAGTCATTTTGCATCAGGGTGTACACTTTCTTCTGAGCAGCGTCAAAGCAGCTCTTCGTGGGCTGAGATATGCTCCGCTCAATGGCCATTTTGGTGCTGTAGTCAATGTTTACCTGAAGGAGAAAAGAAAACAAATTGGATAATCAATAAGCCTTCAGCAAAATAAAACATAATTGTGATCAAAAACAACACTTAAAATACATATTTAGAAGCAAAACATTCAAGAACAAAACAAACATCTGGCCAGTCATCTTTCTTTGTTAGACTAAACTAGACTAATAAAAATATAGCCTCAAGACTCTGTGCTATTGCTATCATATACCTAAAGGTGCATTGTGTAACTTTTCTGGTGAGTGCCCATCAAATGCTTTTCTTCATGGATATTGCTTTGCCTGGAATGTTAAACCTTTCTATCCACATGGAGACCAAACTAGACCAAGTTACAGGTCAGATCAGTGGAGAGGCAACCCCGCTCACAGTCAGAATGCCTGATTTTCTAAGAATTTTTGGGCTATAAAATGACCTGTAACTGAATAAATGTACGGTAAAGCTGTTTATGTCATACTGTGGAACATTTCGGGCAGCGCAATAACATCATGGTGAAAAGCATTTGACGGACCTCCAATAGAAAAGTTATATAGTGCACCATTTAAGAAGTGGATAGTATTGTCAAAGGTAGCTGCAAAGATGGTATTAATGTTGCAACTTTGACAAATAACTATCACTAAACAAAATCAGCATTTAGACCAA
The DNA here is from genome assembly GCF_026225935.1 of Boleophthalmus pectinirostris. NCBI lineage: Eukaryota > Metazoa > Chordata > Actinopteri > Gobiiformes > Gobiidae > Boleophthalmus > Boleophthalmus pectinirostris. The sequence continues at coordinate 16,662,639 of NW_026571095.1, forward strand.
GCCACAGACAAGGTCACATGCGCCTACATATAGGAAACTGAAAGTGTCTTGCAAAAACAGCAAAATGCCACAGCACAGGGGCAGTGCAAATTAAATGTACACTACAATGTAAGAAATAAATTCACTTTACCTCTTTTGGAGCGTCTGACTCGATAAATACTGTGTAGATATATTTGGCTTTGGAGAGCAGCTTTGTCTCTGAGTCAATGGTCTTGTAATCCTCACACGCCAACCAGAACTCCATGTTTTCCTCGCTGAACTCTGACCTGAGGAACTCAGAGAAGACTTCCACTCCATCTGCAACAGAATAACATGTTTTCAAAATGTGCACAGATAAATGGTGAGAAGAAAATACAATTTACCCCTTCCTGTGGATACGCAGATAATGTTAGGCCAAAAGAAACATACATTAAAGGTGCACTTTTTGGTTGGGGGTCTGTCATGTTCTTGTTTCTATGGACATGTCATTGCTCTGCTTAGAATGTTCCACAATATGTCAGATCTGCCTTACATTTATTCAATTGTAGACAGTTTTGTAACTCAAAGATGCCTAGAAAAACAAGCATTCAGACAGCGCAAAGGGTTGCTGCTCCAAAGATCTGATCTGTAACATGGCCTGGCTTGGTTTCCACGATGATAGAAAGTTTTAATACCATATTGTGAAACATTCTAGGCAAAGCAATAACACCTCCATGGAGAAAAGCATTTGACAGACCCTCCACTACAAAAGTTGTACTGGGTTCGTTTCTCAGTGTTCAATGAAAAACATCTTGAAGTCAAACACAACATTTTACCAGTTAGGGTTAGTGTGAATCTGATTTGCTGTTTAATTCTTAAATCTCCCAAATTAATCCCCCCCTCCCCAGTCCCAGTCCGTCCCTGTTGCAAGCCCTGTATTTTTCTTAAACGAGGACACAGAAGCTGACAGTCTTTCAAAGTAACTCTTAAATGCAACTCGTGTAGACTAAGAGGAAGTCGCCTAGTTTCTCTCTTACTCACGCGGCAACAGCAAAAATAAAAATATGAAGTGAAACCCAGACAACGTTTGAGCACAATTTATCTTATCTTTAAAGGAAATCATTTAAACGGCCAAGTGCACAGAAATGATCTCGACACAACAAATATTCTGCGTTAATCTAACCTGAGTCCTTCATGACTTCTTCAAAGCAGTCACTCCATTTCAAAGCGGATTCTGCTGAGATGCTGGAAAAAAAGTGAGAGATAAGGTCAACTCTAGTCTAAACATACAGTTATAATGTTCTGACATTTACTTCAATATCAAATCCAGATCTTTATTTAAGTATGAGCTGACTCATGAATGCAACCCGTAAGTATAGCAAGGTTAGATATGAATAAAATACTAGACACTATACAAAATGAATGGATCTTACTTTCTGGATGGTGTATTGGTTTTCTTATGAGGACTGACATTTTCATGAGAGCCGGACTTGGTGAGAAAAAGGCTGAGTCTGCTTTTTCGCTCCTTGTCTTTATGTCTGCAAGAAAATATATTGAGCACTGTCTTCACCAACTGATACAAAAAATATACATACATACACAGTGCAAACTAAATTTTTAAACACTATTGTCATAAACATTCATGAAACTATAAAACATTTACATTTCAGCATCAGCTGCAGTTGTCATAACATATTTTGATACACTATGATACAGCGACATTTAGGTTCAAGTACTCTTTGAAACTGATCATGGATGTTTTGAGATTTTGAAACAATGGCAAATACTGCAAGTGTATTTCTAAGTATCCAAAGTTTTTAAAAAGCTAAACAGAAAATACAATAATACTAACCTGCTACACTCTTCCTTCATTGTCGCCTGCAGAAACTCTTGTGGCCCAAGCGTTTTGAAATAGGCTTCCTCCTTTGGGGCCATGTAGTTGAATTGAGGAAATAGAAAAAGTAGTGTCTCCATGCTGATTTAAGCCTCAGTGGTGAATGACTCGCTATAGGCCACAAATAGGACACTTTTTATAAACACAGCGTGCTTCTGATTTCCTATACCTTTACTTCCTGTATGTAGCGTGTGGGCTAACAGCGGCTACAGTGACAGAAACCCCCTCACCACTGAATATCCTGTTAAGAAATGGAAATGTATGCTTACTGTTTTGTTATGTGTGGTTAGAAACATAATGAAGTCAGCACTATCTGATACTGAGGAGATGGCTGTAACATGAACAGCAAAGATCTCATCATTGTCTGATATTCAAAGAGATAAGAACACTATGCAAAGTGAAAGTGTTAAGTATTTTTATTATTTGAGACCTGCAGAAAATGCTGAAGAGTTTATTTTATTATTTTTTTAACACATTTGTAGTTTGCGCAAACAAAAATACACAGAGAAAAACAGCAAGGGAAAAAAATAATTCAATAGTCTGCAGGTCTGTTTCACTGCAGCTTGGGAATGCTAATCATATAATAGCCTACATATAATGCATTTTCAAAGGAAGGGCATCTAAAATCTTTATAGTATTACTCAGACATGTATGAAGTTGTTTTTGCACAATATGCCCCCTTTAATGTCATGGGGATATCAAGACAAGTTGAAAAGCTGTGGGGTTATACTGATAAATGTAAAGCTATAAGACAGAGTAAACAGGCAACAATATCAATAGAGCAATAGCAGCAGTATGAAAGAGGTGACAGAATGTTATGAAAAATCATGTGGGGAACAAAGCATGAGTCTGTGGTACAAAGGGCTGTTACGATAATCACTATACTGGAACAATATATCGCATGTTGGGGCTCAGTATCATATGTACACTTTCTTTGCAATAATGGAGTGATTCTGGTTATTTTAGTTTTAATACAAGATTTGAACAGAAGAGGGTTAAATAAGTAACTTTTATGGATTCATTATGTCATGCTGCTCAGGCCCAGTCTATTTAAAACTGGTTTACTGAGATTAGCAATATATTAATTTTTAAATAATTATTAATTGGATTTTATATAGTGCCTTTCAAGACACCCAAAGGGCTTTACAGTTCATTGTTCATTCACTCCACACTCAACAGTGGTAAGCTACTATTGCAGCCACAGCTGGGGCAGACTGATGGAAGTGAGGCTGCTTATTTGCGCCATCGGACCCTCCGACCACCACCAACACTCACGCACACAACACTGTCTTACTAGGCAATGTGGGTCAAGTGTCTTGCCTAAGGACACAACAACAGTTTTAGTCAGTGGCACCCCACTGTGGCACCTGGTCCCATCCAAGTACTACCCAGGTCCGCCTGGCTTAGCATCTGAGATCTGATGAGATCAGGCTTTGACCAGCTGGTATGGCCACATATCTGGCTTCAAAATCATGACAGGTCTAGTGGTGCATGGACAACATTCACTCAAGACAAAAATAAATAAATAATCTTGACACGCAAATGTTGAATGACAGGGACATAAACAGTTCAAAACTAATTTACTTTGTCCAAATAAAAGCCTATGCTGTGATTAGAGCTGCAGTGTAATAGCCCTTCAGGTAAACAGGAAAGTGCACAATCACTAAACCAAATGTAATGGCCGTCATTTAACTCCACTGTATGTATTTGCTTTCTGTCAACACACCAAATGAGAGAAGCTGCTAAATCAATACTATCCCACTGAGCCAGGGCTGCTACTGCCACTGCGCAAGCCACCATTAGCTGTTTTCATTAGATCAGTTAAATATAATACTCCCCAATTACCATTTCAATTATGTCACCTTCTTCAACTGTCCCCAAATGAACAAAACTGTAAACTATGATTATAACAAGTGGATGAAAAGTTTTTACAAAATGACAGGTAAAGATTATATGGAGGAGGGGGATTGGTCAAATATTTATAATATTGCTGTATACAGTTGTTGTGGAAACGTTAAATTAGAAAATAAAGTATACAGTCAATAATCACAACTTTACTGTAATAAAAGCTAATTAAAAATAAATTGAACAGAAACTCTACCTTTTACTGTTATGGAGTAGAGATCGGAAACTGCGGATCTGAAATTATCCATATGATTCTAAGGTGTAGAACACAAGTGGAACAGAGTGTATGGGAGAAGAACAAAGCCTAGGGTTTGTGTGTTTAACATGTGTGAATAAAACAAAACAAAACTCCAGGTTTTGTCGAGGAAACAGCACTATAATGTAACATAGATCAGAAAATATGGACCTCTTAATATCACCAACAGTCAGAAGTACATAGGTCACTACAGGCTGCAAGTTTTATGTTCTAACACAGAGTGACCTAATTTTGTCCATTTTGAGCTTCCGTTATCAACAGTGGCATCTTGTAGGGCCAAAATAGGAAGTGGGCTACAATACTGCTGACCCTCTGCAGCCTGAAACTTCCTGTGACATTAGAATGCAACTTGAATAACTGTACACTGAATAGTTACATTTGATTAGGATAAATTACTGCTAAACCTCCATTGTTTTATGGACCAAACCCCCACTGCACATTAAATAATGAAAATATGGGCAGATATCTGGGTGCATCTCCAAAGTCTTTGTTCTCCTTCTCAGTGGGACAGCTTTAATCGTAAAATGGGACTGTCTTGTGGTGAAAAAGAGATTTTAAAAAGAAGGAGGCTGGCCCTATGGAGACAAACAGATGCTTGATGCTGCTGTGTCAATCCAGGACACGCTACTTTTATTTATTTTTACATTTTTCCAGAATGAATATTTAATTATATTGTCTCAGTAAGGAAAATAATATACTTGCATGTAATTTAATGTTGTGTAACAGAGCAGCAAAATTTAAAAAGTTAAAAGTCATTATGCTAATATGTCTTTTATAGCCAGAGCAGGGTTAGCTGTCCATTGCTGCTGCAGCCCAGAATAGCCTGTTGTAGAATGTTGGTTTGTGCTGGGGGCGTGTGCAGATGGCATCTCTGTGCTAATGGTTAACACTTGAGTCCCTGAGTGGAAACACAACTACATTCACTGAAACAGAGACCCAAGGTGAATTACAGTGTTTTGTAATGCGCCTTTTCAAACTCAAACTCGTCCTTGATCACCCAGTTATATCAGTGCGGTGCTATTGAATATTTAAATGCTTGTTTTAATAGAAAAAACTTCTTCATAAATTGTGCTGAAATGTAAAAAAATAAGGTTCAGATAGGTCAGTGTCACGGTGCAAGGAAAAGGACAGAACAAAGACAAAGGCATCTTGAGGTTACCAGAAATGATGTGCTTTAAACTCTCTCTTTGAACTTTGACCCCATCAGCTCCGCACGACAGGCAACAGCCAAGGTCAAGTTGTTGTCAGAATCCTTCATGGACAAAAATAGCCAAATGATATTCTTTGCAGTAAAATTTTCCACAGTAGCTTGAGGTTGTTTGGATAAACAGAAGTGGATAATACACACTAAAAAGCCACACAGCAGCTTCAGTATGAAGAGAGTGAATAAAGCTCCTGCAGCAAATTAAATTTTAAAACAAATGCATTATTACTATAAACCAAACCCATCTTGGCTTTCATAGCTTAAATAGAAAAATAGAAACAATGTAAGCCACAGTCAAGTTTAAAGTAAACAAGGTTGTGTTTACAGTAAATGTCTTGAGAAGTGTAAACTTCTCAGCCATCAGTGGCAAGCATTCAGGCGTGGGATCTCCCACAGTCTACAGGAAAGACAAGAAGCTTTCACGATTACAGGAAATGCACTCTGATGTGCTAATGCGACAGAAGAGAGACGCCTGTGGATTGGTGACATCACTTCCTGTTTCAATGAGGCAGGTGTTCCCTGTTACAGTCACAGACATTCAAATCTATTCTGTAGAAACCTGAGCTCTCTGGTTCTGCAGAAATCAAGCTGAGGGACAATTCCAAAACAATTCCATATATTGTCTTCATGAGCAGTTGAGTCCTTGAACATTGCCACCTTATGAAAGGAAAAGAAAGATAATTTAAACTGTAGAGGCATCTTCGTGACCTCAACTAGCCCAGTTGTGGTTGAAAGACATTCTAACATTTAAAACAGTTAAAAACAGTAAGCAGTAAAAAGGACCTAGGACTTTCTTGCTGTGAGGCTGCAGAGTTTACCACTGTATCTCTATGTTGGCTAATTGTTTTAAAACTGTAAATTGCTCAAAATGTAATTTGTGAGTTGGATGTGTAGGTTAAAATGCCTTACCGGCTTGTCAAAGCCTGATCTCGTCAGATCTCAGAATCTAAGCAAGGCTGGACCTGGTAAGTACTTGGATAAGAGACCACTGGGAAAAACAGGTGCTACAGGGTCACACCAGTCACAGTCGTTGTGTCCTTAGGCAAGGCACTTCACTGAGTGTGTGTGTGTGTTTGTGTGTGCGGTCAGCGGGACTGATGGCGCTGATTGGCATGGCAGCCTCGCTTCAGTCAGTCTGCCCCAGGTAAGCTGTGGCTACAATAGTAGCTTATCACCACTGGTATGTACGTAGTTCATGAATAATGCTCTTTGCGTCTTTGTGACAAATGTCTGTGAAAAGTGCTATATAAATAATGAACTTACTAAAATTTACTTATACTTTAAGCATAATGTGCTTTACAAAGCGCTCCAGTGTGGTCATTATTCATTCACACCAAACTCGGTGGATAAGCTACTATTGTAGCCACAGCTGCCCTGAGGTAACCGCCAATTTGTGCCATCACAATCACTTATGCACACATCACTTACATACTAGGTAATGTGGGTGAAGTGTCTTGCCTAAGAACACAATGACATGACTTGATCTGAGCAGAAATCAATCCTCCGACCTTCGGGTTAGGGGACCACTGCTTTAACCACTGAGCCACTGTCACACTAAATGACATTGACACTGAAATGTTAAACTCTAAATAAACTGCATTTTATATGTTACTCTTGCAATTTCGTAGTATCTGAATCAAAATGAAAAACCTTTTTCATTCAAAGAACAAATGGCTGTTGCTGCTGTATATAAATAAACCTATTTTCCTCACTCATAAATCTTTCCAAAGACATACCTGTTGTTGGATTTTAGCATATTCACTCACACCGCATAACATTTAAACATATATTTTCTGATGTACAGACAACCAAGTTCGTACCAAAAGATGTTTTTCTCTCCATTGGGTGCTGTGCTGTGTGCTGTTTCTCTTTACTGATTGAGTGATGTGCTGCTAAAGAGGCCAGGACAGACTTCTTTATCATGGACTTTCAGAGTCTCTGCAGTAATCAGGTCCACATGCCAATAGTGATGGATTTGAAGGCGCAGTGGGCAGCCTGGACACCGTGCACATACAAAGCAGAATACATGCCCCATCTTCAGTGATCAATAAACATTTACCACTGAGAAGGGATGGCATCTGTGAACCTTTGTCTGTATAATCACATCAACATTTTCAATTGATGCCTGAGAAAATGTACAAATGAGGTAACTGCCCTCCATGTTAGCTTTTGTGTTTTCTCTCCACTCCTCCGTCAACGATGTCATGTGCTTATTTCTCTGCTGTTAGGTGTCGAAGTTTAAATAGGACTCTACACAAATGCACTGAGCCTTAATCATTTTCATTGGGGGAGGCCAAGGCTTATGGTATTACTTGAGTATGGACAAAAGCCTTTTATAAGTAGGACCAGGACCATCAGACATACAAGAGTGAATGTATCTATACTATGGAGAGTCTTCTGCTGGTTATTTTTGAGCTGCCAGTCAAGTCCAGGATGAAGACAATAAAAACAAACACATAAAATGTCTATAAGAAAAACTGTGTTACCACAGCATAACTTTTACTGTAAATCATGCATGCTAATTCTGGTCTAAAATGGTCTACTCAAATTTATGTTCATTTTGTTATGCTACACATATGTTGACAACTGATGTTGTGAAGGGTGTTTTTTAATTTCACATCTGGTGAGCTAGTCAGAGTGGCTTTCAGAGAAACAAAAGTGAGTACAAGGCTCAGTGTGATTAGTTTGAACTTTTGGAGTGAAGAGCTTCTCTGCACATAGCTGCTTTATTCTGTCTCATAGACTGTGTGTTTGTTCAGCTATGATTATTTTAATCACAGCCAGAGATGGACTTCATTATAATCTGATGTGCATTAATATCAGAGCCTAATTTTATTTCATCACCGTGTAGTCTGTTTAATGGCCAAAAGTTTGATTTTTTGATGGGTTGTTCATGCTTAAAAAAAAAAAAAAAAAAAAAAAAAGAAGAAGAAGAAGGAAAGAAAACAACAGAAAAATCTACATGTGGCTTATGCTGGTATCTGCCGCCTGTCATTTTTCTCCAGTGGCTCTGAACAGCTCTCATCTGTGTGAGGTATGCACCTGCGCATATTGAAGAGCGGAGCACAGACTGATCTGCTTCAGGTGAGGTTGTTGGCTAAATACAGCCAGGAGGGGGTCTTAGTAGTGGTCTTTTGCAAGTTTTTCCAACTATGGGTCCCTGTGTTGCTTGTAACAGTTTTTCAGTCCTGAGGCCCCTCTGGGGTCCCTCTGGGGACTCTATGGTCTAAGAACAAGGGTTTAAAACGTGTGTATGAATAGGAATGTTTGGGATTGTTCAGTATCCTTGCGATCAGACTTCCCAAGAGCACTTTGAAGCCTAAAAATAACATAATGTGTACAATGCATTTGCCCCCCTCTGTGTCAAAGGTCAGAGGTCGTGTGCAGGACATTAGTCCTGGAGCTGGTTCAGAATCACACTCAAGGACAAAGCCAAAGTCATAGAAGTTGTTGTTGCCATTTGCTCACTCAGTCTGATTTAAAAACTTTTACCATCTAATTTAAAACACAATGTTGTTGCCTAAGATCCAGAATACACTCTTCTTCAAAGAAGATAAGACTGTGTTCACCAGTGCATCTTCTGTGTTCAGATGGATGAGATTGACAATAAGGGAAATATTACAGGGGACTAAAAATCATAGCATATTTCTGCAGAATCAATGAGGAAAACACTAAGCTCAAAATGATGGGAGACCAATGAGATCCTTGTGTCACTAAAATAAACAAATCTGATAGCACGATCATGTTTGGACCTCACTCGAGATGTGACATTCTGAACTTACCAGGCAATAATACTGCCTTTAGAAAATCTACTGATTTGTCACAATATGCAAAACGTTTAAGTCATTTTAATGTCTCACAGAAATCAATATGGCTTTTAGTGCTCTGGTGGAAGAGGGTGAAATGTATTTCTTTATTTTCGATCAGTCTTTACGGCTGATCCAAATCTAGAATTAACAAGCCCTGTATACTCTGTTCCAGTCCCAATACTTAACACAGATTATTGCCAGGTCATCCAGTGTAAAACCATATAACCAATATTATATGCTATATGCTTAAATAAGGACAGGAAACCTGTTAAACAAAATGTCTGAATGTCAACAGCACAAACTAAAACAGTAAAGATGACGAGTAAGTATCAGGAGCTCTGTGTACTCCAGATTTTAACACGTCTGCATTCACCTCAGTCATAACGTCTCACCTCCAGTTGTTCTCACAATGTCTAATGAAAGTGAATGTTTTGAATACAGATCTGTTAAACACATTGCACCAATTATAAGTGTGTTATTAAACAGCTTTTATCTGTGAAATCTGTGTGTCTGGAGAAGCACAACACAAGAGGAGGCTCCTTTAATATGCCATACGGATATGGCCATGCAATTTTCACATGAATCAGACTGACACAGAGTTTCACCTTTCTTGTTGTGCAGCTGAATGGACATGAAAAGTCCCACAGATGATTTCCCACAGGAGGTATGGAACAAACGAAAGGACAGGACTTTGTTATAATAATGTGATTACTCTTAACATTTCTAAAGATGATTCTTGGGGTTTCACATATTTCATTACTATTGTATCAATGTAATAATATTTTCAACTGCTCCACTGTATTTGTACATTATTGTTCCTTGCAGGGAAATGGCCATTGTATTTGGCCTGCCTCTCTGTTGGTACTTCACTTCTCTAGATCTTTGTCAGGACTACTGGAGAATTGGCCTGATTGTATTAATGGGGGAAACTGGAAAACCCACACACAGCTAGAATCAAACCTGTGACCCAACATAGACGTGAGAACCACTCAGCCACCATACCACCTCTTTAAACTGTTTATGAACGTTGTAAAGACAACACACAAAATTAACTCTGGTGAGCGTTAAGCCATGTTATAATGTTGGTCCATCATCAAAAACATACCCAGAGTTGTTTTTTGTTTCAAGTAGTGCTGTGTAATTAGCCTGTCTAGTTCTCAAGTTACAGCTACATTTTATCTTTAGTTCAGAACTAACGGGAAATTCCAATGATATAAATTATTCTAGTGAAGGTGTGTGGAGTGTAAAAACACAGTGGTGCACTTTCTGTATTACCACATTACCAAGGTGTTTTCTGTTTGAGAGAAGAACTCAGCCTAAATATGCAGGATTTGTGTGTTAAACATGTGTGAAAGACACAAAACACAACTCCAAGCATGTTTTTGATGAGGAAACAACATTATAACAGATCAGAAAATGGCGTAATATGGGGCCCTTTAAATACCAGTTCACCTGTTAAAATGAATTGCTCTTTTGTTGCCTTGTCAAAACTACCTCCTGTACTTCTGTTCAAATTGGCCATCTTTGTCTCATTAGCGTGTTACTAATGAATACAGAGTACAAGGCTGCACTCTGGAGTTGACCTGTGGTAGTTTAGTTCTTCATTAGGATCATCAAAGCGTTATTTACTGCTATGGCCTGATTCTTATATATGAGAAGAAAACATTTTTTTTTAAATCTTTACTGAGATCAAAGTAACGGTGTCCTGTTTACAGTGTAATTAAATCTGAGGTAAAAACCTGAACTCAGCTTTCTTCAAATAGAAACACATTTAATTAGCATGCTGTGAGAGATCTAATGTATTAAGTATAATTAGCATTATAGTAGGCTGGAAAATATGCACTAACCTCTGATTATAAACAGTGTCCGTGCAATGTTATTTTTGTGTCCTTGCAATCTGTCGCTACTGGCTCCATCTGATGTAAAATGAATAAAACAAACCATCTGGCTAAGTACGGCGTCGCAGAGTATCCTCAACAGATGAACAGAAGGCTAAATAAGTCAACGTCTACATAGCGCACATCCAAGAAACATCTACAACATCTTGAGCAGTTTCACTACAATGGTCATAATTGAGTTACTGGTGAGTTGTTGACCTCAGAACAGAGCTAACAGAGATGTAAATGAATGCAGTAATTAATCAGAAAAATTGTGACTAGATGATTACTAAAATAATCGTAATCGTTAGCTGCACAATACCTTACTTTTTATAACAAAGACAGACAGAGACAAATATTCTCTATGGTTTTAGTCAGGATATTTCAGGCTCTTGTCCCTGTCCTGCTCCACATGCCACATGCCTGTAAAACGCATTCCCATAGCTGATGTATGCAAATATTTTTTCTATGATGAATTTCCTTCGGGATCAATGAAGTATCTTCTTACTTTATTAAACGTCTTTATAACTTTCTGTGATGGTTATATATGTATTTGAGTGGTGTTTGAAGATCGTCTCCCTCTGCTGTCTCTGCGGAAAACCAAAATCTCAAATTCTACATTTACATAAATAGGATTCCTGCTTAACCGGAATTGCTACTACAAAGAAAGCACTGTTTACAGGCAAAAGTGGGTCAATATAATCTTGTTTTGTAGATCCTATGTTGTAATTTTGGTCACAAACACGTTACTGGCTCTGAGGTCAACTACCATATCCTATATTTCTGCTGAAAGCTTCACTGTGAACAGGTGGCTGTGGTGCCTGTAGTACTTTTGCCTTGCACTTGGCCAGCATTTCATTCTACTTTTAGCATATGTGTAATGGAGTTAATGTATGTTTTTGTACCATTTATTGAATGCGTGTCTGGGGAAGACCCAGGACACGCTGGAGGGACTATGTCTCTCGGCTGGCCTGGGAACGCCTCAGGGTTCCCCCAGAGGAGCTGGAAGACGTGTCTGAGGTGAAGGAAGTTTGGGAGTCCCTGGTTAGACTGCTGCCCCCGCGACCCGGCCCCGGATAAGCGGAAGAAAATGGATGGATGGATGGATTATTGAATAACAGAAGCTAATGCGAGAATATTTTCCTGGTAGAATTTCCTTGAGATTGTTGTAGTTAGGGCGGGGTATCATTAAGAAGTTGCCAATACAATACGTAGGCCACGATACAATACATATCTCGATACAGTGAGCTTTCAATTCAATATGATATATATTTCAAATTGAATCGATACAGTTCAATAAAAATAATGGCTAAATGATGGCTGTGTTACTAAAAGTCTTTGTTAAACCACTTCTTGTGCAAAGTTCATATGAAACACAAACTTTTAATCATCAAAACAGTGTCAAATGTGTCGCATAAACGAGTTCCTTCCTCTACACAAGCAACAAAACTGTAGCATTGTGACAAAACAATTTAGTAAAATATACCAAAAAATACCTCTTGGCAATATATTGATATAGCAGCCCACGATATCTATACTGTGTCATCACATTAGGCAATACGATATATACAGACATGTTGATATTTTTGCACACCCCTAGTCGTAATAGTGCTTGCTTGCATCATAGCAGCTTGTTACCTTTATGAAACATTGAAATGGTTATTATTTTACCCTATTTTGATCTATACCACTACTTTATACTTGTGTGAGCAATATAATTTTAAGTTGCAGCACTTACCTCAGAACAATTTTTGGCTACGCTCCCTACTCTGATTCTAAGCAGCTCTTCTCTTTATCTTATGCAGACTATGTAGACCACTTGCCATAAACCCTTGGCTCTCCATATCATCTCCCCCCTGGGTGGAAGAGGTGCTGTTTTGCCCTAATTAACCCACTTAGACACTATCCTAGGTCAAGATTAAACGATATCTCTCATTCAGTGCCAGGCGGGGCTCATTTGTCTTCAGGGCACAAGGCTGTCTCTGTTTTAAATCAAGGGTAAAGAGAGAAACACTCGGAGGTATTGGCCCAGCAAGACAGGAGCACACTGGACAGGAGCACACATGACAGGAGCAAACTGGACAGGAGGACACACTGGACAGGAGCGCACATGACAGGAGCATACTGGACAGGAGCACACATGACAGGAGCAAACTGGACAGGAGGACACACTGGACAGGAGCGCACATGACAGGAGCAAACTGGACAGGAGCACACACTGGACAGGAGCGCACATGACAGGAGCATACTGGACAGGAGCACACATGACAGGAGCAAACTGGACAGGAGGACACACTGGACAGGAGCGCACATGACAGGAGCATACTGGACAGGAGCACACATGACAGGAGCAAACTGGACAGGAGGACACACTGGACAGGAGCGCACATGACAGGAGCATACTGGACAGGAGCACACATGACAGGAGCAAACTGGACAGGACAACACTGGACAGGAGCACAATGGACAGTAACACACATGACAGGAGCACACTGGACAGTAGCACACTGGACAGGAGCACACAAAGGGACAAGGGGTCACAGGACAGGAGCACACTGGACAGGAGCACAAGGACAGGACACAGGAGCACACTGGACAGGAGCACACAAAGGGACAAGGGGTCACAGGACAGGAGCACACTGGACAGGAGCAAACTGGACAGGAGCACACATGACAGGAGCAAACTGGACAGGAGCACACAAAGGGACAGGGGGTCACCGGACAGGAGCACACAGGACAGGAGCACAGTGGACAAGTGCACACAGGACAGGAACACACATGACAGGAGCACACTGGACAGGAGCACACAGGACAGGAGCATAAAGGACAAATGCTTATGAATTGATGGCGCTTACATTAGCTGCCAGGTTCTTGGCCTTTGTTTCATTGTCTCAGAATGAACGATGGTGCTGAGTAGCATTATGAATGACTTTCAATAAGAAAAATGCTATCTCAAACAACAGGAAATTAGATAGGTAGAGCTTTCTTCCCCATTTCTATGTGGTGCATTCGAGTGCCACCACTGGGGACCTGTTCACTGCTAATATTCATAGGATTAACTCAGAGTGCGACAAAGGACACACAGGCTTTCCCACACTTCATGAGTAAGAACTAATTAACATAGAGCAAAAACACTATTTTTCTTATTCAAAATCCAATATGCATGTTATTCCAGTGAAAAGATTGGCAGAAAACTACTCATCTTGAAAATGTCAGTTTTTTCCCAATGTTTTTTTTTTTTTTTTCCTTTTTTGGCAACGTGAATTAGTCGGTACTTCAAACTGCATGTCAGTCAAGCTCTCAAGTAATGAATAAGTCATTTAGGTGTTTGCAGTTTCAAGGAGGATTAGATCGCAGAATTGCACAGATCTTCAAAACATGGATGTATCAGTAAATGACATGAGGCCAGACAAGAGAATTTAGATAAAAACAGCTTTTTGTTGCTTCTGACATATATGATAAACAAGGTGAAACAAACAGGAGGTGGCCAAGTTACCCAGGGTTTGTTAAAATAATTAACTTAGAGAAGAGAAGGTTAAAGTGAGCCAGCTGCTATTTGACCACTGATTTGAACTAATTTAAGTGATTTTTTTTCTTTGTCAGTTTAGAAGGAAAAGGTCTGTTAACAAAAGGAGGTTTGGATAGCATTATAATTTTGATGGCTTTTATGCAGCATGGGACTAAATACAGCCACTTTTCCATCAACATTTTGTAATATTTTTTTATTTATTTACAAAACTAAAATAGTGCCCATGTGCAAATGGGAGCTCAAAATACACCAAACCATTAGTGGCAAGTTAAGATTTTCTGCATCCATAAATATGGTTTTAACAGTGGTCATCTGGACATTGTTTTTTGCGATCAAGACTTTTCAGTTCCAGAAGCCATTTTTAATTTGCTGGAACAGACTTGAAGCACTGGCCTTTATCCTAACCTAAGTTTACTAAGTCAAGCCCCCAATAGAGTTTAGAGTGAAACTGAGCTGCCTTTGTTTACTTCCTAACATCATTATGGGTCATTATGCCCCTATTGTGTATTGGCTGTCTCACCTGCCGTGTTGTTAAGTGTGATTAGCAGTGTTTCAAGCCAGTTCCAGCAAATTGAAAATGGCTTCTGGGTGGAAAAGAAACACCTTGATCACAAAGTGGTCCAGATGACCACTGTTAAAACAATCTCTACATCAAACCATTCCTGGACAAATCAGGATTACACTATTTCATTTTCTGAGACTCAACATATTCCTCTCAAGAGATCAAAGAAGGAAATTATTTACTTCAGGCAAAGTTGATTGAATTTTTTTCCTGAGTATTTTTTTAATAAAAGCAAAGATTTTTAAAAAACAAGCAAGGTTAAAGAAAGGTAAATAAAAATGCATTCTTGTAAAGACTTTAAAGGGATGTACAAAATACAGAAGGGAGCCACAGAAAAGGACTGTTAATAGTGTTTCCTTTAAAGATGTTTGAAAAATAAGATAAACAAAAGTCAACAATCAGGTTAATCATATACAGCATAACAGGTCGAGATATTTTCAGTTAGACTTGTACTGGTAAAACTGTGGTACAACGTCTGTTAATTTTTGTAATGCAGAGACACAGTAAACAGCTTGCATAAATTCAGCTAAAATGAACAATTTCTCTGCCAATTACCTGTCTTTTGGTGTAATGATATATTCAAAAGACAACCGTGAAAAACAAACAATCTACAAAATGATGTTGTGAAACAGACTAGAGCCAAGCGTCTGTCCCCATAATTATTTTCAAGACAATTTACAAATGAATTCAAGTGTACAATCTTTTTTTTTTCTTAATTTTTGAATAAACAAAAGTATAATTACATATTTATCTTTTCTGTTCTCATTTGAAGATTGATAACGTATGTTTCTCACAGTTCAATGTCTAGTGAACAGACTTATGGAGCATGCATTTAAATTAAAGTGAATTGATTCAAGGGTTTCCTGTTTTGAGGACTTTTGACCATTCAAAAGATTGAGTATTTTGTTGTCTATTACTATGGTAACAGTCCTAATTTAGTCATCACTTTAAGATCTCCAGGCAGATATTCTTTAACAGCTGATAAGGATTTATAGGATCATGCAAACATGATATTTTGTTGTAGAGATGCAGAGAAAATGAAATAAGTACTTAAATAATTTCAGTCTATCTGATTTGTCCTGCATCTTATGAGTATTTAAAATTTTCCTTTTTCAAATTTCCAAATCTTTTTATTTTTCTGCACCAAAACAATACGCTTGTGTAGTTATATTTTCAGTAGTCCTCAATGTCTGATGCAGCGACGTCTGAAGCAACAACACAGCATTTCTGGCCAAATAAGAAACAACTTCTGTTTTTCCTTTTGTCTGTCAAAAAAGTTGGACTAAAAATGCTTCAGTGTTTGACTTTGGAGTTGGATCTTGTTGAAGAAAAAAGTTTCTACATATGCTTTAGGGCCAAATGGTTGTCATGGTGATCTCTGATGCACAAGAAACTTTCCATCATTGAAACAATCTTTGGAATGATTTATATTGGAATGTGGAAATGTTGAAAATAACTGACAGTCGCTAAAAGGTGAGAAGCACACATTGGATGAAAAAAGGCCATGTAGTTTGTAGATTTCAAACTTGAGCCCTTAGCATCAAAAGCAAATGTCATTGCCAAAAATCTGTATGCTAGATTGTAGATTTCTTTCCTCGCCAGAAAACCTTTGAGCTATTTTAAACAAATCAAGTGATGCAACTCTATTTTTCATATGCTAAAAGTGTTGCAGTAGTATATTCCCTCTGAAGTTGGGGCGGGGGATCTGGTCTCAGTTGACACGATTGTTTCAACATCACAAGCTCAAGTAAATATTCACTGACCTGCATCAGACTCTGGTCCTAAGCGCTGCATTTGCACATCTGTCACTGCCTTCGTCATAACAAAGGGCCAACCTCCAAACTGCTTCAAAGAAAAGCCATGTTAATGTTGGAGAAGTAAGGGGATAAGCAGAAGAGCTGTTTGGGATTCAAGGGGCAGAGCGGAGGACGGTGCCAAGACAACAAACATGTCTGTGAGTGACACGAGTCTACCCAGCTGGGAATAGCACTCGGCTTTATTCACTATTAAATAAAGAACAGGGCCAAACTGCAGGAGGGTCGTGTAAGTTTGTGTGGTCTTTAACAACAAAAAGCTTCTTTTCAAACTGCAAGGACACTGTTAAGATGAGTTAGATATAAGTACTTAAAGGAGCATTCTGTAACATTTCTGCTGCAGTCTGTTTCCCTGGGGATGTTGCTTTACCTAGATTGTCCAATATGGCATTTAAAGCAAAAATGATTTATTGAAAAAAACAAAACATTCTTGCTGTGAGTATGCTCACATCCACACAAAACTGACCTGTAACTTAACCTGGCACCAACTCCTTGTTTCCATGGAGATAGATTTAATCCCTTACTGTGAGAAAGCAATAACATCTTCATGGAGACAAGCAAGTATGGACCCTTCAACAGAAAAGTTGATAAAAAAAAATAAAAAATAAAAAAATTAAGACTACGTTTACACTTAAATCCACATATCACTGTATCGGAAACGAACTGCATCCAGACACGTCGTTTCTGTGTCAAGCCTCTTCAAGCCTCCACACAGTGCCGGATCAGATCCGTACTCAAAGGAGTTTGTGGGAGCTGGCAGAACCAGATCATTCCATCTCTGGAGCTGTTTTCAATCAGATTAGAGTGGACGAACACTG
The DNA here is from genome assembly GCF_026225935.1 of Boleophthalmus pectinirostris. NCBI lineage: Eukaryota > Metazoa > Chordata > Actinopteri > Gobiiformes > Gobiidae > Boleophthalmus > Boleophthalmus pectinirostris. The sequence goes on from NW_026571095.1 coordinate 16,680,265, forward strand.
CATCCGCAACGAAAACGACTTGAATACGTACTAGAGTGGACGGGGCCTAAGAATTACCAGAAGACTAAATTGGAGGCCTGCTGACTCTACAAGGTAAACTATTATAGCTTTCATTCTTCACAAATTCCCATATAAACTGAGTTCAAGTGTCTGCAACATGACAAAATAAGTTTTATGTTGAAGTACAAATGATTACAGCGTTTTCTGTCTTAGAGGCACATTTAAACTTGAAATGGATGACATATTTTCACGGTACAAGGACACTTGTAAGAACTTTAAAAATAGCTGATATCTGTGTAAAGAGCAAGGTGCCAGACTTTGATGGTGTTTTCCACTTGACAGCATGTCCTTTAGCCTCATTTATAAAAGAGAAGTGGCCAGGGAGGAGATTTTATCTTTTGGCAGAAAATAAATACAGGATAAACTTGGAGAAAAACAAAAAATGCCAATCAAGATTTTATGTATAATCCAGGAAGTTATTGAAGTTAGTTTTAAAAATTCATCAATGCTTTTCTCTCAGTCACTGTTCACTGTTCAAGGTTATTCCAAAAGCAGATTGCCTCTACAAATTTTATACACTTTACTCATTGTGGGATTTTTTTTTGTGCAAAGCTCCTCTATACACATGTGGCATCTTATTAGTTCAACTGCTGACTGAGTTTGAAAGCAGCACATGTTAGGAATGGGACGCCAGATGTGAAAAATAATAAGAATTACTATGGCAACGCTAACAGTCTATAACATTACTGGAAATAACTTTAAAGTAGGGTGACAGTAACTGAAGGCCTTATGGTTCTACTGAGAGCTGCATTTAATGTATAGCTTTAGTAGTGTTGAAGTTTATTTTCCTTTGTCTCCATTTATAAATGGAGTGTTTGTGCTTTTACCTGGTACAGTATTTTTGTTAAAGGGCCCATATTATGCTATTTTCTGATCTATAAACATACCCAGAGTTGTGTTTTGTTTCATGCACACATGGTTAACACACAAATCCTGCATATTTAGGCTGAGTTCTTCTCTCAAACTGGAACACTTCTTATGATATTATGTGGTAATATAGAAAGCGCTCATCTGTGTTTTTAAACTCCATACACCTTCACTAGAATCATTTGGATAATTTCCACCCTGGAATTGGTATTCTCTACTGAACTAAAGGTAAAATGTAGCTTTTAACTTGAAAACTACTGCTTCATGCTTCATGTCATCACATGGTGGAACAAAGTATTCAGAGGTTTTTCTTGATGGAGTAGACAGACTACATCTCCAAAGCTTGAGGATTACTCAGACATGTGTGAATGAAACAAAACACAACTCCAGGTATGTTTTTGAGGAGGTAATAACATTCTAATATGACTTAAAGTTCAAAAGAATCTCTTTTGTGTAATATAGGACCTTTAAGTTCAGGACAGTACGCTGTCCCGGTCTCAGTAAAGAAATGTTTTGCCTGCTGTTATTATATGTGACACACTGGTCATTATTTAATATTTTCAGCAATTTAAACAGCAGTACTCATCTTAATGAAGAGCAAACAGGTCCACTGACTTCAACAAAGTGCTGCGCTGCTGGACCATGTGGAGTTCAAGGTAACGAGCAGTGTTTTTTTTTCAGTTGTGCCAAGATGGCTTTGCAATGCTGCTGAATCCACCTACACTTTAATTGAAAGTTAAGTGAAGTATGCAGCAGTTGACATGTATGAGGGTAAAGGTGAAAGCAAGAATTGTCTGAGAATAATGGAGTCTTAAATACAGGAAAATACAGATATTTTAAACATGGATAAAAATTCAAAAAAGCAACTTGGAGTGGGTTAACTTTAAGGCAAACAGTAGAACATGGTTAAACAGGTGGACTGAAAGAAAATCAAGGAATTCAAAGCCATTTGGTTATGGCGTGAATATGGTGAATTATTCTTGAATAACTGATGCTTCTTCTTCACAATACACAACACAGCAAAATTATACTGAGACATTCTTACCCACAACTGTAGATTGGGATAGAACAAACATTAATACCCAATTTGTGTGAGATAGCGCTAACTAAAGATGTGTCTTTTTTAAGTAATGTCTGTCTTCTCCTCTAACCCCAGGCCACTATGTTGTATTATCATGACTCTTTGGTTGACACAGATGAGTATAATTAATAGCCCCATCTCTTCTGTCAACAGTACCGGGGTGAGCACATGTTCACAGAGCGGCCCCTCCCTCACAGTGCAGAGGGAACATGGGAATAATGGCATGTCATCTGATAATGGCCACAGTACAGATGAACCAGCCCTGTAATGGACTTATAATTACTGCGCGTGTGTAGTGATGGTGCTGATGTCTGCAGAGGTTAGATAATGTCCCGCCTCTACAGAGACCCTTTAGATCCGTGCGCAACAAGCCAAGGCCATCACAGATAAGATTTCATCTCTGTACAGGTCTGCCCAATGCAAATAAATTGCAGAAGTACTCTAAATCTCAATACGTTTTTTAAGTAATTTATACATACAGCAAAAATAAGTTGAGTGTAAAGAGGACAGCAGTGCTACTCAAGACTACTCTAGCATGTAACCAGCTTTAAAGATGCGCCGTATAGCTTTTCTAGTGGAGAGTTTGTCACCTGCTTTATTTTTTTATTTGCTCAAAATGTTCCACAGTATGGAATTAAACTTATCTAGCATACATTGATTCAATTACAGGTGTTTTTATTGCTCAGAAATACCTCAATAAACATTAGTGGGATCCATTCTCCTCATTTAACCCATAACATGACCTGGCAGCGTCACCTGCTTGTCTCCATGGAAGTAGATAAGTTTAAGGGCATACTCTGGAACATTCTAATCTAGGCAAATGGAAAAGCATCTCAATGAAGACAATCAGACAGCGGATCATCCACAAGGAAAGTTACATATTGCACCTTTAATGTCACATAAACATTGTTGCCATATGTAAGCCAAATAAATTGGATGAGGACTAACTTTGTTTATGGAAAACTCAAAAGAAAAGTAAAAAATGCACTCATAATTCAAGTAGAATATCAGTTCAGCTATCTGCAATGAAAATTAGTACCCCTCTTATCTAAAGCATTGTGCACTGTCCCGGAGAACAAAATAAACAACAGATAACATTTGCCAGTTTAATTTAATTATGATTTTCTTATCTTACTTCCAGACATCTCAAACGGCATTAAGTGTGCTTGAGCGTAACTATTTTGAATTGTGAAAAACCTCGTACTTTTGATTGGAGTCAATTTTTTCCACATACAAAATATAAAAGCAGAAATAATGGTAGTAATGTAGGTAATGTAGTTTAGTTGTCATGGAAATTATGCTCAGTGATTTCTTGTGTTTTGGCCTCTGTCCATGTATGCAATTATACATTTATGACAATTAGAGCACCAGATTAAGATAAAAATATGAACAAAAATGACTAAGAATAATAAAAGCCTTTTATTTCTCCATGGAGAACTTCTTACTTGCTGCAATCGGGCTCTTCTGCCCTATCAGCTGGGAGGGAGATGGTTGAGCTGTGCCAAATAAGAGTGGAGCTTGTTTGTGCAGCAGGTGGACTCCACACAAACAAAATCCACCCCAACACAGTTTGATTTCTCCTGTTGTAGGTAAGCTATTATCAAACATACTGCACAGCTGCTGCAATACCAGAGAATTCAGGGCTTGGGAAATAATATGTTATAATAATATGATGGTACGACTACAACTGATATAACTGCTTTTGCTATCTCTGTTGCAGTTTGGGAACATTTACACATGAAAGAAGGTTGGAATATAAAAGAAGGGATATGTGGTTGTTATGTGGACATTCTACTGACCAAATAAACCAAAGCCATTTCAAATTGCAATTTTGTTTGATTACAATATAATGGCCTACAATCTACACCAACAATCATGTCCGTTCCAATAGCAGTAACGGCCAGTATCAGAGTCCCAGCATGTGTGTGCCCATGTGTCACTCCCATTTTTCCCTCCATGCATCAGATTTGTCTTTCTGAACAAACTCATGAGGAAAATGGAAAAAGATGAGCAATTATGACTATGTTCACACAATAATGCAACATATGATTTCATATCTTATATTTTAGGTAAATACATATTGTTATTATTCTTATAAAAGCAAAAAGTAAATTCATGATCTTTACTTCAACTTACTTTTGTGGGTCTTGCTACCGATATTAAAATATATGGATGGGATAAGATTTTGAGTCACAACATTTCACAAGACAAAATAATTGCCTCAAGATTGCGTATATGAGGTAAATGATGTGAGTTTTTTTTTTTGCATGTGTTGAAATTTGGGTATATATATATAAAAAAAGCAAAAATTTATATATATATATATATATATATATATATATATATATATATATGTGTGTGTGTGTGTGTGTGTGTGTGTGTGTATATATATATATATATATATATATATATATATATATATATATATATATATATATATATATATGAAATAGAATAAATAAAATTATGAGTTGCTCAATTTATACACTCATGTCTCATTTTGTCTTGTGGTAATTGTGTCTTGTCCTATATCTATAAATACTAACAGTAAGTAAAATAATCGGCATCACCTTAAAAATTCCACATCAGACCATCCCTAATAATTTGGTAACATCACATCTAAAGAGCCAACACAACACAGCATCTGTGTTCACCAAATAAGCTTCAGGCAAATTATAATTTTCATATTTCAGCTCAAACACCTGAGCCTGGGGCTAGAAACTGGTCTGAATGTATCCAGGCATAGAACTGTGCAGTGCCACACTCAAGCATCATAGATGTGGACATCACTTTAACTGCTTTGACATGTCCACTTGTTCATATCAATAATGAATAATAGTGATAGAGTCTTAGCCCACACTTGAAGAGTCTTTAATGCCCCTGTTAGCTCCTGTCGGCTCGAGACACATTTCATTATGAATTTATCTTGTTTACAAAATGTGCAAAGTTTGACCTTTCCTGAATGGTTTGGGATGGTCTTGAGCTATAGCCTATAATATTTAACCTGGCTCATGCCAGATTGATGTGTGTAGCACTCTGATTTCACTCCTACACATGATGACTCTAAGACGGCTCTCACTGAAAGTGGTCAGAAAACGAAGAATTGACAATTATTTGAATGTGACTGATCACAAGCCAAAGCTTTTGTTACATCCAACTGACAGACATCTTCCCTGTCAACAAATGCACAAAGCTTTTATCTTCTGCACGTTTTTCACAAACAGTCTGTATTGACACTAAAATAGACTGAAGTACATTTATCGGCATTGCTATATTTGTTTTGGTTAATTTGGGCACTTTGTCTTTGGATTCTGCACAAACCTCAATGCTGCTCTGTGATTGGTTCACCCACCAAATTAACCTTATAGCATGCACATGCCAAGATGGATATGTGAATTCACAAACTCACAAATAACATGAGAATCCATTTTTCTGTACAAGCTTCTATAATATTAACATAATACAAAAATAATATTAAGAATATCATTGAGTATTAAATTATGTCAAAAAACATATTTCCACCAAATAAACATACCATATTTATTATGGTATCATAAATGGTAAATGGCACCGAGTCTGTTCCTTAGTATCAAAATCAAGTTTTCAGCCAATAGACTATGGATGGGCTAATTGACTGACATATCAGTAGAAACTAATAAATATCTGTTCTTGGGCTTTATTAGTAAGAAAACAAAAACAAATACTGGTAATCTTATTATGTGATGTGGTGAGTTGTTTACATTCTGGCCTATATAGGACTGAGAGTGGTTAAATATCTCTTGCACTCCATCCGTGACATTGCATTTTGTGAGGGCTCGATTCATCGTGCGCACAGTGGACTCTGAGCTCTGTGTTTACTCATTCACAATGGGCAAACAGCAGATGGCTTTTACCACTGTACTCTTATTCCAAGGGCCACTCACTTTATGGAGAGCACACAAACAGAGGGTCTTTGGCCATGCTGCGCTGTGGAGAGAGGAAGGGTCCAGATGGCAGCGGCCGAGAGGACAGGAGCCACGTCTGCTTCAGTCTGCTCCCTCTCTGCACACGGTATACAACACACAACACTAAAGAAATGTGAGCAAATGTTTCCGTAAGGACATATTCTCTGACAGTTGGTGCAATGACGAACTACAGATTTTAGCAGTACTGAGGCAAAGTGCAGATGTCCCTAACAGTGACACTTGTACGCAGAAAACATATTTAGAATTTATCTATATAAATATCTATATAATATCTATATAAATCTGATTTCTGGTGAGTAGACCTGTCACAATAATTATTACTAGTATATCAACTTAACATTCAATACATGATAGACTGAACATTATTATTATTATTATTATTATTATTATTATTATTATTATTATTATTATTATTATTTTGTAATAAATTAAGATTTGAGCTGCAAAGGGTTGAATACATAATTTGACTCATTAAAAACTAATTGTGTAAGTGTTGTATTCTACAATTTAGTTATTTCAGATCATGTCTTTTGTAAATATTGTACATTTAGAATACTCCTGCTTTATAGTTTGGTTTCAATATTATCATTTATCATCTATATTTACTTCAGCAATACATCAGACTTAAAAATGTGTTATTGACAGGCCTATTTAGCCCTATAGAAATCTGATCATCAAAAGCACATGTCAGTTAAACATTAGAGTAACTGTTATATTTGAAAGACAAAGTACAATTCATTAAATATCTCTTTCAGCCTGTCTTTGCTGCATTAATTTGTCCTTTCTTTGCATAACAGAGACAAACAGAGAAATCAGATTACTCACATCAGATATTACAGCCACGTGAGGCTTGTGCATTTTAGAAGCTTCTATAAGGAAAATGAAGCCTGTGTAGCTACCACATAATCAACCACTCAATGCATTAGTCTTTCAGAAAACCTAGAGTGAAATTACTTTTTTGAATATACCATAATTGCACATTTTACATAATGGCTTAATAGCTATAATACAGAGAAGGCTATTTTTGAGCTTGTTCTTCTTCTTCTCAAATCACTGAAGTGGCTGTTGAGTATAGTTCAGTGTGATTCTCTGTCTTTTGGACGTTTTATCTGACTTTTTCAGCTTCTTGTCACAACCAAGCATGTATTGTGACTGGAATAGTTCAGACCTATATACTGACCTGTTTATTTCCAATGTTATTATTAAAAAAGCATCAGCAAATCAGGGCTCATTACATTATTTTTTGATTGATGCTTTATCAAAAACATACCAGCACAGTTCTTCTCTCAGACACAGAAAACACTCTGTTCCACCTATGATTTATTTATTTTATTTATTTATTTTAATGAGACAGGGACAGCGCACAGTTTTTACATTTACCTTAACAGGAGACATGCACTGTACCAGGTTGTAGCACCAGTGCTAATGTCCACCTGTAGTCCCTGGACAGGTTCATTGATTGATTGTATTTAACTGACCTTAGCTATCAACTGTTCTTCCTGGAGACCTATGTAGCATGTTTGGGGTGATGTCATGTGGTATCATAGGAAGTGCTCCTGTGTGTTTTTAAACTCCACACACCTTCACTAGAATCATTTGAAAGATTTCAGCCAGGGAACTGACAGTCTTTATTGAACAAAAGGTAAAAGGTAGTTGTTAATTTAAAAACTACCACTGCATGACATCAAAATGTGGAACAGAGCATTTTGAGCTTTGGAGATATAGACAGACTAATAATGTAATGTTACTGAAACGTGTGAATGAAACAAAACTCAACTCACAACACAACACAAACTAGGTATGTTTTGAGGAGGCAACAACATTCTCACATGGCTTAAAACTCTCCAGGGTCAAGAATGTAATACAGCAGAAAATACTGACTCTTGCTAAAGCCACAAGTAAGTGTAAAGACAAAGATCAGAGCTGTTTTGTTACAGAGGGCCAAATGTTTGACCCTTAATATAAACGTTACAAGATGCTCTGCTCTGAGTCTGGACATAGATCAGAGATAAGGTTACACAAAACACAACAGGACACACAAACAGACATCTACTGCGCCTCTTCGTCTTCATCAAACTCTGAGAAGAAAAACATCTGTGCTTTGAGTCTGACCCCTGAGATCTACGAGCAAATGTCACTCTGTCAGGTCAGCTGCCATTGGTGCCCCTGTAGAGACACAATTCTAGAGAACCACAGGAAAATCACTGTTACATGCCTTTGCATGAAATCCGCTCTCATATATTACTTTAAAGGTCCTATAATACGTAAAATTGACTTATGTGATCATTAAGTCGGGTTATAATGCTGTTACCTCATCAGCCTGTGTTTTGTTTCATTCATAAATGAGTAATGCTCATTGATTAGTATCTTTGGTAACATTTTATAATAACTACACCTTATTTAGCCTTAATAAAGCATGAACAAAGACTTAATTAATAATGATTCACGCTTAGTAACTACTTAATTACTACCTGAATTAGCACTTAACTTGCACTTAATTTGCCTGTGCAGGTGTGTGTAAATAGTAACTCAATACTTCTTAATTACTCATGAACTAACCATTTGCATGTTTACAAATGCATATTTAAGTACATTTGAGCATTTATTAATTATTAGTAAGCCATGAGAGAATGATTTACTAATAATGCAATGCAATGATAATTCAGGCAGCTGTTATCTGTTAGTTAAATCTTTCTGAGAGCTTTTCTAAAGTGAAGACTAATTATGCTTTATTAAGCATTTGTTAAGGTTGGTCAAATTCCAGAGAAACAATAATGCATTATTAGTAAATCATTCTCTCATGGCTTACTAATCATTAATAAATGCTCAAATTTGTACTTAAATATACATTTACAAATGCACACACATATGGTTAGTTCATGAGTAATTAAGTAAGAAATACTTATGAGTAACTATTTACAGCACAGGCGAATTAAGTGCAAGTTAAGTGCTTGTAAACATGCAAATGGTTAGTTCATGAGAAATTAAGAAGTATTGAGTTACTATTTACACACACCTGCACAGGCAAATTAAGTGCAAGTTAAGTGCTAATTCAGGTAGTACTTAAGTAGTTACTAAGTGTGAATCATTATTAATTAAGTCTTTGTTCATGCTTTATTAAGGCTAAATAAGGTGTAGTTATTATAAAGTGTTATCATATCTTTATCTCCAATGTTCAAAATGCTTTGTTCCACATTGTGATGTCATGAACTAGTAGTTTTCAAGGTAACAGCTTCTTTTACCTTTCGTTTAGTAGACAATTATCCAGATGATTCTAGTGAAGGTGTATGGAGTTTAAAAAACACAGTGGAGCAATTCTTGTTTTTATGTATGTCATACCACAAGACTGCACATGGAAAAAAGAGTGTTTATGTGTTAAAACTGATTAGAGTTTGCTATCAATCAGTTTTTTTTATTGCTTTATAATTATTATTGCTACACCCAATAGTTTTTTTTATATGAATAATGATATGAAAAAATATGACCCAAATAATCATGGTTATTTTTAGCCCATTACATTTTTACATCAAGGAACGCCTCTACTCCAGTACAATGCCTGGAGTTGAATAATGGAAAAACTGCTTTTAAATTGAACTGAATTTAACTGAATACAGGTACCAAGAATATTCAGAATTCTCATTTTGAGTAACTGTAGTCTGGTACTGTTACTTTTTCATTTAGTGGTTTTCAGAATACAGTTACTTTTCTAAAATCAAAGGAATACATTGCAGGACTTTATCACACAGTTTAGACTTCAAACTACACAGTATTAGAGAGAAAAAAATTAAAACACTGCTCTTGTGGTATGTGCAATCAGTAATTGTTCATTCTATAGTTAGAAATAGGAAATGCATAATAAAACGGTGAAACATAAATATAAAGCAGTTGTGTTTAGACAATTTAAATGCAACTCGATTCAGAATACAATACTCTCATTTGCCCATATATCGGAATACGTTACAAAATACATTTTAATTCAGGAATTCAGCTTTCTGTAACTAAATACATTTTAGTCTTCTCTCCACTGATCACTGATGTCACAAGATATCGCAATATGGATAAGTCCTAAGACTGACTATTATGATAACATTATTTTGTTCAAAAAGTGTCGGTCTTACTGAATTTCTTATTTCCCAAAGTTATATTTTTCACCTCTGCTTACAACCCACATGTGCATATCCAGATGTCAAAAACACACTGTCTCATTAAAAATATTTGCCTGGATGACAATATTCTGCCTTAAACCAACCATGGACACATCAGTCTGTCAAAGAAAAACATGCACACTTTACCAACTCCCAAGTCAATGTGTAAAAGTTAAGTTGTCAGATACTGTCTACTTTCAGCTTATGACAGTTTTACAGTTTTAAAGACACGTGTTAGCATCAAACAGTGGAATAGTACATGGTGAGGGCAGCTCTTGTCTGGAGCATTGTTGGTGTGAGTTTTTGAGAGCGCTCAGCAGGAGGGCTGAGTCACGCGGAGGAGGAGGAGGTGCCGCCATGTCTGACACTGACAGACAACGCCATCAACACCACCTCAAACTTCTCCTGGACAAGTTTGACATCAGCACTTGTACAAGCACAACGTGAAAAGGCTGTTAGTAACTTTAATAAGACATTGTTTTCTGGTATTTAGTTATACATGACAGTTACATATTACATATGTATCATGATGTAGCATTTTGTTTATTCTAAGCTGACAATGTTTATCTAAAACAACTCAACCAACAGATGTAACATGTAACCAAGAAAATAGACACACTCCTTACTGTGAGCGGGCTTGTATCTCCACAAACCTGACACTTATTTGGCCTCCTACTTCCTGTTTCCATGGAAATGTTGTTTCTTGGGCTATAATATTCTACTATATAGCATAAAGGGTATCCAGTTCCATGGAGAATGTTCCGAAGTATGATTTTAACTTTTTATTTCTATGGTGGCATATCACCTCCAGAAATTTACATACTATACCTTTAATCAAAAAGCAATGTAGAACTTAATACGTAAAGACACAAATAGTATTTAGGGGTTTCAATCAAATGACTCCTTCCTGATTTGAAGGATTTTCAGAGGAACTTTCCCTTTTTCAAAGATATAATATTGTAATTCGAATTGTATTATTGCTATAACAATAGGTGTCTGTTGCCATACTTTCAAATCCATAAATAGGCCTACATAACTGTACAAAACTACATTGTATTTTTATTGTATTTGTAATCTATTTATTTAACATGTCTTATTTACTTATTTCCACATGTATGTTACATATCTACTACATGTTACTAATCATACAAATTTTAACATCTTGGGATTCATGATTGAGAGAGATCTGGCTGACAGATAAAGCAGATAAAACAAACTCTTGTCACATATTTCCAACTCGGTCAAGTGTCTGTGAAACATCCTGCAACACATGGACATTATTAATTCATTATAACCATGAACCCCCAAAAGTCCTCATGTTTTCCAAGATGTCTGACACACTTCTTTAGCCTAACCCCTTTTCTGATAGAAATGTAACAGTCGTATTGACACCAGCCAGCGATCATCTGATGGATACTGGTGTCAAAGTGTGAGGGGAACAGTCTGACTAATACAGAGAGGTGTCCTTCATTTTGACATATATCATAGATCATTCAGGGCATCTGCCAAGCTGAAGACATGTGAGCAATGCAACACAAGATAGCCTCATTGTGAAATTAAAACTCATACTTACAATATGCTAGTTCATATGGGTATGTACAGGTACCATTATAAAATGGTATTCATCTATTTCTACCATGGCTTCCAACAGCTGCTAATCTACTACGAGGAGCACTTTATTTGAGGTTAAAAAGTAATTATGCATGTAATGCGAAGCATGAAGATCAGTACAACCAATTTCACTACTACTACAGTTACTGCCCTTTCCAACACCATTTGCAAATAACTAGGGTATTCAGAAAGGGGCCAGATCAATTAAATATTACCTATACACAAAATGGATTATTGTGATCTTTAAGACAATGCAGTTATCTCATCAAAAAACATACCAGGAGTTGTGTTTTGTTTCATTCACACATGTTAGTGTCAGTAATCCTTTATTATTAGTCTGTCTACATCTCCAAAGCTCAAAATGCTCTGTTCCACCTTGTGATGTCATGAAGCAGTAATTTTCAAGTTAACAATTACCTTTTAGCTTTAGTTCAGCAGAGATTTACAATTCTAGAGCTGAACTTATCCAAATGATTCTAGCAAAGCTTGTATGGAGTTTAAAAACACAGTGGAGCTGTTTTACCACATGACATCACAAGGTGGAACAGACTGTTTTCAGTTTGAGAAGAAGACAATTGCAGCGTTTGTGTGTTAAACGGGTGAATTAAACAAAATAAAACTCCAGGTATGTTTTTGATGAGGAACCAACATTATGACATAGATAAAAGATAACATAATATGGGCCCTACCACTGCTTTTTAGTACTTATTTTATTTTTAGTAGATTTTATTTTTTTTATGGACCACAATTATTCAAGGTCACAGTCCTCGTCTAGTATGAAAATAAATGCAGTGATGAGACAAGATAAATGGAGAGCCGATCGTCTGCTTGAGAGGTAGTGAGTGATTGATAGAAGCTTCAGCTCCAATGTCATTATAATAAAAACACGGAGCAAGTATGTCTAAAGTAGGTCAAAACTAGCCAAGTGACACATGCAAAGATCGGCTGCGTGCCTTGAGCCAAATTTAGCAGCTTACAGGTGAGCGATAGCAGCATTAGCATGACAGAAGCTCAGCTATATCTGGCAGAGTGGAGTTTACCTGAGGCTGTCTCAAGTTGCCATCATACTCTACAAGGAACAGCCTCCAGCCCAGGTCATAATGTCAGCCACTTTTTACAGTGTACCTATTTGAAGGGGGGAAACTTAAAATGGTAATGGTGAATCAAAGTATAAAGTTCAAATTTTAACTTGTACAATTTAATTTATGCATCAGATTTGTGATTACAATCATTTGTTCATAGCAGTTACTCTGAAGATATGAGGGATTATCTGAGTTGGTGTTTTGGCTCATCTCACAATGGCAGCAGGAAAGGTCATCTGCCTATTGTTGTTTTGTTACTAAAACAGTATTAAAACAACAGCATCTTCAAATGGGACACTGTACATATAATTTTGTTTGGAGTGCAAAATGTAATTACGTAAACCGAGAGCGGTCTAATTTTTGAAAATAATTCGACAGAGCGTCACATCCGTGAGAAGTTTTTTAGCAATTTTTTAGTCAGCAGTAAAAGTGGTGCTTCAGAAGTAGAAAAATACCACTGAAATCACAGAGTAACAGTGAGAGGGCACTGAAGAGTGAATCAAAAGCCTGTTCAGACACTCAGCAGTGGATCATTTTTGGGTTATTGAAAAATACTCAAATGCTGCTTTATCAGGCTGTGGTCAGGCTCTGCTCATGTTACATGAAGGTGTTTCATTTGAGGAAAGTACAGGGTCACAGACGTGATACCTGTCCCAGGTTGAGCAGTATCTTAGGTTTTACATCATTACAAAAATACACAGCGATGTTTCCTATGAGCCCAGTGTGCACAGCAAAGAACTGCCAACAGCTCCAATGTGTCTCACATTTACATTTACCACGAGTCCTGCATTATGTTCACTCCAGGAGAAAACATACAAACGCTTAAGAGAAAAGACCCACAGAAAGTATAAACTACTGAATGTAATCCCTCAAGATTACAGTTTATAGAGAAGAAAGAGATTCCAAAGAAATCTATAGGCCTTTGTATGAGAGTGTATGAGAGAAAGTGCATCGAATACATAATAGCTAACGGTGTCAATACTGAAGAATCTGAGTCACCGAGGTTATCAAACGCTGTCCTTTAATTAACAGAGAAACTTTGACATTAATTCCTCCTGCGCGCTCCCTTTCACACACTAAGCAGGATTTGATTTGCAGGGCCATTATAATTGTACGCTTGCTGCATTTATGATCCATTTACACAAAAACAAATGCTAATCGTAGGACCCCAGTTGTTTGCTGTGGTATTCTCTCTTAATAGTCACTTGTGGACCAAACACAAAGAACCACAAAATGGTTAATTGCTCTTTATGAGCGCTTCTAATGGGCGTAGTTAGTTTCATTTGTAAAAGTGACAGTGAAATTGTGTGGCATTGATTTGATACAAGGATTGAGCATTATTCTTATACACCCACTGCACATGGAGGGTAATTGGTGCCATTCGTTTGTTGTCTCTACCTTGGATACCACCAGCAGTCAGCCAGAACAGAGAGGGGCTTTCGTACAGATGAATTATTTGTTTTAATCCCTGCAGGATATTGTCTCATGAAATCCTTTCTTTATAAATATTCACAAAAGCGGCAAACACAAGTTCTGGCCCTAGGGCAATTGGGCTTTGATATTACAATATGTATTTATCATGTACGACAATGTTGTAGGTTCACATCATTAGGGTTTGAAGCATTTCATTTGTTCAAATAACAATGTGCATGAGTAGAATATCCACAGGTTTCAATGAGATGAAAAACTAGGACCACTGCCATAACAATTTAAATGACAATAGTATGTTTGCATGTAAGGTTTATCTTTATGTCTCAGACACAGAGACATGTTTATTTCTAATAGCTTTGTTGCCACACTGGCTATGGCTCTTTATTCTAGTATCTGACTTTTACTGGTCATGTAAAAGTACCCCCTATATTACCCTGCCTTTGCTGATGTGTGTGTATTCTCTGCATTTACCCCTGAATTTAAAAAATCAACAACACCACCTTTACTAAAGTAAGATGCACACTGCCAGTGCACCAGATCTGTCTCACCGTTTCTGTAATGCTGTTGATCCATCAAAACCAAATCAAAAACTGACCCATATTTCAACAGTTTTGCCATGTCAAACTTCAACACGACATCCACTGCTGTCACAGCCTTAATCATTTATGAAGCTACAACTTTCAGAAGTGCTAAAAATGATACGTGTGCGATCTCAACACCAACGCAAGCTGCTAACAACTGAAATACTATTAATTAACTATCGGTCTTATTCATTTTGCTCATTATTTTACACCAAAGTTTATTCATTGATCGCACTAAGTATAACAAGACATATTCCCTTTGATCTACTAATTTCATGTGTGACTTCTGTGTTATGTGTGAAGGGGTCTAATTGAGTATTGGGCCCTTGTGTACAGAGCGCCTTTAATTTGGCTTACTGAAGCATGGGGGACCTAGCCTGTAGTTCATCTCACACTCCCATTTGTAGGTTGCACGTGGACTCCAGATGAGTCGTGGTGCTATAATACTAAAGCTGTTTGCCTTTGTCCTAATGAGGCATCAGGAATACTTTGTCTTGTAACACACACAGTATTTAGAGCAGCGTGTTGGAGTGTGTTGACACAGCCACAGCGGGGGGACGCTAATGAGCTTGGACCCAATTTAGATTTGTAACTAACAGCGTTGTGGTTCAGTGAGATAACCAGATATGCTGTAGTCCTCCAGGCATGTGTAATTATTATTGGATTAGGGATATTCAATTATTTATTATTATTGTATTCATTACTGTTTTTCCCATCAAATACACATACATACATACATCTAAATAATGTGTGCACCTTCGTTTGATACTTTTTGGTCCTGGCCATAGACTATATATATATAAGAGTTCTTAAACAGGGAGGCTGTGACCCCTAGGGGGGTTGCGGAGGTACTGCGGGGGGGGGGGTCGCAAAATCTTTGTTTGATTAGACATTTTAAAAAATATTTCTTCATGTTTGAAGAATGACGATGAATAAGTTTTCATTGGTTCTGTCTGTGCGCTCCTTCATCACTGCAAACACGTCGGCCCAGATTTTATCATGTCTTCTAGGCTACAGGTGAAGAGTTCCATTACAGCTTCACTTTTAAGCACAGCAACTTATTACCACCCATCAGGAGGGGGTCAGGCAACTTCATTCCCCGGCCCAGCCTCTTCTCTGTCCACGGAGCGACTGGGAGAGGTGGGGGAGTGAACAGGAGAGGAGGGGGGAGTCATGTCTTTCCTCTCACTCCTCAAGTCAGAATGACTGGAAAGGTTCCGTGTCTCATATCAAAGTCTTGTCTGAGCGCGCTGTGGATCCTCTCTTGTTTAATCAGATCATTTAAAAAAGTCACACTTTGAGCCCATTTTCCATGATGTCGTTGCTCCATTACTCTAGCCTTCTTAGAGTCAAAGTGCAGCTTGAATCTCAGGCCTGAATTAGCTTTGATCAAAGGCTTTCTGTCATGGAAGGAGTTGAGGCTTAAACTGGAGATGGAGCTAGTTTCAACTCAGGATTTCACGATAAGTCGCAACTTGTTAAGCGACTTGAATGGAATACCCCCCTAGTATTAAATATACAATAACAGAGTAGCTGTTTTTACACAATACTAGGCCAATTTAATACAAAACACAATCGTATGCCATATATATATAGTAGGGGGTCCCTGCTCCAGGTCTCCATCAGTTTGGGGAAAAACGTTGAAGACCCCTAGTCTATGGTCCTGACCTACCAGGACATCATTGTTTGAGTTTTGAAAGTCTTCTGGTAATTGTTGACCAAAGATTAGCTTCATTAAGTCAACAAGAGTTTTTTGTTTGTTTGTTTGTTTGTTTTGTTTTTTTATTATCACTTGAAAGAGTTTGAAATGGTCAGTAGTGAAGATGCACTATGTAACTATGTATTCACAGGGAGGGTTTGTCCTCTGTTTTCTCCATTGAGATGTTATTGCTAGGCATGGAATATTCCACAGTATGACATTAAACTCATCTGTTGCCATGAAAAAAGCAGATGAAGCCAAGTCAAATTTCACATCAGATCTGTGAGGTAAGCCTGCTCAAAGTAAGATTGCAAAAGTTTCATAGTGCACCTTCACATGTTTGAATATCTGAGGTGATGTAAGGAAAGAAGTGGGTTATTTGAATAAGGCTTACACCACCTGACGAGTCTATGTTCTGAATGATCCATGCAGCTCAAGAGCTCTCTAAAGGTTAATAGGTTCATAGTTTCATTTCACCAGCTCAATAAAACACATAAAAAGAGTGAACTACATTCGACGATTGTGCAGGTGGTAATTAAAGCCGGCAAGATTCAAGACACTCAACAAAGCGCAGGAAATCATATACTCCTCTAATTATGTGTCTGTCTATACACCATGGTGTGCAGATGAACTTAACTATAGAACTGACTTTGTTTCCTTTGTTTGTATTAAAAATTGTTTCTTTCTCAGTGTCTGCCATGACCGCTCAGTTCAAAAGGACTGAACAGTGATAGTAACCCAGGTATAAGGTAAGAAATATTAATACCGTTATTCATTTTATATGCAGTCTTATATCTACATTGTTTCTGCCTAAAACCATGAAAGGGGGATTCCAGAAACAAATCTTAGTTAATGAAGTTACTTCTTTTTTCACCTTAACTAAATGCTTTTTGGACTAAGTTGGCTCACAAAACTGGTGCATTTTCTGTTTTAGCCAAGTTGTTTGCATCACATGACACAGACCTGGGGCTGACACTGTTTGTGAGGCCATTAAAAAGAGAGAGATGGATCCAGTCTGGACACATAGTTAAGCCTGCAAACAGCTGGAGTATTATGGACCAGGCCTCATGCACCTCCATATGGACAACACTGTATAGATTCCCAGTCATTATGAGACCAATATTTTGTATTGGCAGCATTTTCCCAATTGAGTAAAGAAAGAAAAACTTCCTTTACTAACCTCATGGGACCACAAGTATCTGAAAATATGTTGGGGTTTTTTTGTCCTGACATTTCTGAAAACTAATCAAAATATGCCCATGACCACAGAAAACCTCTACACCACAAAGAGGAAATATATTACTTGAAACTCGGCTAGAACATTTACAGAATAAGTGAAATCCCTCAGGACCTTTAGCATCGTCAGTGCTGTAAACAGCGGCATTTAACCTTTTACCCCTTCTTTTTTTCAAGTCTTTGTTGAGCATCTGATTGAATGGTTCTCAGTTTGGTAGTATTTTCTCCTCAGTCTTTTCATCTTTTTCAATAGTGCACACTTCTGTAGGGATGTTCAGATCGACTGGATATTGATTCGTGCAGTTTAGGCACAATACAAACATTGTAGTGGGGGTTTTGCTAATTTCCAACACTGTACCTATTTATAGTTTCCTTTGAACCAAACGAAATATTAGCCTGAACTTTTTTATATATATATATATATATATATATATATATATATATATATATATTACCCACCTATCTCATTAAAAATGTTCAAATGTTAAGACATGTTTGTATAATTTCTAATCTTTTTGTAATTATTTTATTGATTATTTTGTTCCAATATTGCTGGTTCAATTGAATGTTGAAAAGAAAAAGAAATGGGCTACATTTAAGGTCCAAATAAGCGACTCATGGACCCTTTTATTGTTGGTTCAATGACTGTTTTTCTTGTTTAAAACTTGAGTAATACTAATTGTTCAGAGAGACACGATCACTCAGTCAACAATAAAATATCCTCATTAATGGTCATTAATGGTCAAATCCACCTTTATTTTGTGATTTGTGAATAATGCCTATTGACTTGGTTCTCAAAGGTTTGTGACTTTTAAAATATGGGTCCTCAGAAAAAAAGTTTCACAAATACTGCCATAGACTGTATATGTAAATGACATAATTAACCCGTTAGCCGTCAAGTTCCAAATAGAAAGAGGTCATAGAGGAACTTACGGCTCTTTCGGCTCTGTTCCCAATTGACTTTACATACAGTGAGCCTCATCATTTTGGTCTTAAAATGTTAATATAAACCGATTCTACATGATCCTAGTGTTTTTATTTTGCTATTTGTGCGTAAATAAATTTCTATTCGTAATACAGACCTAGCTCCATATTTACCCCGATTACCGCTAACATCGTGAGCTTCATTTGACTAGAGCCGAACGCTATAGGTGACATCACACATCAGCCTTATTGTTTAGTGTAATATTTGGTATAAAAAGCCTCCATATAGCAAAAGCAAAAATTCCACAGCCTAATTTTTGTTGACATGAAAATATGAAATAGATTTATCATGGTCCAAAAGCCCACTCTAACTAATTTGCAGATGCCAGAGTCCATCACCTATAAGTTTTTGCCCGTTGTATCTTAAGACCCTTTAGCTTTTGTTTGGTCGGCAACTTGTCGCCTCATGACAAATCCTATATATAAAAATAATCCCTAATCCCAAATCCTCCACTGTACGGACTCATGGGGGAGAGAGGATGCTGCTAAAATGCCTTCACTTCTTTTCCAATAAATACATGACACATACGCACAGACCAGCAGCAGCAGCACACCAGCTCTCTGCGGGCCCTTGATGTTATTTTTTCGTTAGCGGAGGATTGGCCACACTTCATCCACTGGGCAGAATAATCCCTGCTGTTTCTGAGCTGTAATAAGTGGAAGGCTCTTGTGTCGTGTGGAGCGGCTGCAGAGGAGGCGGCTCTCATGACAAAGGTAAAGGAGGTTAACGATGACTCCAGTGTAGCCATTTCCATAATATAATGAGCCACGAGGAGAGGATTTTACACAGGGCTAAGAAGGTTTACAGGAAAATGTGCTTGAAGAAGTTTAAAGATGTATTTTAATTTAAAGGGGCACTGTGTAACTTTTCTAGTGGAGGATTGCTCTGCTTAGAATGTTCCACAGTATGACATTAAAGAGCTCTGCTTTACATGTATTACATTTTATATCTTTATAGCGCAAAAATACATTGAAAAAAAAGGCAATCTGACTGACTGAATCTGTTCTGTAACGTGGTCTGGTTTGGTCCACATAAAGATAGAAAGGTTTAATGCCATACTGTGAAACATTCCAGACAAAGCATCTCTATGGAGAAATCATTTAACGGATCCTCCACCAGAAAACTTACATAGTGCACCTTTAAGTTATTTAATTTTTTGAAAGATTAGACTTATAAACTTAATTAATCCACGAGGGAAATTATTTAGACACAGTAGCTCACACATCACAATATACTGTGTTATAATAACAAAGAACAAAAATATAAATGGTACTAATACATTCAAAATAAGTAGCAAAAATAACACGAGACTGCTATCAAATAAGGCATAATTATATAAATGTATATGTAGAAGTAAAAATAAAAAAACAGAAATATTGTAATACAAATATACTGCATCTTTCAATTATACATTCAAGGTTGCAAGGAAACAGTACAAAGATGAAATAGTGATTGACATACAGTGTTATATTCTAATAACTGGAGATAGACTGTAATACTGTACCTTTTAAAACATTTCTTGAGAATGATTTTTTTTATCAGTATGAAAATGTTGTTTCACACATCACCTAATTGAAAGTGGTCTAAAAATTGCACCTTTTAATTCCTGCTTTATGCAAGAGCACTTAAATCTTGCCACGATCATACACATAACACATTTCTACTTATGATTTAAATTGTTACAAAGGCTTACAAAATGGGAATTTAATTAAACACACTCTTGAAATTTGCTCAGCTACCTCCTGTCTTCTCACATCACATAAAAGGAACAATAACTATTCACTAAAAGAGACCAGTGAATGAATGAATGGTGATAGGTAATTACAGTGGCTACTTATGAGTCTATTATATGATACTCCTTTACCTTGAAGCTCTAAAATGTGCACAGCTTAACTCCAAATTCAATCAATCACTTGTTATTTATAGAGCCCTTTTCAAAGCTCAAGGCTACCAAACCTCTTTCAAATAAAATCAAAACATTATAAAAGCACACAACATGCTGAACGTAGATTTAGTCAACCTATTGATGCTCTATTATCAAAGTAACTCTCAAAACCTAAACTATCAAAATTATCTGCAAGGTCATTTGCCATCACTCAACAAAACAGTGCAGGGCCATAGTGCAGAGGATGAGAGGAGACAAAGAGACTTCATATTCAACTAAAGCAGCTTATACTTTTTCTGTGTCTTTATAAGAGCTGACAGAGCACATTATATTTCAGCAGCAAGGGTCATGTCTGTCTGTGAAAGCTAAACCTGACAACTGCTCACATCAATAACACGCTCTACTGTGGCATAACCAAGTATCCAACAAAAAATGTAACATAGCAGAGCCATTGTGCTCCTCTTTTTATATTACAAGACCTTGTCAAGGAAGAAAGGTGTGTCTTCTGAATGAGGTTTTTACATAATGCATTAAGTATCTTGTTTTGTTGTTTGCTTGACACGGAAAACTGTAGAATGTGAAATGGATTGTGAGGTGTTTAGGAGATTTGGTGACCTTGGAGGTGGAATTTATTTTTATAATGGTGAAAACTATTTGGAAAGTGTTTTTTTTTTTGCTCTCTCTTTTTTTTTTACAGTGGCTCAGAATCACCTAATGAGCGCTGAAGGTCACACTGTGTGCCACGTAAACAGCTCCTTCGGTTTATTTAAAGGTGCACCAGGAGAATACACTGGGAGAATGTGAGGATTCATATATGCCCAAACTTGGTTTGTGTGCTCAGATCCTATCCAAAAGTTTCTGCGTAATGAAAAATCGGGACTGTTGCCATAGTAATTACTTTTATTTTGTGTTGAAGCTGACGTTATCAACATTCCCTGGGAGTGTGACGCTAACTCTTGGCACTGCTCTGTCTGAAGTTCTGTTACTCAAGTTTGACTTACTCTGAACTTTTATTTGTACACAATCTGATTAGAAAGACCTGATTTGGTTGGAACTACAACAGGTGAGCTGGTTTGTGCTCTTAAACAAGTCCCTGACACATAAAATTACACTCACAACCTACAACAACAACAACGGCAGTTTTTTCAGTTAGTCACTCTTACCTTTTTGTTGAAAATCAAATACCTATCGATCACAGACTCCTGAAAATGTGCTGTTTAAATCAATTTTGTATGTTTTTCCTGAGTTCTCAGATGATCTTCAGACTTATTTAGCAGTGTTTGCTTATCTGTTCATTGTGTCTCCATGCTAACTGGTGAATATTCTGCCAATGCACATACATGTAGAACACCCCCATTGTGATGTTACTGCAAAGAAACAAAAAATAATAATATTATGATTGTGGTGATGACATTGGTATCAGGTATTTTCCTTAGTATTGTATAAAGCCCCACTGCTTGCTTTTCTAACCATTGCCACTGATGTAGTGTATAACAAACCCATAAGACCCATTTCATTGTCTGCGATGTATCCAAGTGAGAAGATGGTTAGCTCCGATGTCCCATAATGATGCATGAGTATTCTCCCTAGTCTGTTCCAAAGGCTCAGTGACATTTGTTTAAACCCCAGAGCAGATGTTACTGGTGCATGTGATGAAGGTGACTCCAGTCAGCTATAAAGACATCCTTTTCTCTGAGTTTGTCAAAGCGTGCGCCTGTCTGTCTGAGCCTGTGTGGTCTGGGACTAAACACAGATCAATGCATCGACCGCACGGGAAGTTCATTAGAGCTTCACAACTGCAGATTACACACTGCAAAACGAACTCAGCACCAAACACAAAGAATAAATCATGTGCTTCAGATAGAGATTTGGTTAATTTGCCATGTCTCCTGATGTTTTGTTCCCCAAATGAGACTATAATCCTTTAACATTTCTTATAATTTCCTGACAACTACAAAGGATGTTAACATTTGAGACCGCTTTGACATATGTGACCTCAAGTTTAAAGATCTGAGGGGCACACTGGTAGAGTGGATGGACACATGCATGATTCTGGATTGTTTTTTAGTATAGTATCTCAATTCTCAATTCATTTCAGTGTTCACAAAATTCATAATAGGTGAATTTGCAACTCAGTCCTTGTTATCTTGGCCTACGTCATCAAAGCTATAATACTCCCTACATGAGCTGGATTGGACTAGAGTGGAATGGACAGCACTATCACAATGTCCAGGTCCTGTACTGATTTTAAATAAACTTAGAATCTACATTATAACTTCAGCATCATGTGTATTTTTTTCAACTCTCAGACACTACAATTTATTCTACAACACTCAGACTAAGACGAGTGATACTGAGACTGGATCCAGATATGAAAGAGATGATTTCTCTGAAAGATTGAGCATTGTAACCATTTTGCTCCTTGTTGAGAACATTGGTGTATTTTCATTCCATTCTTATTTTTGGACAATAGTCGATCTATAGTGTTGGTATGACTTACACAACCTGAAGCAAAACCCCAACTTAGTGTTTTGAATTTACATGAATCACTCTTTTCTTTGTAAAAAAAATATATATATATATTATTATTATTATTATTATTATTAATAATAATAATAATAACAAAGGTTGATCGCCAGCTGGAAGATACTGTGTGAATAAGATTAAATTGACAGTGACAGATCACATTTTTGTTAGCGAAAAAACGTTGGTGCAGGAGCAAGGACGAAAGTCTTGTTATTTCAGGCACTTGTGTCCATCATCACAAAAGCCTTATCGCACTCATTAAGGTTCCTCTGAGGTTAATGCAGTGTGGCTCTGATTGTGTTCAAGTCGACAAAAGCAAAAAGACTATTATGAGTGCTTATTGTCATGCACCGTTTTGTGCTCTTAAAACGGTAACTGATTCACATCCTGTACACTCACTCTCTGCGTGCCCATGTGTTAAACAGGCAAGGACCAGTCATTCATTTCATAGTCTGTACAACTGAATAAAGGTTTGTTATGAATTTGCCCAATCAACACACTGCAGACCTGAGCACAGGAATAAAACACCTCACAGCAGTAACACTTAAGTAACTATTTGTTTACTCAGATGTTCACTTCATGCAAGGTTTTATTCAACATGATGAACAAAATGGTTCTATCTATATTGTTTACATTTGGCTTTTCACTTTCATTTTGTTTAAACTGCGTAAAAAACACTACCACTTCTTACTACTATACTACTACTGCCACTGCTACCTACTACAATTATTACTACTGCTACTACTACTGCTACTGTTACTGTTACTGCTGCTGGCACTACAACTACAACTACTACTACTCCTATTACTACTACTGCTAGTATTTCTACTACTACAACTACTACTACTGCTACTGCTAGTACTTCTACTGTTACTACTACTGCTATCACTGCTACTATTGCTACTACTACTGTTACTATGGCTGCAACTACTACTGCTACTGCTACTGTTACTGCTGCTGGTACTACAACAACTACTACTACTACTACCACTGCCACACTACTAATACTACAAATACTACTACTGCTACCACTGCTACTACTACTGATGGTACTTCTGCTGTTACTACTACTGCTACTACAGTTGCTACCACTACTAATACTGCTACTACTACTACTGCTACTGCTATTGCTATTGCTACTGCTACTTCTACTGTTCCTACTGCTGTTGCGACTACTACTACTGTTACTTTTCCATACATCAGCTATGGAGCTTGGAGAGAGCAGCGTATACAGTCACAGAGAGGTGTTTTCAGGACACTGAATGATTTTGTGTAAAAAGAAAATCACATAATCTGGATAAGACAAAACTGAAAGAGTCTTAAGATAAAGGATGCAGTGAGCAGACAGCAATTCAAAGCATTTATAACATGAGCCAGCATTTCTCTGTCTGCTTTTAATTCAAGCGGCAGAGATCCACCGATTCCAAAGCTGTTTTGGGTATGGTCTAGTACAAAAATAAAATACTAATCAGGTATACATTTAATATAGCAGTGAAGGGTTAGGTTAAACAGCTAATGTAAAGACTATTTACAGGTCATTGTTGATGCTGACTGACTCACATTAGCACTTAGGTAGACCCATCATGATAATTACTACTTAGCTTTCAATATATGAAAGCTAGAAATATTTATCATGTGTACTTTTTCTTTGCACTACTGGGAAATTTATGGGTTTTTTGACTGATATGATAAGCTTTAAGCCATCAAATGGTTGAATTAATAACTACTATGATTCATCACAAACTAAGTACTTAAGTATTAACAATATTGTAGATTTAGAATAGTTTTTGTGACCTAAATCTGCTTCATGGTGTTTGTGTCAGTGGTATATATTAGTTGCAATATTATAGTTTATTGGCTATATTTTTCTTCAGCAATATATCGGACTTCAAATTTTACTAATAAAAATAAAAACTCCCACGCAGGTTCACGCATAGGTTCACTTTGTTTTAGAAAGGAAACACAATATTAGGTCAGCGCCAAGAATCTGTAAATGCACAAAACCCATTTCTTGATATTGACATTACAGACTGAAATCTGCAGTGCATGAGGTAGTAGAATAAAGGCTCAATCAAAAGTATCTTCAGATTTTTACTAAACTATTCCTGAAATAAAAAACTTTACATAGCACCATACAGCACCTATGTAAAAAGTACTCCAACCTTCAACTATCCATCTTGGTCATTCTTCTTTCTATATCTTTTTTACAAGGATAACTCTCATACATTATTACAGAGCCTTAAGGAAGATTGAAAAGATGGACCTCTAAAAACTGAGGCACATAAAGCGCTTTAAAGTGCTCTCATTTGGCCCATTTGTGAAATAAATTAAACTTTGCTACTAAATAATGGCCTCTGGAGGACTATAGCTGAGGGCTTTCAGTCATATCTAATTGGATTCATTATTGTGTGGTGCTGTGTGCTTATTGAAAGCACAGTGCGTTACCTTCGGCTGCTGTTGGGATGCCTCTCTGTGCACAGATGTGACAGGCGCTCGGTATTCTGGGTCAGTCCTCCACAGCCTCACTGAAAGGCCATGTTCAGGGAAGGAGCAAAAATAGCAGCCGGCCACAGGAGCTGGAGCTTTGACAATGAACTGGACATGTGCTGTACAGAGCCGTAACACCATGACCAGGGAGAGCATCAGAGCATGTACTGGCTAAGGTGAGTCATTCTACCACTAATATTGGTCCATTCATGGTATTATAGACAATGCCAACTTACCACCATCAATGAAATTATAATTAAATAGTGAACTTTTTTAAATTTGGCTGCTCACCTTCCATGAGTGAGTTTTGGCATAACAACAGCAGCTGGAGAATCTGTGTGCTCTCCCATACCTGGCCTAACTCGATGCATGATCACACTTTTATTTTATTTTACCTTTATTTAACCAGGAGGTCCCACTAAGATACAGAATCGCTTTTTCAAGAAAGACCTGGCGAAGGTAGAAGCCGACACAATCAATACAAAACACCATTATATTATAACACCATTTGCGTCTCTTAAGAAAAACATACATGTCTCGGTCATCGCATTTTTTACAATTTCCTCAAACTTTTCAAGTGACACCACAGATTCCAGTTTAAGATCTTTCTGTAAATTATTCCAAGACTATGGTGCTGCATAGAAAAGACATATTTTCTCAGGTCAGAGGCACCGAGGCACAGTGAAAAGTAGCTAGAGTTTCTCCAATATGGCTTAATTAACTATTCTTCTATGTCTTCTACAACAATAACAATAACAACAACAACAACTATTGCTATAGCTACAACTACTACTACTATTCATAATAATAATAATAATAATAATAATAATAATGTTTCACAGTTTACAATGGGAAATAGCTTGCTTTTGGGGCTTATGACACTCATGCATGTGATCTAAAAAAGAGTTCAGAGCAAGGGATGAGTTAGACAAATTTAAAACTGTGCATCCTGTCACAGTGTTACCGTCACATTTCTTTTTGACATGCTGTCAATGATGGAAGTGATTGCAACATATTTTATATCTAAAACTCAATCTAATCTAATCAAAAGTTGTTGATATGAGTACCATGGGGAGTAGCAGAGTTTCATAAAGTTGACATGTTCAAATATTGTTCCATAATAACAATATTGAGTGTGTGTCTATTGATATAATCTCAGTTGACCAGTTTTTCTATTGCAACTTAAAATGAACACTTTGAAAAGAGTTGCTGGCCAAGCACGCACACAAGTTTAAAGGTTAATGAGAATACATTTTCAAGCTTTCACAGTGGACTAGTGTATTATTCGGAGCTGATAGGTCAAACATTTATTTTGCATAATTACTAAGTGACTCATTTTTACAAAGACACAACTGTAATTGCACTTAAGACCGCCATCACCAGTGTGTCATTTACAGTCACTGGTTCAGAGGTCTACGTTCATTTATTTCAATATACGGCAGAGTTGAGATCATGCTTAATGTGCCGAAACAAGTGCTAATGTGCCTTGGCCCCCTCACACTCACAAAATACATGGGCGCGTAGCTGTTGCCTTTCCAAACATCTTTTCTGCAACGCTTGTCCAATTACCCACACATGGATGCTCATTGTCCAGCCAAAGCTCTCGATCGCTGATTAAACGAAATTACAAAGATGAAAGAAGTCAAAGGCACATCTGCAGAGGCTTGCCCACAATCTGCAGACTAACAAGTCTTTTGTGCTTTGGAAAGAGTTTGAAAGAACAATGGAGTCCTCTGAGCTGCCATGCACTGTGCACATCAGGTGAGGTGCACACAAAGTAATTACTGCGTAAAAGACATTTGAATTCACAGGTGAAGATGCAGCCCTTTATCAACTCAAAGAGGATAAAATCCTTCAGTGACATGCCACAACAAAAAGGTAATCTTATGCCAATTAATATACTGGTAGAAGCTTGGAGGAAGTGCAGCAAAGATAGTATGACTTTAAAGGTGTGCTGTGGAATTTTTCTGCTGGAGGATCTGCCACCTGCTTGACTGTATGAAGATGTTCCTTTTTTGTTTGGAACATTACACAGTATTGCATCCCAAAGGAAACAACTGGTGACATCATTAGGTAAGAAACACTTCAGATCTGTGGAGTGGCCTCCCACTGGAAGAATGCATGTTTTTCGAGGTACGGTTAATAAATAATATAATATTATTGCCTTACACTTGTAATGCACTTTACATACTTATTGAAGGCCCTCACAGGACTACACTATAGTTATTATTCATTCACATCATGGGTGGTGGAACGTTATTACCACAGCTGGCCTGGGGCAGACTGACGGAAGCAAGGCTGCCAACAATCACCATCAGCCCGTCTAACCACAACCAATCACTCACACCACACCTTTGGGTTGGGGGACCACTACTCAAACCATTGAGCCTCTGTCGTCCTTTTTAAGTAATAAAATCATTTGTAATTGTTAGAATGTACAGTAAGTTGCCTTAGTAACTATACTTCATACGCTCACCTTCTCAACTTCTAACACCTTGATTGAGTGGTTCCTATGCCTGAATCATTCTTAAAAACACTATTTTCTGATCTATAATGTTTCCCCATCAAAAACATACCTGGAGAGTTGCGTTTTAATTCATTCTCACATGTTTAACACACAAACCCTGCATATTTAGGCTGAGTTTTTCTCTCACACAGGAAACACTCTGTTCCACCTGGTGATGTTATGTGGTAATACACCTGTAGAATCGTTTGCATAATTTCATTCCTGGTTACTTTTTGCCTGAACAAAAGGTTAAAGGTAGCTATTAACTTGAAAACTACCCCTCCATAACATCACATGGTGGAACAGAGCATTTTGAGCTTTGAACACAGACCAATAAAAAAGGATTACTCAACCAAAAAAAACCAAAACAAAACATATGTCTGGGTATGTTTTTGATGAGATAACTTGGCTCACAATAGTCAATTTTGCATAATATAGGATCTTTAAACTGCATGTATATATTTTAGAACATATAAGGTTCTTGACCTTAAATGTTCCACCTCTTTACAGTCTCTGTAAAACATTCTGTACCAAAGGTTGAGCTGAAATCCTCCCCTCCCTATCTAACCTGAGCAGCAGTCATTCCATCATCCCATCTGGTTATTACATTTGCACGTCGTGTGTAGGCCCACAGGCATTGGGGTTATTTGGGGCATATTAACACCAGTGCCACGTCAGGACTCCTCAGCATCCCTTCTCCGGACAGCTCTGAGTCCCCCCCCTTCTGCCTCTCTCATCTGCAGCTTGTAAAGGCACTCATTCAGCCCCTGCACAGGCATAAATGATCAAAAATTGCCTACATTCCTCCTAAAGCACAGCGGGCGGCCAAGGAGAGAGAAAGAGGGAGAAGGAGGGAGAGAATGAGTCAAATGAGAGATGACAGAGAATGCAAATAGAGACGAGGCGAGGCGGCTGAATAGGGCGCAAAGGAAGGAAACACTATTGGTGGGAAAAAGGAAGTTGAGGATGTCAGATGAGGAAACTAGGATACAGCAGAGGAAAGCAGAAGAGGAGAAATAAAGGAAAAGTAGAGGGCTGGAACTTTTCAATTACAGCCACACATACAGACAACAAAGAGCCAGATTTCAGGAGATTATAACAGTCTGTAGCCCACAGGGAAAAGCTCATTTAGGCTCCTTCACTACTCCTCTCTGCACATCAATTACAAGTAGGAATGTTTAATACCTTCTTTTTGTCGCACAGCAAATGGAAGCTTATCATGGCACAGAATCAACAATGCAAAGGTTTATTCAAGTTTGTGAAGAGCAGCAGTTAAGTTGGTAAATTTGCCCACTTACAAGAAGATTTGTGGTTTTATTGCACTGGTGAGTTAGTGTGATTGTGTTTTTGGTGCTGAAAGTCATATAGAAGATAAACTTGAATCCAAACCATAAAGCAGAATTATCTATGAAAACTATTCTAAATGTAAATATTGTTGAGCTCCAATAAATCAACAGCAGAATGCAACACTTAAAGGTGCATTGTGTAACTTTTCTGGTGGAGGGTCCAACAAATGCTTTTCTCCATGGACATGTTATGTATGGAATGTTTCACAGTATGGTATTAATTAAGCCTTTCTATCATCAAGTTAAAGGTAAGATCTGTGGAGAGGCAAGCCCACTCACAGTTAAAATGCTGTTTAATGTCCAGATTCCAGGCAAAGCTTTGACATATCCATAGAAACAAGCAGGTGATGGACCCCCAACCAAAAAGTCACAAAGTGCATCTTTAAGTATTAAGTAGTTTGTAGTAGTAATTAGTAGTAAATAAAAATAAATAAATAAACATGCACATAATCATGCACATTCCGAGTACATTTTTCTTGACTTTTTAATGTATCCAGAAATAATTCTTATTATGTGTGTACAATTTTGTATTGTTTAAAAAATGATAACATAGATAGTAAAAATGTACTGTATAACACTAGATTATTGTGGGGTTTTTTTTCATTTCAGTTTTTCCTTAGTATGAAAATATGAAATGTATGATTGTAACTTACCTCTACCAATACAGCTACTACTTAATACTAATACTGAATCATATCTTTTTGTTGCTTCACCATTTGTTTTATCATGGCTCAGACTCATCGTGTGGTGAAGAGAATCCTCTCACTGGAAGATGACAGAAATGTTGAGTTTCTATGGGAGTGGATTGGGTTTGACTGAGGCTGACCAGGATAAGATGATATGTGTTATTGAATTCACTCTTAATTTGAGTCTGGCAGGAGAAATAAAGCAGGCTTCTGAGGCATCCTGAATGTGCACATTGAGTTACTTCCAGGCAAAAGGAATCAATGGGAGCCATGCATTGATCGAGCAGCATCATGGATACAGACATAGCAGCCCATTCAACTGCATGAACACCTTTGTACTACTACCAAATATTCCACTACTAATTGCTACTAAAACTATGGTATTGAAACTAGATACACATTTGAACATGTGTCAATACTGCAAACAAACAACATTTATTGGACAAAGCCGGGCCTTTCCTGAATAGCTTTAGAATGGTCTCTGTTTACAAGACCACATGAAAAAGCTAATAATGATGTTGTCCTGAAAAGCTATTCTATTTCCCAAAAAAGATGGGTTTTTTTTTTCTTTGGGGACTGAAATTGTATCAATTATTATTATTATTAAGTTTTTCAATATCAAAACTAAGTTTGAAATATTAGTATAGTGACAATAGTAACTGCCCATTGTTTAATTCTTTCTCCTTCATAGTCTAAATCATGAGATCAAACAGCTGAACTTCTGGAAATGGGACCCCTCTGACAAGTTGTCCAGTTGGTGTCCCTAAGCAGGCCCATCAACAGAATTCTGGGGGCCTTGGGCAAGAAGCATCACATTGCCCCCCCTCTAATATAAAATAATAGGAACATGGTCCAATTCTGGCCCCCTAAGACCCTGGGGCCTGGGCAACAGACCCCCCCCCACCCCCCATCCACTACCCTGCTTATACTAGAAAAGTGATCAAATATTATACTTTGATCTAAAGTAAAATCGTTTTTGATTATATATACAGCTGAAAAAGTTTACTACATCAAAATAAAAATCACAATGTGTTCACAAAAATGTTCACAATGATATAGAATAGGTTGCCTGATCGGGGGTAATGTCCACCCTGGGCGCAGCACAGGTATAGGGCCCTTCTCAAAGTCTGTAATGTGAAGTTTTATATAGTGAACATGTAACAAGGGCACACCAAGATGATTTGTACCCGGCGTCCTACACCCAAGAGCATGCAAAAGTAACAAATATGTATATACTGAAACACCTTGGGGAAGGTTTCAAAGTCATATCCTCTGGAGAGTTTTCAGGTAATTAGAGCTGTACTTCTACACACTCCAGTACACAGAGCTCAAAAGTCCGGATTCATTTTTCGCTTTGTAATTTGAAGGTTTTACGGCAGCTGTCTCTCCTCTCAGCGTTTGCACAAGTCAAACGCATGTTACGCCAAGTCTGCACAGCAAGAAAGCTAAAGGGAAAAAGTTACAAACTATACAGGCCCGTCACTCAAAACACTTATAATCACAGTATGGCATCAAATCAACTTCTGCAACACTGATAAGGTTGATAAATAAAATATACACCCAAGAATCAACAGGAGAGCAACCCCAAAACACACATACCGGTTACAAACCCTTTTCCCTGCTGCTTATCTTACTAGGAACAAAAACACACACAATATTTTTGGGGAGGGAGTTATGATGTGAAAACTAATGTAAGTGGCTTTCATCACCTCACATAAAACCTTTTTTTTGGCATTAATGGTCTGTAATTACTTTCACTTCTAATTCACAGCAATGTGCATGTCACTGCAGAAGAGGGAGAAACTGTGCTCAATAATTAGCCTATTATCGGGAACATTTGAACACGTTTAATGTGCTCCAATCATGCTGAGAGGGGAACAGCCTGTAATGGCGAGTAATGGGGATAAATGGGGAGATACAGAGAGTGACAGGGGCGGCCATTACTATGTGCACATCACCATAATCACATAAGAAATCACTGTGGGCCTACCTTCTGCTCTACACCACGTTGTCCTGTGACGCAGAAGCTCATGACTCCACCAAGTGGCCCAGATTGGAATACAGGGGAAATATCAATTCTGCAAAACATACTCAACAGAACAGTTCACGGATTATTTTATGTCGTATATAATGCAAATTCAATATTTCATACACCGACACTGCACGTGGTAGCACCATTAGCTACATTAACCGCCACGTGGCCCAACATCAACTTGCCGAACTAATTTAAATACCTCTAACCTCACAGTGAGTAAAGTCTGTATTTTCAACTTACCACTGTGCTAGCCTACTTCTCCATTATTAAAAAGAGTAATGTAGTTGGGTAATTTAAGTTATTCGTGAGTGATTATTAGTCTAGTCCGTAGGTGACACTTGATGCCCTATAAATCTAGCCTTGACCATAGCGACAAATACAGGCAATGTTTCATGACCAGATAAGATCTGATAAAATTTCATAAGGTTTTCACTTTGCCTGGCACAAATTATTGCTGGCTCCGAAACACTCATTTGGCACACAGTCTTGCGCGGCACCAGAGCGAGAGGTGAGCAGAAGGCTGGAGAGACCAATAGAGGAGACAGGGGAGGGAGGGCGTCAAACGCGCTAGAGCCGGAGCGCGCCTTCATTCATCCAGCCGCGCTCACACAGTGTTTAGCGGGAGCACAGAGAGGCTGCCTCACAAAGGATTCTTACAGAACATGGAGCTCTTTCCTATTCAATCTCTGGGGACATCTTAAGTGTTTCTGTGCGTCCTCCCAATGAACTCTGCCTCGCGCCTGTAGTAGATGGAAGCGCGTCATCGCACCGATGGATGGAGGAATGCACTAGGAAAATACGAAGTGGTAATTAAGTTCTGAAAGTGCAAGATCCAACAAGCTTTTGCCTTTACGGACATACAGACCGTGCATTTTAGCTCTTATCTGATTTGATTTTCGGTGCTTGCTTCATATTGCAATATGCGAGATGAAGTGGTCAACATATGCCTTGCGTGTAGGTCAAGTCCACGCGTGAAGCTGCTCTTTCGTGCTGTGTCATCCTCAGTTCGGGGAGAATGAGGTGTCTCTGGGTGAAGCATGAGCGGTCAGAGGATCAGTCATAAGCGGCTGTCTCTGCGATGGAAGGCTCTTTGGCTCTACTTCTGCTGCTGGACGTCCGGAGCCGCAGCCTCTGCCCCCGGACAAAGCGACTCCACGGACTCCCCGGGGTCCCTCAGCTGGCTGCTGTCCGATAAAGGACCTTTCCACCAGTCTTTGGAGTTTAGTGAAGCGGCAGAAAGGTACCAGCAAGGCTACACCACCAGGTACAAAATCTACAGGTGAGTGCTCGCAGTTTGGCACGTGCAACGTCAATTTTTTTTATCACAACTGTTTTCTTACTTCAGTGATACATTCACTAAATAACTGTGGTCAGAGTTGGTAGGTTAGGTCACAGACAGAAAGAGTGCCCTTGACAGTGACACTATGAATCCTTAGTGCCTATTCCTTGAATTGTGATGTGTGTGTGTTTGTGTGTGTGTGTGGGGTGTGTGTGTGTGTGTGTGTGTGTGTGTGTGTGTGTGTGTGTGTGTGTGTGTGTGTGTGTGTGTGTGTGTGTGTGTGTGTGTGTGTGTGTCATAACGTGTAGGAATTTAGACTAACAATACAAGATTTATTTATTATTGATTATCCCTTTAAAGAAGACCCTGCATAGAACATACCTTTTACAGAATAACTGAATAGCTGAATAGTCGAACAGGTATTTTTGCAAAATGATAAATTACCCTAAACTCTCTCATTATTGTTATAGAGTTAAAAAAAATATTAAGTTTAGGTTCACTTTTTGTTGGAAACATTTAAGACCCAGGATTTTAGGGCCTACAGACTTCTGATCTTTCCTGAGTGATGGTGGGGCTGATGTTTGAG
Organism: Boleophthalmus pectinirostris; assembly: GCF_026225935.1. Lineage (NCBI taxonomy): Eukaryota > Metazoa > Chordata > Actinopteri > Gobiiformes > Gobiidae > Boleophthalmus > Boleophthalmus pectinirostris. Next base: position 16,714,344 of record NW_026571095.1, read on the forward strand.
AGCTGCTTTTCGGTCTACTCCACATTTTCGACTCTGATTTCTCTGATGAGCACTTTGAGTCGGAGAGGACCCAATCAGTCTCAGCAGATGTTTCAGTGTCTCAAATAAAAACTTGTCCAGATTCTGATTTGTCTCGATATGCAGGTACAGCAGCTGCAGCAAATTAGGTGGCGAGCTGATGGGGCCAATCTCAAGATGTACTACTTAAGCATGCAAAACAGACTGGCTCCTCTTTACAAATTATGTGATTGGAAAGTAATCACTGATCAAACCCATTAGCATTTGGTTTGGCTTTTGATAATTATATTTTGCTAATGCACCAAATGACCTCTGTAGGACTCTTCTGATTGGGGATATCTGTCACATCTTATAACAGGCTTCAAGCAGAGTGCCATTTCTGTCTATAAATCTGTGAGAAAATTCCTCATTTACATTTTCATCTCAGTAGCTGCAAAGGTTTTTGATGGATTTCCGTTTCTTTTTATCAGTCTTGTGGCTCTATCTGGGCTGGGCCTGTTTAATGCATCATACCTGGACAGTGTCTGCTCTGCTGGTGGACATTGCCAAGGGCACAGAAGAGAAAGGAGGCTTTATTGTGGAGATTTGTGGCTTTATGAATCATCTTGTCCATTATCTCCCCTCAGGAATCTTTTACTCTGTGGTGTTTATCTCGCGGTGACGCCTGCATTTTGTCAATACCAAAACCCCCCTTCATAAATAGATTCCACACCCTGAAGAGGCGCCAGGCTTGGCTGATGTGTAATACATTGCTGCTATTAAAAGCCAAAAGCACTGACTACAGCCCAGTGAATTTTTATAATTAATAGTTAAACAGTCTTCTACCAAAAGCCACTCAACTTCACTTTGATTCAAACTATTTGCTTTTGTCAAAACTAAGCTGCACTAAAATTTACAGAAGGGTATTGCATTCAGTTGAATTTCTATTTTACTTATTCATTTAGGTATTTATGTATGAGAAAAGTTTAATTGAAGACAATTCTCAGACAGGAATGAAGTATGTGTTGTCCAGTCCCAAGCTCAAAGGAAATGAGAGGATTGTTGGAGGCCAAAGTGACAAATAGAGGCCACATTTTGTTAGTAGAATGGGCAAGAAGATTTACTATACAATACTCAAGTTTCTTCTAGAATCTAAATCAAGAGCAAAATAAAATGCTGTTTTTGGCACAGCTTCACAATCTGCTCAAGTATCACATTATTTTAGTGTCCAAAATGCATTCAACAACACAAAATCTGTGTAGTCTGCACTTGAGAGTGACTTTGCAAAACAACATAGCTGAAGGATCAGAACAATTTGGCTGCTACACCTGGTGTCTTGTGTTAAGCCAAAGCCCCCGCTGGAAGTAATGATGAGAGACACGTGTTTGACAAGGTGAAAGGAAAATGAACCAAGGATTAAGTAGAGACATAAGAAGACCAGCTCCTGTTGTCCACAATGAAAGAAAGAGTCAGGACTAAGGCTCTGTATTACACATAATTGACTCTTGTGAGCTTTAAGTCATGTTAGAATAATACCTCCTCAAAAATATGTATAGAGTTGCATTACCACATGACATCACAAGGTGGAACAGTGTTTTCAGTGTGAAAAGAACTCAGCCTAAGGGTTTGTGTGGTAAACACGTGTGAATGAAACAAAACTCAACTCCAGGTACATTTCACTAGCAAGGAACAATGGTACATGATAAAGATACTGTATTTATTGACTGGGTGGGTGAAGACACAGGATGGGGGCTCTGTCTTAGGTGGTCAGACCAGCTGACCCAACCTCGAGACCCACCCTCCCCCTTTGTAGATGATGTCTTCAAGCTGAACAAGAGACGGGTGAGAGGGAGGGGGTCGAGAGAGATAGCCGGTGCTGTTGGAATAGGCCTGTATAAATAGGACGTCTGGGTAACTGAAGGTGTAATTTTAACTTCTTGGGTTCTTTTTAAAGACAATGCAGTAAACACACTTTACTGCATTGTCTTTAAAAAGAACCCAAGAAGTTAAAGTATATAAGAAGACAAAATGAACATCTTTTGCTTAACTGAAGGTGTGGTTGAGCTGAGCTGTGGGTCGCTGGGGATGAGCAGGGGGAGGCTGAGGTGTGGTCCTGCTCTTGAATCTCAGTCAATCATATTAATTCCACCTTTGATGAGGAAACAATTCAGAAAATAGATCAGAAATATCAGAATATGGGCCCTTTAAGTATTTAGTCACATTATTCAATTTAAAGCACAAATGTGTCAAATAATTCATATATCCTTGAGTTTGACCAGCACCAAATGTGACCATGTAGCCTTCATTCATGAGCAGTCTGTCCCCTTTCCACATCTGCTTTGCTGTTACTCTAAGTCACTGTGCCATTTGTGCATACTGATAGAGTTTGCTGTAGGCTATACCCGGGGCTCCTCATCTGTCCACCGGGGCCGGTCACTCTCCCTATCCCGTGATATGGGATGATCGAATATAACTATGACACATATGGCACAATGTCCCCCTTTCCCCAATTACCTCTCTGTCTGTCTCTTGTCTCATAGCAGGGATTTGATTGGGTCCTTGGAGGCGAGAGTTGGTACAGCGCAGTCATAGAGGTGTAGCATTTGCTGCTGCTGTGCACTGCTGTGGAGCTATGGGGGATCTCCCTGCTGGCTCGTGAATATCAACGGTTCAGCTGTTTGAAGTTTTCCAAACTGTGTGCGCTAACAAATGGAAAAAGTGACAATTTTTGATGCTCTTTTCGAGTTCTTTTCAAATTATTTTTTTATGCTGAAATGATGGTATTTTACTGTTGGCTTTGGCAATGAGCAATTAAAACATGGTACAAATGTGTGATTTTGCCAGAGGCTGTGAACTGCTATTTTGTATTCTGATTTCTACTGCTATGAGGAAAGAAACTGGTGAGAATTGTTTCTTCTGTTAAAAATATTCTACTACATCATAAGACATTAACTTGGGATGAGAATGAAGCAATAACAACAACAAAAACAACAACAATAATAATAATACATTTATTACGAATATGTTATTAAGTAAGAATACAGAGTGCACAATGGGGCATATAATACTTTAAAGTAGGTTAGTTGCACTATTAAGTAAATGTTGAAATTAATAAGAACAAAGAGACTGGTGAATTATTTATAAACTGAACTGCAACAACTTTTGAAGTTATACGTTTAAAACTTTTAACATTTAAAACAATATGCAGGAGAAAGTCTTGCCTCAAAAGACCTACAGACTGACAGGTGAGCTGCACTACGTGAAGGTGACAGCTGACATTACTTTACTGTTAATAATGTGTGGGACGTGCTGTTTTTGCACCATGCATCCACTTCATACCCGTTTCATATATTTTCATTGGGGTTCACTGAAGGACATTTCACAGCTTCTGTTTTTTCGTATTTCTACAGTTTCTAGATTAGAACCTATTAATACTGTGGCTCAAGTGACTCATCCCCTGACCAGAACATCTCAACCCAAAACTCATCATTACACAGGCTGTTCTTATGTCCTTGGGCAATTTTCCATGCCTCCAAGGGCTGATAACAGTTAGTGTGTAAATGAAATATTACTGCATGATCTTTTGCTAGTACTATGGACATTTTTGGGCATTTCTTTTGTTAATTCTAATTCAAATTTACATTTACCATTAGTAGGCTTTGGTGTAGTTCTTGGTTTAGTTCATATAAATAAGTAGTAACAGTAGTCAATGATATGCACTTTATGTTGCATTTGTTTGAATGATTTTAACAGTTTATCTTACAGTTTATCTTCTTAAACTTGTACAACATTTAGCTGGGGTTAATATGATCAAAATTTTCCACTTCTATCTATGAAAGATTACACTGGATTATTCTTCATGTTAGCATCCTGACATCCACTATAAATACTTCTCCTAACCTTCACCAAAGCCTTGACTCTACGTCTGGAATATCGATCTTTTCCATAGCAACAACATTATAGACTGCAGCTCACTGTTGGAAGTGTTGTTTTGTTGTGTATGTCACAGGGAGTTTGGTCGATGGAAGGTCAACAGTTTGGCCGTGGAGAAGAGGGACAGTTCATCGGGCAGCGGGGGCCTGTCTCCACCCCTCGACCCCGAATTCATGCACGTGGTCCGGCAGCTGGGGCGCCGGCCGAGTCTGCAGACCATCACAGAGAGTCTCATTAAGAAGTATGGCACTCACGTCCTCATCTCTGCCACACTGGGAGGTACGCTACACTGAACAAAACAGCTCTGCTCACAACATGAGGGGGTTTGTCAGCAGATGGCATCATAGACTATGAAACTTAAACTCAAATAATATGATGTTAATACGCCATGGAGAAGAGTGATACATATCTACTTCAGTGGTGAAAAAAAGGTTGATTTTTAACTAGGACTGGGCGATATGAGAAACAGATTAATCATCCTCATATTGATCAGTTCAACTTAATTACATTTTGTCTTTTAATATTAATTTCCTAGCAATTATTAAAGTATGTATTATGTATTCGTATTTCGAAAATAGTCACATTTCTTTCTTCAAAGTCTTAACTCAGCTCCAAACCATAGGATTTGGCTGTAGACCCCTTGATTAGAAAGACCCAAGCAAAAAATTGTCAATCTCAATCAAATTTGATTAACTTCACAACCAAAATTTTAAACTAATATTTAAAAAAAAAAATAGGCATTTGAGTCTGTTGGGTTTAATTAAAATACAGGAATAGGAATGCAGTTGTTAAAGAAAGTTCTCTCTTTGTACAGTTTATAATAAGAACAAATCTGCTAAACCTCTCAGTTACAAGACACGATTTTCAAAAATTCTAATTAACACATAATACAGTTTATGACCAGTAATTACAAATGTAGATTGCAAGCAAGAAGATGAGCAACAACAACAATGTTTTTGTATTCTTATGACACTGGTTTAAAGGGCCCATATTACACTAATTTCTGATCTAAGTAATAATGTTGTTTGATTTGCATCATTTTGTTTCATTCACATGTTTAACAAAGTCCATACACCTTCACTAGAATCATTTGGATTTCAGCCCTGAAATTGCCAATCTCTACTGAACAAAAGGTAAAAGATATCTGTTGACTTGAAAACAACAGCTTTATGGCCTCACAAGGTGGAACAGAGCATTTTAAATTTGGAGATGTAGACAGACCAATAAAAGGATTATGTGTGAATGAAACAAAACACAACTACACGCTACAGTTTTTGATGAGGTAATAGCATTCTAACTTGACTTAAAGCGGATAACAGTTCATTTTGCAACCTTAGCCTTCCTTCCTTAGCCATAGTTTATAGACTTGGTTTAGATCTGGTGGTACTAGGAAAGCCAAATATTGTCTTTGGTGTGAAAAGCTAGATAAACTAGTGTAGACTATTAGACTGACTTGTGGCATTATGAGAAGGTGACTGGTTCTTGGATGCTGGAAAAGCAGCTAAAAAAGATTGCAACATCAGCGTCACATATGGCACCCCAATCTGAACGTCTGTTGTTTTCTTATCCACAAAGCCCATAATGCATTTCTTGGATCAGTGGTTTGCATTACACCCTGCACCAAATCACTGTTAGAGAAGTAAATTGGGGAACAGTGAGAGATTTTAGTTTATAGCATGAGATGCCAAAGGGAGGATCTTGTTTGTTGTAGTTTTATTTATATGCCACCGGCTGGTCCGCTATTTTTCTTATAAATCGTTATCAATAAGCCTTAACCCAGATGGAAAATGAAATTCAGCTGGAACTCCCTATTATTATGTTGTACTCAGTATCAGTCTGATGTCTGGCTTTTATTTTACTCCCATGAATACGGTAATTGGCCAAAAATCCGCAGTAAACATACGGTTTGGCTGTCACTGTTTCAGAAGTGGAGACAAAAAATTTTTTTTCCAGTCCCGCTATTTTGTACCAATGTTGAAAAAGTGTCTCCAAGCTGAAATCCATCCAAATCCATGAAGGAGATAAATTCAGATGCTCTGACACAGAAACACAAGTTCACAAAGCAATTTAGAAGTGCTCTCTCTCCTCCTCATAAGCAGACCTTCAGCGTCGGTTATGTGTGTCGACTCTGAGATAGTGTGACAGACAGACTAGTGCTGGCATTAAAGTCAAGAATATGATGCAAATATAAATGACTGTTTCTAAAGCAAAATGAAATATTATTGAGAAAAACATTATCTGAGGTTTTATTGACAGAATTATTAACAAAAATAAGTTTACCAATCTCATTGCTGTTGAATACAAAAATACAGCCTTAGACTATGCAGATGACAATGATGGATGATGGATTGTATGAATGCTTTTTCTTAATATGTCTAATTGTTCTAATTGGTATATGTGCCTTTTTGTATTTATTATGTACTCAGCATGGTGCCATGAACAACATTTTGGTTGTTAATGACCTTGGTATGGACCACTTGTGGATTCTGATTCACAATTAATGAACTGTTTAAAGTATGTAACTACACACATATCCTAAATTGTTAATGTTTCTCTTTATGGCCATAATGGTGATGACTTTATGGTGTTGCTGGCTCCATCTCACATTGTTAGAGGTGTCAGAGGTGCTGTACTTTAAGTGAAGTGCCTCTCTGAATGAAGAGCAGCTGTGATTTCTGGACCACTTAGCCTCAGCAGTGAGGTCAAATCTGTGTGTATCCGTTTGTAGAGTGTGCATAAAAACATTAAGAAAATACAGAGTGATAACAGGCCTCTTAAAAACACCTGTTTATGGCTTGAATGAAAACATGTTTTATCTTTTACACCAAGAAATGTTCCTCAAGGACATAGTATCACCTATTCCCAAAACATGCATGCAAATAGTAACACTTGTCATTCATTGGAGTATATTTCGCCTTCAGATGCAGAGGCCAGGTTCTGCCTTGCTCCACTCTTTCAACCACTAATCACTGCTGCGTTTCCACCGATCTATAAAGATGTTAATGAAAGATGATTAGCGCTGCTCAGTCAGAACTAATGAAGCCCCGGTTTTCTCTGCGGCACCAGGGGAGGAGTCTCTCACCATATTTGTGGACAAGAGAAGGCTGAACCATGAGTCTCCATCTGCAGACAGCGAGGCGGCCAAGTCCAACTGGACGGGGGCGGTGACACTAGAGACACTTCACCAACTGGCTGCATCCTACTTCACCGACAGAGAGAGCACTCTGAGGAAACTGCACCATCTCCAGATCGCCTCCAGTGCCATTCGGGTAAGCCAGTAAATGAGTAAGTGCATATATATATATATATATATATATTATATATATATATATATATATATATATATATATATATATATATATATATATATATATATATATATATATATATATATATATATATATAATATTATGTTATTATATTATGGGTCAAACACACAGCATTAGGATAAAGATTCACTTGCTGTAGATAAATGTTTTGTTCTGACATGGTTAGGCTTCATGTATTTGCTATTTGTATTTAAAATGCAATTGAAAAACTGTGCAAAAAGCTCAAAGTGCACCATCAGTGCACCAGATATTAAAAACAACCATATAAACAAATGAGTGACTTAGAGTCATTACAGGCACTGAAATAAACAAGCTACTAAAGATTAAATAGCTAAATATATTAAGTGTTACATCAAAGTTCAAAGTGCATTGTTTAAGTTTAGAACATTTTGTAAAAGCTGTTACCAGTCTTACATTTAATGGAGTGATAGCTTCTTCCAGAGGGAAGACGCTCTCACATGTCTCTGCAGGATGGCCAGAGGGGTTGTGTATGATCTGAAGGGCTCGGTATAAAAAATCTACATTTGTAAAGAGCTTTGAGGACAGATAGGTCACAGTTCATTTTTTTCTTTTGGCTGAGCGGACCATCTTGTTTGAAGCTTTCCTCTCTTTGGCTGTAATGTTACCAAATACAGTGATAGAGCCAACCAGAAGGCTTTCAATGGTGCAGCGATAAAAGTTCAGTGGGATCTTAGGGTTCTTTGTGAATTCTTTTAGGTTTCCACAAAAAGAAAAGCCACTGCTGTCTTAACAGTTTTGCTTGTGTTTTTGTTCCAGCTCAGATCATTAGACAAGGTCAGACCAAGAAATGTACACTCTTCCACAATTTGAACATCAACATCAGCAATTACAATTGGTGGATGACCATTCTTACAAGTAAAATCAATTACAAGTTCACAGCTCTGTAACATGTTGATCAATCAAATCAACTGGACTGAACTAAAACTAAATAAAGGTCATAAAGGTCATAACCCCAAAATTAGGGACTGCTGGTTGAGCCTGTTACTCAGAGTCAGGACAGTGTACTTATTTAGTCTCCCATCTAAATAAAGCTTACATTTTCTTCGAGAGGAAGGTAGGGCTATCGAGTATTGAACACTAAGCTGTGCACATAGTTCTTTTCTTTGCTTGACAACTTGTTGAACACTCATTGTTTGAATAGCTGATTGCAGTGTGAGTGGGATCCCATGCATTATCTTGCCTCACAGCTTCAATTGCAGGTTGAAGTAAATTCTGAAAGAGTAGCAATAGTTCTTTAACACACATTTAACTGGCATAAATGGTCAGATTGATTAACAGAAAAAATCTTACAGGTTTGCTATGTGAACAAGCTGCTTTAGGGTCATAGAAGTTTACCTCTTTTAAATTTAAAGAGCTGAGTATGAATGGAGCAACGAATTATGGCCACCAAGGCCTTTTGAAAAGGTCAGTATGGAGTTATTGCCATTGCAAGGCTGCTTTTGCACTTGGTTTGATGTGTTGGGAGTAAGACATGTAGAGAATTTAAATACTGTTGACAATTCATTAACATACACTATTTCAACTAGTAGGAAAGATATTCTGAATTTCAACAGCCTGTCTGACTACATCACCTTCACTGCACTACTTTACATCAGGTTAAATGAGTTTGCTGAACTCCTAACAGACTTCTACTGCTTACCCTGAAGATAACGATTATGTATAAATCACTTAATATTAGCTCAAGGTATTCATTTACTTAATTCACTTAACCAGGCTGGATTAGGAACAAATGCATGTTTAGAAACTTGCCTCGATACATAAAGATTTACCTGCTGCCACCACAAGGTACAGCTAAGCAGGCAAGATTAAGAATAAGAGTACCGGCTGTGACATGTTGCCAAATAAAGTTTTTAAGACATGTTTGAGAAATACGGACGCTCTATAGAGCACGCTTACAAACACCAATCATCAATTTTCTTATGTGGAGTGGCTATTACGCTGTATTCATTATTCAGGCCGAGGGGCAAACTGCGCCTTTAGACTGTGCGTCCCATCTCCTGAACCGGTTATGAATCAGCCTGATTGATTAGAGATATCGTACCATTAATTTCCAGCCAAGGTCCTCTCCCCATTTACTTTAGCAGCATGTGTGGAGCTGAGAGGCAAATTAAAGATGAGAGCATGAGATGAACACTAGCACCTACAGAGCAACACAGTTCATTAGCGATCGCTAGCAGCTCGCCATACATGCGCTACGCTAACATGCTCTGAGTAGTACTTTCCTGAACGCCAACATTAATTACGCTAAGAGGCAAAGTGAACACAGTTTGAAGGTTTTTACAGGCAAAGGAGTTGATTCTTCCTTTCACATCTGAACAAATTATTCTGTGTGAGCATAGGAATCTTTATAATTGAGGACCTTTACGGTACTACTTCACAGTGACTCAGTGCATTAGAAATTCATTTGAGGCATAAAGAGCTTTTGATGAAGTATCTCTTGACCTTAAGATTTATTTAGTTTTAATGCAAATGAGCTGTTATTTACAGGACACGCTTCAAGGACTTAATGTTCTTTGTATTAAAGTGAGAAACGGGCTACAGCATTTGCAAGAATGACTGTGCAAATATCAGATTTAAAGAGCAGCATATGACAGATTTGACATTTCACTAAAATGTGGGTTAACGTAAGTGGATTGAAGAATTTGCTCAAAATTTTCTATCTATAGATACTTTTTTTTTTTTAAACAGACATGATGTAAACTTAACTTAAATGAGGTTTTAACATAATAGTCTCCCCTCATCATTGGCTTACTCCAAGTTGCATTTTGATTAGTTCATTCATGTTTGACTCATCCTGAGCTGTACTATATTTGAGGCTTGAGTGTTCGGAAAATTTCGGTTTCATTCTGTTTCTCGGGGTCATGTAGAGTTGAAGCAATTGTTAGTGGTGAAATGTCACAATGAAGAAGCAGGGATTCTCAGTTGTGTACTTTAATCAGTAAGTCAATGCACCCATTTCTATGTCATTTTAGATCAATATTATTATATATCATAAATTATATAGATAGATTATATAAATATTGATCAAAATGTAAAATAATGATGTTGCATAGATGAAGTGTAATGTAAAAAGTCTGCCATTGCATTCTTAAATTGTTTAATCTGCTTTTGTGTATTGATAACATTACTTTTATTTATTTTATTTTTTTATTTGCTTCTTGACTGATGCAAACTAATCCATATAAAAATATACCACATGTACTATCCCACCAAACAAATGCAGTCCATCTAAATATGATTAAGGCCACTGTATGTGTGTTACAGGTGACTGAGACCAGGACGGGCCCCCTTGGCTGCAGTAATTATGACAATCTGGACACAGTGAGCTCAGTGCTGGTCCACAGCCCAGAGAACAAGGTCCAGCTCCAAGGTAAGAGCCACATCCAACTCTGGACAGCTCTATCTGTTCCACTAATTTAGGCTGTTACAGAAAGCTGGCTCATGATACAGGTTTATGGACAGCCTGTACATTATTTTGTGTGAAAAAATTTTTACAATCTCATAGAAAAGTTGCAGGGAGGAAACACTGTAATAGTTCAATTTCTATAGGTACCAAAAGCATTGGCCAAGGGCATTATTTGTTGTAGAAATTGCTCAAGTAGTAGATTTAACAAAAATCTGTGACCCAAAGAAAGGAACACTCAACACACTGTGGTATTAAAGTCTAGCAATGATTCCCCTGTAGAGAATGTTATAACCTTCAATAATCTGGGTCAACTATCGGCAACAAAATGGCATCAAGGACTAGGTTAGAAGTGTCCTACGTACAATCGTGCAATTATTCATTATCATTATTTATTCTCTATTTCAGATAACGGTATAAACAAAAAAAACAAAAACAAAAAACAACAGTATCATTATCACGGCATCAACACTGAGTTTGAAATTTTAGTATAGTGGCAACACTTAATAGATTTGAGAAGAGCGTTTTGGCCATCATTGCACACCATTGTAACAGCCACTAGAAGCCAAATGGGGCGAAGGCTTGCCCAAAGATACAGCAGCAGTGTGCTTTGAGCCAACAGCTCTCTGGTTCCTTCACTATATCTAAGTCTAACAAAATACTTTTATTACTTAAATGAATTATTCTTGCTGTTCTTACTCAGTATGTTTTTTTATGATGATGTTGCATTTAACTATGAGATTTACCCCTCTCAGGCTTGCAGGTGCTCCTCCCTCTTTACCTGCAGAGTCGTTTCATCCAGGCGGCGCTGGACTACATCGGTTGTAAATCCGAGGGCGAGTTCGTCTGCCGGAGTGGAGACTGCTGGTGTCGCTGCAGTGTGGACTTCCCTCACTGTAACTGCCCACTCTCTGACCTGAGCAGTCTGCAACACAACTTGCAGCGCGTCCTTGAGGCCTGGAGGAGCAGCAATCAGGAGTTTGAGCAATCTGGTGAGTGCTTGGCATTTACAAGTATCCAGTAGCGGATAAAGTAAATTTTGTAAGTTAAAGTAAAGATAGATACAGATGTAAAAATAACTCAAGTAAAAGTAAAAAGTATCAATTGAAAAAATCTACTTAAGTAAAAGTATTTAAGTACCAATTAAAAAATATGCTTAAGAGTAAAAAGAAAAAGTATTTCACATATTTCAAGTGTTGTTCATTTGATAAAATGTCATGACACTGATGTCAATATTAAGCCAAAATAATGCCTTAAGTCATATGTAAAGTCCTTTTACTTTTCAGACCTGTTCAAAAATGTAATGGAGTAGAAAGTACAGATACCTGCTTTCAGATGTTGTGAAATAAAATAAAAAAGTGTCCACTGTAAAATGTACTTAAGTAAAGTACACATACCTGAACATTTAAGTACATGCACATTTGGGTTTAAAATATCATAGACAATTTCTGAACTCCTCTATTCGTGAATTCTGTGGGATGGTTTTCTTGGATCGAGTTCTTTCAATCTACCTGAGAATTAATACCCCATAAAGCCTTTTGAAAATTCATGCCTAGCTATATAATACTGCCAGACTTTAAATCCAAAGCCTGTCAATCTTGGTGTCATATCTGAAATGGTTTCTGATGTTTTCTCTGCGCTGGAACGTGTCCAAAAACACCATCCATCTGTCATCACTCAAGTCCAACAAAAATATACATAACATCGGCCAATACAAGGACGACTCTAATTATGACTTTGAAGGTTCAAAAAAATATATTAATGCATTCAAATCCAGACCAGCTGTATTTTGTTTATTTGTTCCTCATAACTTGCTTTTGAGGTAGACAACTGGGGTCCCTCACACAATCACACAGATACACAAAATAAACATAAAAGATACACAGAGAACAGTATGGTTTAACACGGGGGAAAAACACACAGTAAATAACCTTAAATAAAAAAACAATAACACAGTGTTACAGCTAAACGGACATCTTCTAAAAACTATTTTCTAAAGTCATTTCCCTTATGGATCAATAAAGTTTGCCTACGTCCAAGTCTAAGCCTCTATACTGCTTGTTTTGAAAGAAGAAAGCAATCTATTCCTCCAAACAGCAATCCCATTATAGTCCATTATACTAGTCGTAAATAAATTGCTCATAATTGTCCTTTGCTATAAGAGGAAGAACTTCGGCAATGGCAAAGTAAATTAAAGTCCGCGGATGGATCACAGTAGAATATTAACTACTGTCACCTTGGATATTTTGGTAAAAATTCCTCAATTATTTTATAAGTAATATGTGAAACAGGTTTTACTGTTCATTTCAAAAGGTGATTTTTTGATTATTTTTTTCTTTATATATATTTTTATGTTTGTGTTTTTACTTATATTTTATTATATTTTTTTAAATGTATGTTTTATTTGGTTGTATCTGTTAACAATATTAAGCTGCTTATTTTAGGGCAAGGGTGGGGGAATAAGTGGGGATAAAAAATAAACATAACATAAATATTGTGTCTACTGTAACACACAATAAAGTATTAAAAATAAGGTGAATCTTATATTCTTTTTAGGTGACACAATACATTTTAAAATATAAATATACAAATACAAATAAATATAATTAATATAATGAAATACAAAAATAACAGGGTAGTACAGGGCTTCGATATAAACTGCATATGAACACTTAAGCCACATATTAGTTAGTACTATGTGAAAAACACAGAATCCAAACATACATTATACAAAACTAAGTGTCTAAAATATCAAAGGAAAATGCAGTAGTGTTGAAGGGAGTATACTCTGAGCTTGGCCCCATGTGGTCTCTTGCACTGTGTAGTTCAGGTGTGGTAACATGTGAGGGAATATCTACATGCTCCTGTCATCTGCCTACAGCATTTTACAAGTGAGATCAAAGCTACACACACATCACTGAATTATTCTCTCAGGCTGCACTAAAATGCCGGAGAATTTCTGTGGTATTTTTCTTGTTGTTAAATCACACCACACAACCAAGGCAACCAGAACAATTTATTTATCGACAAAAGCACCAGAAAAGTTGAGTTTAACCAGACGCTAGTTACCTTGAACATGCTGACAACAGGTGTTAAGAAAAATCCACTTAAGTCTAGGCGAGTTTAGTAGTCCTCAACAATTCATCAGTGGTGGAACAACAATGTAAACATAGTACTGTACTTAAGTATACAGTTTAGGTATCTGTACTTCACTTAAGTAGATTTAAAGTGGATATTTGTTACTTTTGCTTCACTGCATTTTAAAGTAGGCAACTGTGCTTTCTACTCCACTACATTTTTTAACTGGACTGAAAAGTAAACTTAACTCTTTATTATTGTGTGAGATCTACTAGGGGTGTGCAAAAATATTGAAATATTGATATATCGTATCCTTTAATTCGATGACACAGTATCGTGGGCTGCTGTATCGATATAACACCATTATAATACCAGTATTTTTTGTTATATTTTACTAAACTATTTTGATACAGTGCTACAGTTTCGTTATTTGATTAGAGAAAGGAAATTCATTTATGCAATACATTTGACATATTCACTGTTTTGGTGATTAAAATGGGTGAGTTTTCATATGAACTACACAAGAAGTAGTTTAATAAAGACTAAGTTTCACAGCCATGATTTAGCCTTTATTTTTTTCTTGAACCGTATCGAATCAATTTGAAATATATCGTATCAAATCGAAAGTGCACTGTATTGAGATATGTATCGTATCGTGGCCTATGTATTGAGGTATGTATTGTATCGGTAACTTCTACCCAGCCGTAAGACCTACTGAAAAGACTGAGGCGTTTATTTTTAACACCTTTTTAGTTTAGTTTTAGTAAAAATAATAATAATAATAATAACAGCTAGAAAAAAAAATCTATTCAATTGTTTCTGTTGAACAAAATTCAGAAAAAATCTAAATCACTTACTTGAAGCTTTATTAGATCTCAAAATCTGTGCAAAGTAAATTTCTAATACTTTTACTTAAAGGTGCATTGAGGAACTTTTCTGGTGGAGGGTTCATTAAATGCTTTTCTGCGTGGAGATGTTGCTTTGTCTGGAATGTTTCACAGTATGGTATTAAACATTTCTATCTTCAGGGAGTCCAATAGTTACAGATCAGATCTGTGGAAAGGTAGTAAGGTAGATCTGTACCTGTTTATCTAGGTATTTTTGAGCTATAAAACCATGTGTAATTTTATAAATTATTTTCTTGAGTATTTATTTGCTCCACTATCTGTACTTTTTACTAAGCAACAAAAATGAGTACCTCTTCCACCCCTGCAATTCATGCATTTGTTTTCCAAGGACAACCATTGAAAAGTTTCGTGTAGGCTATTGTTACCCCACAGTGACACTTAATGCATGTTGTTTTACTTGTCACCAGAGGAGTTTCGAGGCTTCGTGGACAGACTGCCAAAGCACTACGCTGTGAACACATCTGTGGTGGAGCACTTGTGGCGCGCTGATGCCAACCTGCTACAGCGCTACAGGCAGTTGGAAGCTCACAGCGCCCAACTCTCCTCCAAAGCCCGCCGCATCACTAACAAGCTCTTCAGTCTGAGCAAGAGGTGCAGGCAACAACCCAAAATAGTCCTACCATGGCCCAGGTGAGTCGCAAAATAACACCAAGGGAATAGTCAGAGCGCAGCCTGTTAACCCAAGATGCTGCTAGAAATGTATAATTATGAAAGAGACTGGGCGTTGGGAAAAGCAGCCAGGCGAAGCGGTGGTTATTAGGAGGCTCGGTTGAGGAGGGAAGTGCTGACAGGGGCAGTGAGGATTCTCTGTTAACTGGAAAAGACAAGGTTGATTGTCCGTAGAGACAATTTTCACTAACACTATGCAGGCTGGGTCCAAATCGCAATAAATTTAAAACAAAGTATTCTTCTATTGGACAGATTTTTTTCCTCTATCACTAACTCTTCAGGGTGGGTTAGTCCACAGGCTTCTAGGCATGAGATTGTTATTTGAAGCAGTCTGGATGGAGGGTTTTCCAAGTCGCTCCCTCAAAGTGTCTTTTTGCATTTTCAGCAGCTCCACCATCTGTTTTAATATCTATCAGAGATCACTTTGGCCGTAACTCTGCTCAGATTTATGCCTCTCTCATGAACACTCCATATTGATAGCTATTTCTGGCTGGAAATTAAGTAAATGACACAATCCATCAGCTCAATAGTGAAAAGCATGCAAAGCTCCCTCAGTCTACAATCCAATTACAATTTTTATCACACCCCTTTTCTCTATAAAAGGAAATTCAGGAAAATCAGTTTTGCATTTAAATCTGTTCTGAGGGAAATAGCATTTTTATGTTTACGATTTGCCTTTTAGCAAAAATATAGTGTAGAAGTCGTTTTTCATTGTTACAAATAAAAGCAGAGCAGAAAGACATGCTTCTGAGTGCTGTCTTCTGCACACAGAAGAATAGGTTGATTTGGATTGGATTTAGCTTCTGAGGCTCCAGCTGAGACTGTGTTTGGATAGAATGACAAGCATCAGTGTGGCGTGTAATAATAGAGAAACTGTGAAATCATAAAATAACAAAAACATGTGACAAGCGATTCATATGCCAAACGTGGATTTATTGTTGAGATAATCACTAAAACATAAACCATATGCATAATGTACTTTGAAATATGGATATGGTGGACATAAATATCTCCTGTCCTCAGCAGACCGCTGCACTTCTGGCTGAGCTTCTGCCTGTCCAGGCTGTACTGCAGTGAGAACAGCCATGTTGGAGTGTACAGTGAGGAGGGCCGCAGCTGCTCGTGCCCATACGCCCCCCTGTCCTGCCAGGGTGTCATCCCCTGCTCTGTGGGAGAGGGCTCCCGCTGCGCCTCCTGCTCCACAGAGAATCGCACGCGCTGCTCCAGCTGTAACCCAGGCTTCAGCCTGACACAGGGAGCCTGCCGGCCCGCTGTGCCCGACCCCACTGACCCCTACCTGGGGCTGGAGAGTGATCGTGACCTGCAGGATCTGGAGCTGCGCTACCTGCTACAGCAGCGCGACCCGCGCATCACTCTGCACGGGGTGTTTGTAAGCAACGATGTACGCATCAACACCTGGTTTGACCCGTCCTGGAGGAAGAGGATGCTGCTCACACTCAAGAGCAATCGTGTCAAATCCAACCGCGTTCACATGCTGCTGGGCATCGCGCTGCAGTTTTGTCTCACCGCCAACAGCTCTCTGGAGCCTGCATTCTCTCTGTTTGTCAACCCATTTGGAGGCAGCCATGCAGAGAGTTGGACCATGCCCATCGGCCAGAGTGGATACCCCGACTGGGAGCGCACCAAGCTGGACAGACCAATGGACTGTTATAACTGGACTCTGACTTTAGGGAACCGTTGGAAGAGCTTTTTTGAGACTGTTCACTTTTACTTGCGTAGTCGTATCCGGGAACCCACGGGAGGAAATCGTACTACGGTGTACTATGAACCGCCAGAGCCCACTGAGCCGGCCAATAATGTGGGCTACATCAAAATCAATAGCATGCAGCTGCTGGGGTACAGTGTGCACTTTGACCCAGAGGCCATCCAGGACCTGATCCTGCAGATTGACTATCCGTACACTCAGGGCTCCCAAGACTCTGCCCTCCTGCAGCTGGTGGAGCTGCGCTACAGGGTCAACCGCCTCTCTCCTCCAGGGGTGCCCCACGTGGACCTGTTCTCCTGCCTGCTCCGACATAGACTCAAACTGTCCAGCGCTGATGTGAGCCGCATCCTCACGGCTCTGCAGGCCTTCAGCTCTAGACAGCCCCAGCACCAGGAGTATGAGGCCAACAAACTGTGCAGCTAAAGACTGTCTCCTCTCAATCCATTTGTGTTACATCTGTGCTATGTTATACATGCAAATTGTGCATTTCAAAGGTTTTTACAATCTCAGTGTATTTTTATGAAACAATTGTTGTCAAAAGGAATAATTCTGTATTAAATAAGAGTGAAGAAAATAGGAATAAAGTTTGGGTACAAACTCTCCACAGGTTTGTTTTTTTACAAGTTTTGTTTTTTATTAAAGATAAAATGATTTTCACTTTTTGTTGCAAAGTAAAAACATCTTCAATTTATTCTGCCTTTATTTATTTACACAAATTATCTTCTGTTTTCTTCCAACCACCACTCTAAAGTCATTGTGATTCCAGAAAGCTTTTTATTCATGAGGACCACTGCATTTTAACGGCCTGTGCTTTGGTTTTCATACAATGCTTATTATAATATTCACAGTTTGTATTAGCAAAACTGAAAAACTAAAGGAAACTCCACTAGGTTTGGAGATTTAAGTTTGATATTAAGATTATTGTCACGTTATATTTGTTGTCAGAGCGTTGGCATGCATCAAACTCAGTCGCCCTAATCTGCCTCACACATTTAGCGTGTTTGCCACTAGAGAGCTGCAGTGTTGTGTTGTCTTGGCCCATCTGGAGGCTGCGTATACAAGGTCTCCATTCTCCCGTCAGGGGCAGGCGGGCACAGATTACTAAGTACACCACGCTCCTCTGCCATTCAGACTTACTGTGATGGATGAGGGCCTGCATCAAACAGCAGCCCCAGGTGTGTGCGACAAGGATACTACATTTTGGTTTGGCCTCTTACAAAAGTGTCTCAGACCAAACGGGAAGTCATCTTTAATGCCCCAAAGGGCTAGAGCCTCTGGCGCTGCAGCTTTGATTAGACTAGCATCTTAAGACGCAACTTCATCAAGATTCACCGGGCACGTCTCTCCCGAGATTTAAACCAGACACAATTTGCTCCGATGTGCCTGTTCCAAATGAATGTGAGGAGGCGGGCTGATGCAGATCTCTGCGATGTACTACACCAAACAAAACCGCTATTCTCAGTGGTACGAGTATAAAGATGTTAAATGATTTTAGCAGTAAAGGTTGGCAAAGCTCAAAGCACTGGTTACATCACTATATGTTGTAATAGTCTTTGCCTTTAGTTTGAAATATTACAAATATCTATTAACAGCACAACAACTGAATCAAAATTACTCCTTCAAAACTGTGTGGTGACTTTAAACTGTATTAAAATCTGAAAAATTGACAATAAAAATAAACAGATATAAGACATACATTTTTTAAAATGACGTGATGTTTAAATAATGTGCAGGTAGGCGGTGTGCAGGAGGCAGAGAGAGGGGAACAGGAGCAGTTGGTGTGTGTTTAATGCTAACATTGTGCATCTGGCTGTGGAAATGTGCTGCAGTGGGAACCAGTCCAACACACAAGAACAGATGAAAGACAAGAACATATGAGCTGCTCTCATTATACTCACTACACTGGCAAAAACAGCACATGTTCAAATACTCAAACACATATAAAACACATTTATTTAGACTAAGAGAATACCCTGGGTAGGCTGAGAGCAGACACTAGGTGACTAAACGCCTACTTGAAACACTTTGTAATTGTAGTGGTTGTACAGTAGACCTAGTATTTTGTTGTGCATGCGGACAGTTAACTATGTCCATCTGTATTCTTTTAGTTATTTTTTTGTTTTAAAGGTGCAAGGTGTAACTTGTCTGGTGGAGAGTCCACCATCTGATTGTCTTTATTGAGATCCTTTACCCTTTGCCTGGAATGTTTCACAGTATGGCATTAAAATGATTTATCTCCATGGGGACAATTAGGCGACTCTTCCAAGGTGAGATCTGTGGATAATGGCTCCTGCTAATGTTTTTCAAGGTGTTTCTGTGGAATAAAAATACATATAATTGAATAAATGTATGATAGACAAGTTTAATGCTATACTGTGGAACATTCTGGGCAAATCAACAAAATCTCCATGGAGATAAGCAGGTGATGGATCTTCCCCCAGAAAAGTTACACAATGCACTTTTACCACAATCAGTAAAATTATTGTTAACACACAATTATTCTCTAAAACTAAACTTAAGTTATTCAGCCAGTATCAGTAAGTGTCTGTATTATCCAACAAACCCAAATGATATAACATTTGATGGATGTTTGTAGCAATCAAAACAATCACCGTCAAAACAGTGTCATGTAATGTAACAGATGTAACATGGTTTAGTGCACACGCAGGTTGCTGAGCCATATCTGAGTACATGAGGCTGGTGGTCCTCTGTGGGAACATGAGCTGGACTAATGTGTGTGTGAGTTTAACAAGCGCGCCGCTCGAGAGGGGAGCAGTGAAGAGGAAGAGTTTATGGAGAAGGACAGGCCCAGGGGACGCATCAGGAATAATGGCCGACGATTCTTCAGAGCAGCACAGACGGAGGGTTTTAACAGGCAACAGGGAGGCACGCTGTCAGGCATCACTCCAGCTCACCAGCTCCTAATTGATCAGTGCATTTCAAATTTTTACCACTTTATTGTTAGTGTTTTCCAGAGAGATGTGATTATTGAGTAGAGATTAAAGTGCAATATATAACTTTTTGGTTGGGGGTCCATCACCTGCTTGTTTCTATGGATATGTCATTGCTCTGCCTGGAATGTTCCACAGTATGACTTTAAACAGCTTTACCTTGTAAATGTACTCACTTACAGGTGGTTTTATAGCTCAAAAATACCTAGAAAAACATGTGCTCTGACTGTCAGCTGGGCTGCTTCTCCATAAACCTGACATGCAACTTGTTCTGGTTTGGGCATCATGGAGATAGAAAGTTTTAATGCCATACCATGAAACATTCCAGACAAAGCAAATGCGTCTGCATGGAGAAAAGATACACAATGTACATTTAAATCTCCAGTAGATATTTTGTTTGGCAAAACCAGCTGCATAAATATTAATAAGGAATATACGGGTAAAAGTTTGTCTGAAGAGTTTAGATACACAGAAATGTGAGCACACTACTCTCTTATCCTGTTTGTAGTAAAACAGGATTGCGGATAAGTTCAAACTAGGAATGCACTGATACAATGATGATGCTGATAGAAAATTTTGATGGATGAGATATCGGTACCAAGATATCAGTTCAGTCGATATTCCATTTTGATCTACGAACTGGTGTGATAAGATGATTTACTGGTTGATGTTGGCCCAAAACACCTTGAAATATTTTTCATAGCTGTTCTCTAGTAACTTTAAATGACAAATAACAGTTACACATTTTGATCATTTTTTACCATAAGCTTTGCAGTTAAAGGAAATACATTTTATTTTCAGTCTCTGCCCTGGTATCTCTTGATATTGGGGATAGGCAGATACTTAAAGCCAAAATATACAGACCCTAATTCAAACTATATCATTTGGGGGGAATTAACAAAATGGATCCTACACATCAGCCCAAAAATATCGGCAGAGCTACATCTAGATTCTTAACTACCAGTATTGGCATTAGCCATGAAAAAAAACATATTGTTTGACCTCTGTTACTGAGTGACAGGAATAGTTCAGCTGTTTCAAAGCCTGCAGAGTGAAAAGATTGATTTGGAATATGTGTCTGTCTATAGAATAATGTATAAAGCTAGGCTTCAAATTCATCTGAAGCATAGCAGTAGACTCATTTATTCTAGGGATGAAGACAGTACTGCACCTTCCTCCATATTTGAGGCAAATTCCTGTTTAGGAGTACAGGATTTGTTGTTTGACATTTATTAAATGGAGTAGCCTTTTGAGCAGTGCCATCTTGTTTTTTTTTTCAGTTCTTTCAGTTCTTGTCATGTTAAGGCAAGACAAATGTGATTATGTTGAGGCACTGTGCTGTTTTATCATTTAGGCAATAGGTTATCAGATTTTGTCTTCTTCCCAACTACTTAATGTTAACCCTGACTTTACTGTCTCCCTTTACACACATCAAATACTAAACTCAGAATCATAATCACAGTTTGAGTTTTATTGCCACTGTCAGTGACCAAATTCACAAACTACAAGTGTCTCTCTATTCAATTTTGGGGAACATTTCTATCAATATGTAGAGGGCAGTCCAATGAATAAATTTTTTATTGAAATCGAGATCCAGCCATCTTTAATTGACAGTTGTATGCTAGTTGGTTTTTTTTTGTTTTTGTTTTTTTTAATAAAGAGGTAAACACAGCCAATCCTCTATCAGTTAAGACATGTGTTGTAAAATGGACTCATAGAAAGTTTGTAACTCATTATTAAAAGACATATTTATATGGTTGATCAGATAAAATACATTTTAATTGAAAATTGAAACTGACCAGTATGTGCAAAAAAAGGTGATTATTTTTATCCTTATCAGCTCTAAAACATATGACATTATAATAAGTGCCTGGTTCTTTCTTGAGATTGTTTTGTCCTTTCCTAAAGAAAGTCTTCTGTGAGCTATTAAAAGGCCATTCAGCGGGACGAGCTCATTTAGTGAATTAAAAGAGTAGTCTTGTTCTGCCCAAGCTGATAAGGAGTGTGTGGTAGAGCAGAATATTGATTAGATGTAATGTTACACCAATGGCTTGGGTTCTCTTGAGAAAAACACCACTTCTGAATTAACGTTTAGTTCGGCTTTTACAGCTCGTGTGCTTCTGCCAAGCTGAAATTTGACAAATGGCCGCCATGTGGTACGCCATTCCCCTGGTGAAGTATTTGTCGGAATGAGTCATAATGAAGTGAAAGAATTTGACTTTGGACAGTGGGAAATCCTTTCAATCAGAATTAAGTGGCCTCTTAAATCAGCAGTGTAGGCCTTGTGACAGCCTCCAGATAAACAGTAGAAAACAGACACTGTCCAATTTCTGCTAACAATTTATGTGAATTTATGAGTATTAAAGCTTAAAGAGCTCATATAACACTATTTTCTGATGTTATAATGTTGGTTCCTCATCACAAACATACCTGAAGATGTGTTTTGCTTAATTCACACATTTAACACACAAACTCAGCAAATTTAGTTTCTCTCCACCTTGTGATGTCATGTAGTAATACAGGAAGTGCACCACTGTGTTTTTAAACTCCATACTGCTTCACTAGAGTAGTATGGATGATTTCAGCCTTGAAATTGTCAATCCCTACTAATCAAAAGATAAAAGGTAGCTATTGACTTGAAAACTACCCGACTACCACATGACATCACAAGGTGGAACAGCGCATTGTGAGGTTTGGACATTAAACAGAAACACAAAACATTAAACAGTGTACTCACGAATAATATATTTGATAGCAATCTTTTTTTAACCTAAGGTGTACTACATAATTTTTGTGTTAGAGGATCATTCACCTGCTTATTTCCATGGAAATTATATTGCATTTATTCAGTTACAGGTTTTTAATACTCAAACATAGGCAATAGGAGGCAAGCAGGTGGTGGACTCTCTACAAGAAAAGTTACATAGAGCATTTTTAAAATAAAGCAAAATAAATTACTCACAGGAAAAGTGCACTGCTGACTGAGCCCTCTCTGATACCTCCATCTCCTCAGTAATATCTTCATAACAGGTCTATTATGCTGCTTGACTATGTCTTTGTACTGCATGTTCTAAGGCATTCTCTCTGTGGTAAAGTTAGTCTATCATGTCCTCATTGTACCAGGCAGAAATATCAAAGGAAATTCAAAAATTCTTTCTATTCTCATCATCCTTTAGTGGAGTGGGGCCCAACCTTTTATCAACCCCACCTCCTCGGTTCAAAACTGCACTCCCCATAAATTAAGTACTTAATAAAAATTCTTACCTGCATGGATTCCAGACAATTTGTTTTTTGTTCCACCACTACCCTTTCTGATCATTGAATAGGTATTTTTTATTATTTGATTTGCACAAATAATATTGTTGTTGACCTGACCCTGTGATGAGTGAATCTCCAGGGACCCTCTACAATCTCTGGCACAAAGGCTTTGCTAAAACACTGTGTTTTTTTAACTTTGAACATGTGCCTGCAGTCATCAGACAGTGTTTTTTCACTTTAGATCTTTACATCTCCCTAAAACTATATCACTAATGATGAAGGTAGCTTTGAAATAACAAAGCAAAACAACAACAACAAGCTACAAGCAACTGTTTTTTCCCCCATATTTCACAGTCTGCAAAAGTTTCTCCTTTTGTATTTCACTGAACTTGAACAGTGCTATCTATCTCGTATCTATACCCCATTCGTTCTATTGTGCAAATCTTTCACAGCTGTTCTCCTCTGATAAACGTGTATGAATGCTATGGGACTTGTTACAATGCGATGCTTCTGTTTTGATACCTCCAACAAACTAATCTTTCCAACATTATCAATAAACACACCCTTCGCGGCCTCACAAACTTCTCGTCATTCCTCATTTTTGGAGGTGATTTAAGGTAAAACTATCATCACGCACTAAATAAAAATGTCATTGTATTTGCTTTAGTTTGATTGAGATCTCCTGGTCCACTCCCCACTATCGGCCCCATCAATCTCCTTTGATTTCGCGAGCCGCCCGTGTGACTGTCCTTACGAAGATTAAGCGTGCGCTGGGGTTTACACAGAGTCTCTGTATAATGACTTAGTGCCAGTTCCCCTCTTTACTTCATTGCCATTGTTCAGCCCTTGCACACTCATTACCGCTGCAGTGCTAATGATGCAGAGGGCCGAGGTGCTGTGCCGAGATGAAACACGCCGATGCCAGGGATTTACAACGCTCCCTCCCTGATCACTGATAAGTAAGCACAAACAAAACTTCGCCTGAGGTCTGCACAGCGGGGAGACACATTTAGATTCATTTTAAATGCAAACAAAAATGGCTAGACACAATTTTAAAATCATTATCATTTAAAAAACGTGCCTTCATTCAATTCTGACACCAGCCATCTGAATTATAATCCATAATAAAGGACAACAAATTATTTTACAGTTTAAAGGTCCTATACTATATTATACTATAAATTGACCTTTTAGCCATGTCATAATGTTGTTACTTCATCACAGACCTGGAGTTGTGTTTTGTTTCATTCACATATGTTGACTGATCCTTTATTATTAGTCGGTCTGCATCTCCAAAACTCAAAAAATCTAGTTTTTGAGTTAACAGCTACCTTTTATCTTTATTTCAGAACAGGCTGACAATTTCAGACCTGAAATTATCCAAATGATTCTTGTGAAGGTGCATGAAGTTTAAAAACACAGTGTAAGTCTCTTCTGTAGTGTATAAGTGTCTTGCACAAGGACACAACAACAGAACGTGCTAATCTAAACTGAGATGGAACATTGGCAAATTCTCAAAGCACTTAGCTACAGCTTCCAGAATATTAAATCACAAAAAGGTGAACTTCATCAGATATCAATAAATTTGTGTATTTGTCTAATCCACTTCCTAAAATAAATAGTAAGTCTATTTTTGCAGTACTGTGGCAAAGATGCAGAGGAAACCCAAACTGTATTTGAAGTAAGCAGTGGGTAGACACTTGTAAGTCTCTCCAGTCCAGTCTCTCATTATCGCAGCGGCCTTGGAAACCTTGGTGCGTGCTTTAAGTGGCTCTAGAGCGGAACATACTGTATAATAGCCCATTAATCAGAGACTCGGGAATACGACGGCTTTGAACTGGAGGATCCTTACAGTGCCATCATGCTTAATGGTAATTGTCTAGGCTACTTTCTGCATGTATCCAGAGTTTCTATGGCCAAGTGAGAGGTTCACATAGTTTTCTTATGGGAATAGTATGTTCAACGTGAAATAGAAATGTAATGTGTGGCAAGAGAGAGAGGGAGGTGTCGTCATCATGCACTATAGCGCTTGCATTTACTTCCAGAGGTGGAATTTTGGTATACTGCATTATATTTACATACTATGGAAATGAAATTAAATATAGACCTATTAATATAATTTGTTTGGATAAAAGTATATTTAGAATATCTGAATAATATAAGCAATATAAGCAGACAGTGATGTAGTAGTAAGAGCTTTTGAGTTTCCTCAGTAGAACCAAGTCTACAGTTGATTACTGTAGTAAACAGTAACTGTCAAGCAAACTTGTTAAATACTTTAGTAGAGATTGTTGGAGTAATTTGGAAAAAGAATAGCCACGTACCAGTACACATTTTGATAACTCCCCCTCATTTGTTCTTCCCAGAACATTGTGTAAGTCTAATTAAACAGAACAAGCTGGATTTCCTGGGGGAGTGAAATCATTACAATCTAATACACCCTGTACATTTATTAAACATAGACCACAGTGCATATTTGTCCCAGATGACGCTTCCATCTGACAAGCTCATAGATTCAATATTATTAATATTTCAAATCATAAACAAACAATTAGTTGTATTCATTTATTCAGCTCTGCTGGGTGGCAGAGGGAGCCTGGCAGCACTACAGCGGCCCACTTCACATTAATCAAACTGGGGCTGACTCGTACAGAAAGTGAGCATCTAGAGGGAGTTCTGTGATTAACACTGAATAACTTCCCCTTATGAAGTGTGTGCGATCAGCAGTTTGGGGTCTGCAGGGACCGCCGGAGAAAAGGAGCTGCCATAACAGGACAAACAGCAATCCAACACCACAGAGATAACTGTGAGCTTTGAGTGAGAGGACTCAAACAAGGCAATAATACACATCCACGTCTGTCTCAGGGCACATCTGTACACAGGTTTCAGTGAAGACTGTCTCAGCCTTAGTCAAGATGACTGTAGACACAGAGAAAAAGAGATATTTAGACCCCCTCATTCATCAAAGAATGATTATGTTGGGGGTAAGAAACCAGAGATCACAGGGAGAACAATTAGCAACATTCAAACTAGCAACTTCAAGTGACATCCACTAAATTGCCCTAGAAAATAACCTGAACCATGTTAACTCATATTTTAAGAACTAATACATTATTATTAATCAAATCAATGTTTCCCTAATCCTGCATTTCAGAGTCTGCACTTTATATAGGACTGGACTTTATTAAGCGCAGAGTTGGGGCTTAAGCGTTCTGGGCAGAGGGACTCAGGCAGAAGTCACATTACTGATGACTAAGCTGGTGACTAAGCTACTACCTCCAGTGCAAATACATTTCCACCTAAATCCCCTGTGAAAGTGGCTCTGTCCTGCCCGCTGGTGCTGTCTCTTCAATCAGGGGGGCACTTAACAGAGGCAGTGTGGTGATGGCAGAAGGCAGGGGTCAGCAGGGGTCACTGTGAGAACCTATCAGATGGTAGAGTGCATGTGTTCAGCTCCAAGCATCTCTGACTCACACAGTAAAGGACAGGGCCTGCATCACCTGAGGAGGACTACATGCTTCACACATGGAGCTGTTACTTTATGGCCACATAAAAGCAATCCAACACAAAGAGCCATGACAGGTAGGGCTGGAAATAATAGGGTCAGGTTCGATAATATACATGGCTCAAGATGGAGATATATGCTGTTTTTTAAAAAACAAATATGTTTTAAAAAACAATATTTCTTTGTTAAACAACTACTTGCTCAAAGTTAATATGAAACACATCTATTTTAATCATCAAAACAGTCAAGGGTATTGCATAAACAAGTATCCTTCCACTACATAAGCAACACAATTGTAATACGGTCACACAAAAAAATCCCAAGAGACACCAAAAAAATGCTCTTGGAGATAGATCAATACAGCAGACCATGATAATAAAGGATTACCAAATTCAGTATAACAATATATTGATATTTCAATACTTTTGCACATTACTAGTGACTGGTATACAAAAGTAGAAGTAAGTAGGTTTTATACTAATATATACAATATGTAATGTAATTATTATACCAGTATTTGTTAAATTCATATTTACATATTTTAGTATGTCTTTTGGGAACTTGTCACACTTAAGAAATGATATCCCTCTTGGCCTGTAACAATAAAAAGAACAAAGGGAACAGTAGAATAGTAAAACTGTTGAGGTGCCTTCACTTGCAGTAGTAGAAACAGTAAGACAATACAAACCATCCACCCAGGCAGTTCTCTATCTCTTTGTTTCTCATCTTTGTGAACAAACCCACACATTCATTAGATGTAAAAACACCACAAACTAACCATCACCTGCTTCCGTTCCTGTGGGTTCCTCATTATTGTTCCTCACTCTCAAACAAAAACGTCAGGCAATTTTTCTAAAAGTACTGTGCGGTTTTTTTTCGTGAGTATCTCATTAAGTGACAAGTGGAAGTGGAAAGATGTACAGTTTCAGACAATTTACATGTATCAATACTTACCAAAGTTTCTTATTGAATAAATTTTATTCCATAAGGATTTTTCCCCTACATTTTACAGTTTGGGAATTTCTTTACTTTTTCCTTTTCACCAAATTCAACTTCAGTTTTATCAATATTTATAGGTGCATTGTGTAACCTTTCTGGTGGAGGGTCCATCAAATACTTTTCTTCATGGAGAGGTTATTGCTTTGTCTTGAATGTTTTACAGTATGGTATTAAACCTTTCTGTCTTCATGGAGACCAAAGCAAACCAATTTAGAGGTCAAATCTGTGGAGTGGCAGCCCCACTCAGAATGGTGGTATTTTTGAGCAACAAAAACACCTGTAATTGAGTAAATGTTAAGCAGAGCTGTTAATACCATACTGTGGAACATTCTAGGCGGAGCAGTGACATATCCTTAGAAACAAGTAGATGCAAGTGCACTGTTAAACTCTACTCTGTTCTCTGAAAGTTGTGGACTGCACTTAAAAACTCATTGCTGTCAATAATTAGGATGCTCAGAATGCATAAAGTAAGTGAGGGACAACTTTGGGCCACTGCTGCTTTTTACCACAGTGAACATCATGTATACAGTGCCTTTAAACTTAACATCACTTTGAACTTGAAGTACCAACAATCTTCCTTTAGAATACTTCTTGGCTACTCTACCACCTCTCATCACGATAGCACTGGCCAGGTCTACTTCTAGATGAAAGAAATGTCTTCACTCCTCTTCGAAATCATTATTCTCAATCCAGGTGGCTTTTTACGCACACTCGCCTTGTCCTATAGGTCGGCTTCATCTTCCATTCTCACCTCGGACTCCTAACCTCTTGCTCAGCTGTCAGATCTCTCTCCACGCCTCAATAGACTTCCATGTCCGCTAATAGGATCACAGTGAAGCCTACACCACTTTGATGTCCAGATTGAAATAAATTGTCAGGAATTCAACTATGCTGTTTGCCATGTATCTGGCTTTTGCATAGTAGTAAAAAAACAAAAACACACAAATCAATGCTTTTAAAAGACAGAGAATAATGGCGCTTAAGGTCACATCTGTTGGAATGCTTGGAGGCACACCTGCGGGAGACTGGGAGAAAATGGTTGGGCAAAGCGTTTGATTGTGTTTTGTTTTGCCTGTTGCCTTCTGAAACGCGGCGCTGCAGGATTACAGGTCAATCTGCATAGTCACAGATGCAGCACAGTCTGGTTTAGCTCCACCATTTAGATGTCTGGAGCCTGAAAATACCATTGCGTCATGGCAACTCAAACTCCCTTTTCCTTTAAAAGTGCTATATTACTTTAACTATGACTTTCAGCCATGTTAAAATGTTGTTATCTCATCACAAAGATACCTGGAGTTGTCTGGAGTCTGGAGTTTGTTTCATATACATGTTTGAGTAATCCTGCGTTATTATTCTGTCTACATCTCCAAAGCTCGAAATGCTGTTACACCTTGTGATGTCATGAAGTTAAAAACTACCTTTTGTTCAGTAGAGACTGGCAACTCCAGAGCTGAAATTATATTCTATGATTCTAGTGAAGGTGTATGAAATGGAGCACTTCCTGTATTACCACATGACATCACAAGGTGGAAGAGTGTTAGAGAGGAACTCAGCCTAACTATGCAAACTTTGTGTGTTAAACATGTGAGTGTAAAAAAACACAAATTTCAGATTTGTTTTTGATGAGGAAACATTATGACGTAGATCAGAAAACAGTTTAATATAAGTATAACATTTTTAAGATGACACCTTAACAAAACAAAACAAAAAATGTTGAGAAAATGTGACCTTTAAACAAATGTATTATTTTTGCTAAGGAGGTCGTATGAGCAAAGCAGGGCAGTGCAGTACAGTGCAGGGAATCTATAGGGAATACATTAGAGGTTCTTTCTTTTGAAAAGATTATTTCCTATAATCAGATCCCCACAGTGTGGAGGCTCTGTGCTTTGAAAGAAGAACTGTAAAAAGACATACAGTACCTACTATATAGGATGTAGGTAAAAGTAACAGAAACATAAAGTTTTGTAAAACATAAGTTACATTTTGAGAAAAACTATGATAGAAATATTTATTTACAATATTTATCTTAAGTAAATTTTATTTGTATTTGTTGGGAAGTTTGTTCTTCTTTTTTGTAGTACAATTGTTCTTTATAAAATGGTTGATTTAAAAATGATTTAGTAGCATTATCCTGCTTGAATGCTTATCTGTCAGTGGAATAAAGTAGTTCTTATTGATTATCATGATATTTTCTATAGCAATAATCAAAATATGTTACCGTGATGGGTCTGGATCTGACAGTGATGCTCTCTTCTCTCTGTGCCCCTGCGATCGCTATGACAACCCTACATCATTTATTGAGCTTTTAATTGATAGTCTGTCCATAATGGAATTGCATTATGGTGCAATACAATGAAACCTAATGTTATAATTACTGTAATGACCGACTGTAATGGTTGACCTACACATCACTTCCTCTTCCACATCAGCAATCTCCTCTCAGAGCATCCAACACTTTTAGCACAGCATCTGACCCTCCCTCTGAAGACATGTTACCCACTGCAATAACACCACCATCCTCCCACCAGCCACACTCACACGGCTTAATTAAACATGATTAGTGCGGCCTTCACGTCTTCATTTGTGTCTGGGTAAAGCCCTGAGAGCACCCATGGGAGAGAGATTACAATTGGCTTTACAGTGAACTCCATTGCCCTGCCCTTGCTTGTCCTCACTGGTCCATCCTCTGCAGTTAGGCTCCAGTGACTTTATGTCCCAAAGTGCTCGTTACAGAGCTCCACACTTAAACTCTCCCAAATCTTGACATTTGAAGTGGCCTACATTTTTGTTACGCTTCCAAAAGGACAGTTATGCTAATGCGCCAAATGAAACTTTCTCCTTAAGGGAGTAAACGATATGTGGATTTTATTATAGCTACGGCAGAGGCTTAATGATCCACAACAATGATAGAAATATTTTAAAATGGAGCGACTCAAAGGATCTTAGCATGACGTGGTGCTACAGAGGGCTGGAGGAAGATTAATGATCTGACAGGAGATGGATGCAGATTTATGTTGAAAGTGATATCCATAAATTTGGTACCTCAAGAACCAGAACGTAAAACAATAATGCTTCGGTCTTCGATCTGTGTGTAATAAAAAGCATAAAAATACATTAGTCAAAGCTAAGCAATGCATTTTAATTGTGGTGTGGCATAGTTTTGAGTAGGAGATGAGTAGGTGCATAAGGTATAATATGTTCTAGTATGTATGTAAAAGCATGCATTCAAGAACTGTCAATACACTTCATGGTACAGTTTTTTGTTTTTCCTATAAATATATATAAATAAACTAAGTTGTTGTGGTATGCCATATAGGGTGCATTCACATAGACCACACTGGACTAAACTGGGAACTAAACCTGGACTAGATCAAGTGACTTTTCAACCCCCTGTTATTTCATTACCAGGAATGTTGCACAGTATGCCATTACTATATCATATTTATTCAATCAGAGATGTTTTATTGCACTTGGTCTGTTATTTCTATGGAGATACAGAAAAGTCATACTGAAACGTTGTAGGCAAAGTAATAATATTCTTATGGTGACAAGGAGGGGGCGGCCCCTACTCCAAAAAAGTTACATAATGCACCTTTTATATAGTGATGAAAGGCAACAGAAATAATTATTTTTTAGGGACAACTGAGAGATTACACAGGCATAGTGATGGAAATGAAAACAAGCATTCACGTTCTCAACTAACACAAACTTCATAACTAAATTACTATAAATAAATGCATGTTGCTTTAAATCACCGTTTTAAATGCAATAAATCCAGATACTAACTTTTATTGCAATATTCAGCATGTACTTCACACATTTTCTAGTATGGTGTAGCCCCTTTTACTTGAATTTTCCAATGTAGCACAAAGAAACGTGTGGGCAACAAGATCGTTAGTGTCAGGGGCTCTTTGTGCTCTGACGCTCCTGTCAGAGCTTTAGACTGGCAGCTTGAGTCACCGGGAATGTGGAATACTGAAGGCCCTTTTTATTATGGCTCTTAAAATATGCAATGTAACTAATTAAAATGCTGTGTTTGGTATGCAGAAACATGCAGAGCTCCCTGAACAATGGCATGCCTATGAATAGTGCACCTGCCACTTCCCTGCTGCAGCACCTTCACGCATTACTTTTATATAGGTGATAAAAAGATCAAAAGGAAGGATTCATAAAACAGACTTCTGGGGTGTTCTTATTTTTATTGTTGTAGTTACCACTGCAAGAACCATTCATTATCTCAACTACGTTTGCTGCATACTTAAGAGCAAATAGCCTTGAGATCTCTGAAAAGCTATTATTGGAATGTCTTGATTGCTTTTCATGTGTGTGCCAGCCTGACCCTGCTTTTGGAGAGCTCTGCTGAAGATCATTAAGGACTCTTGTGTGTATCATTGGCAGAGACCAGTCATCAAGAGCACTGGTCTGAACCCTTGTTGTAAGTTTAAAGTGTGATGTTTAAGCTTCTGAGACTAGTTTAGGGACATTTATTGTAACACATAGGAGAAGCAATGCATTTTATGAACAGCAGTTTATGTAAAGCATTATTGCCCTTATCTGAGGAACAAGAGACGAGTGCCTTATCACAGCAAACTTGTGTTCAGTTTTATGAATTCTGTTATTTTTTCTGTTGACTTGTGTGAGGCATGTTTGTGATGAGGAAATAACATTATAACATAGGTTAGAAAATAGTGTAACATGGCCCTTTACGGTTCTGAGAATAGTTTAGGGACATTTATTGTAACACAGGAAAAGCAATGCAGTTTATATAAAGAATTTTTGCCTTAGCTGGAGAACAGAGATGGGTGCCTTATCTGAGCAAACCTGTGATCAATTTTGTGTTGTTTTTTTTGTTTTTTTGCATCTCACTGTTTTTATTATTTTCTTTTTGTTTTGTTCTCTGTGTGTTTTTTATGTTTTAGCATTATTGCACTTGTTGGAAAAGTGTAACAGCTTGTAACTTATATTAACAATTATATAAAGCAATTGTAGGTAATTTTAAGATCTTACCTGTCCCATTTCAAAATACACAATTGAAACAATGCACATAAGTGTCAAGACAAGAAGGAGAAGTACAAAAGATAATTGCCTTACAGTAGGAAGCATTCGTATCTTGGGATCTGAAGGTTGTGGATTCATCATGGTGAAGTCTAGACAAATGAGAAAGTTGCATTAGAGCCAGCAATTAAACTTTAACTTGTGATTTGTGATTGTTTTCGCTACTTTTTAAAAATGTGATTTTCACAACTTGGATGTATTACCATATACATTTTTTAATTTCATTACATTTATTACATATTGTGATGTGTGTGTTACGGTGTCCCAATAATTTCCCATGTCGAACAATAAAGCTGGCCTTAGTCAGTCATCTTTAATCGTCAAGTTTGCATGGGTCTTTTTAATCAAAAGGTTGTGGGCCTCTTCTATGTATGTAGCATGTGAAAACTGAAAAAAACATTTTTGTTTGTTTTAAATGGCGATTCTATGTTCAGAAAATTAATACTGAATGCCTTTATGTTCAGAATAAGACAAAATAAAAATAAAAATCATGACTGATCAATATTTAAAAAATACAATAATACATTTTTGGTCAAATCCCAGCCCTAAATTGTTCCCTATGACAATGAAAATAAAATCTTGATTATAAACCTTGAATTTTGTGTAGAAATTCAGAGCAAACTGCTCAAATAACGTGCAATGGCAATTTAAAATAGGAAAAAAAAAAAAAAAAAAAAAAAACAGTGGCTTCTAGATCAAACTTCAGCCATGTAATCTGTATGAATGCAGGCACCTGTTTTGATGTTCTTCCATTCTGATTCACAGTAATACTGCTGCCAGGATAATGTAATTTCAACACATTTATATCAATCAGGCAGAGGATATATGAGTGAGATTGAGCCATTTCACAGACCGCAGGCAGACTGAGCCTTCAACTTCAGCATCCCACTTTTCATTTCAACCCAGAACACTTATTTGGACTATCATCTGTGGACATGACCATCCATTCCCATTAGTCCTCAGTCACCAGGCCAATTACTATAGTAGGCAAAACGAGACTTGACATTATGCTGCTGGAACATTCATATAGCATGAGTTTCTGTGCGGATGTTTTGTTCAAGTACAGTCATGCAAAACACAAAAGCAAAAATGAAAATAAATAGATCTATTCAAAATGTAGGCACACAGCATGAAATATGCGTAAACATGCGTATCTATACCCAGCGGATAGCACATAAAAGCAACACAAACATTGCCTCTGTTATCTACAATGGCACTACACAAGATAATGTTGTCCTGTGGGGGTAGTGACACAAGGCAACACAATGCAAAATGTATCTTGGGGGTTTTCTGTGCTCAAGGCAATCGATTGGGAATACACAAAGTACAGTTCTGATGCCAGCTTCTGTCCCTCACCTAAAATAAAGCGTTTGAAAATACAGCTATACCAAGATGGCAGGCACTTTCAACCATTACACATCACAAAGACTGTATGTGTGCCTAAGGCTGGGATTTACAGGCTCATTTGTGAAGTTCACACTCTGTTTGAAATGTAGAGGTCAAAGACATTCAACGTGAGAAGGGATTGGCTTCTTCTTAAGATTAAGACAATGCAACTTATTGTACGAGGAATTTCCTATTTCCATTCTAGGAGCAGTAATGATTGCGTCTGACAAACATGTACAGTACCTGTATGTAAAAATTGTATAAGGTTTGAAAGGTAGACTACAATTTAACTGAAGATGATGGTGCTCTGGTGCCATCTGCTGTTGTACATCAGTAATACACCAGGATGCACTACTCTCACTACTAAACTGTATATATTGTGTTTTATTAGCATTATCTATTGCTCCAAGTAATTTTTGGCAAAGTTTTGGTTAATCTGCAGCTTTCTGGTGACAAACAACTAAATCCAAGAGTGTGCTGTCTTCAGTGGCCTCTGCAGTTCCTAGTAGTTGGTGACATCACAAAAGACTGCCCTAATTAAAGCCAGGCGTTTGTGATTATAAACCTGTTCGACCAATCACACTGTTCCTTATACATCTAGACCCTGCCCCTCCTCCTCTCTCACTCTCTTCTGTAACCCACAGGTAACGCCCAGTTTAGCAGCTCTATTTGAAATGTGGCGGAGTTTAAGTCTTTACAGCGACATTAAGGTCCATATTTTAATAACTATTAAAACCAAAAATCAATCAGGTATTAACTATCACTGACATAATTACAGATGTTAGATTAATATTAATATTAATATTTTAGATTTACTACAATATGTTAAATGTCAGATTTTTCAAAAATTGTAAAGTGAAGACAATTTAGTATAGTAAATTTCCAGATGAACCATTCAAATATGTAAGGTTAAGGTCCTTCACTTTAATCATATGAATTCATTAAACACTCATCATCCCAGTAAATCATCTGTGTTCCCAGAAGATGACAGTTAAATCTTTTAAGGGTCAACCGTTTCCTGGATGTGACCCTTTCTGGAGGCCCTGCTTCAGTATAACTCACTCTCCACAGTTTCACAAGATTTCCAAGAGGAAAATCCCAAGAGAAACATCAGAGATAAAAGCCGGATATGATCCCCACCAGACTTTCATATCAACAATATTTCTAGTCATGTGATGAGTGTCGTCACTGGTGACTGGTGTTGTCATTGCAGGGACACATGCTCCCATCCAGTCCATGACTCCGAGACTTGGGAACTCTGTGGAATGTGGAAACATGGGGCATTTACTAATGTCTGTGTTGTGTCTGTGTGTAAGTAATTCATGTAACAGACACAACAGAAATCACTGTTTAGTTGTATTAAAGCAGGCATTTATGACTTTGTTTTCAAAATAAGACAAGATATGTTTTCCTGTTGGAAACATTGGGGTTATGTGAACCAAAAAGACTTGCTTGTGTATACTATATTGTTGATATACCACATATTATGTGTGAGTGATATTGAGAATGCTCCTTTTCTCATGATGAAAGAAAGCTGTTATGTGGGCAGATGTTAGCCTTGTGTTCCAAGGTCTTGAACATGAGCTGGTGTACTGTGGTTCTGTGGAGTATGAGTGAACAATCAGGTGTGTGAAAGACAAAACTGCATTTTGAGGTGAGCATCAGACACAGGTCCATATATATATATATATATATATATATATATATATATATATATATATATATATATATATATATATATATATATATATATATATATGTGTTTCTCACCTTCCACGGTGGTAGGTCTCTCTCACCCTCATTCAGCTCGGGTCCTCTACCAGAGGCCTGGGAGCTTGAGAGTTCTGCGCAGTATCTTTGCTGTTCCCAGTACTGCACTTTTCTGGACTGAGATGTCCGTTGTTTTTCCCGGTATCTGTTGTAGCCACTCTTCCAGTTTGGGGGTTACAGCCCCGAGTGCTCCGATCACCACAGGCACCACTGATGCCTTTACTTTCCAGGCTCTCTCCAGCTCTTCCTTGAGCCCCTGGTATTTCTCTAGCTTCTCGTGTTCCTTTTTCCTGATATTACCATCGCTTGGTATTGCGATGTCAACCACCACGGCTCTGCTCTGTTTCTTATCCACCACCACTATGTCTGGTTGGTTCGCCATCACCATTCTGTCAGTCTGTATCTGGAAGTCCCACAGGATCTTGGCTCGGTCATTCTCCACAACCTTTGGAGGTGTTTCCCACCTTGATCCTGGGGTCTCCAGCCCGTACTCTGCACAGATGTTTCTGTACACTATGCCCGCCACTTGGTTATGTCGCTCCATGTATGCTTTCCCTGCCAGCATCTTACACCCTGCAGTTATGTGCTGGACTGTCTCAGGAGCCTCTTTGCACAGTCTACACCGTGGGTCTTGTCTGGTGTGGTAGATCTGGGCCTCTATTGCTCGAGTGCCCAGGGCCTGCTCCTGAGCAGCCAGGATCAGTGCCTCTGTGCTGTCCTTCAGACCAGCCCTCTCAAGCCATTGGTAGGATTTCTTGATATCAGCCACTTCAGTTATGTTCCGGTGGTACGCCCCATGTAGGGGTTTGTCCTGCCATGATGGTCCCTCCAGCACCTCTTCCTCTGGACCCCACTGTCTGAGACACATTCTCTGAGCACCTCATCTGCCGGGGCCTTGTCCTTGATGTACTCAAGGAGCTTGGATGTTTCATCCTGGACAGTGGTTCCCACACTCACTAGTCCTCGGCCCCCTTCCTTCCGGCCTGCGTACAGTCTCAGGGTGCTGGATTTGGGATGGAACCCTCCATGCATGGTCAGGAGCTTTCGTGTCTTAACATCTGTGGTCTGTATCTCCTCCTTTGGCCAGCTTACAATCCCTGCAGGGTATCTGATCACTGGCAGGGCGTAGCTGTTGATTGCCTGCACCTTGTTCTTGCCATTGAGCTGGCTTCTAAGGACTTGCCTCACTCTTTGCAGGTATTTGGCCGTAGCCGCTTTCCTTGTTGCCTCTTCAAGGTTGCCACTTGCTTGTGGGATACCAAGGTACTTGTAACTGTCCTCAACGTCTGCTATTGTTCCCTCTGGGAGTGACACCCCCTCTGTGTGGACTACCTTCCCTCTCTTTGTCACCATCCTGCTACATTTCTCATATATATATATATATATATATATATATATATATATATATATATATATATATATATATATATATATATATATATATATATATATATATATATATATATATATATATATATATACCATATATATATATATATATATATATATATAATATATATATACCACACACCTGATTGTTCACTCATACTCCAGAGAACCACAATACACCAGCTCATGTTCAAGACCTTGGAACACAAGGCTAACATCTGCCCACATAACAGCTTTCTTTCATCATGAGAAAAGGAGCATTAATTTGATGCAATAGTGACAAAAAGCTTGACACATCTTTCATTTCTCTGGACCTTTGGCCCACATAAAGTGAGGTAAATGGACCCTCGAGTGTAATGCATGAGCAAGCGTTAAGTCAACACAGTCCTTCTCACCCCTCAGCTCTCCCCACAGGTTAATATAGACTAAAAGAAGTAATTCTGAGAAGCTGTTCCTCTTCTGCGTTGCCCAGTAGATATGCACTCTGCAGTGTCGCTCCAAGAGACTCTCAACAGCTCTGTCACAGAATGTGCCTCATCCGCTGTTTCCGAAACGCTAGAACCAAGACAAACATTTACACTGAGCAATGGAACAAAAGCTCAGACTTCACATCTGCACCAACATAATAATGTATTTGATAATGAGGTTGCAAAGACGCAAAATTACAATCATTAATTTCACTGATGCAGGAACTGCACATACAGATATGCACTGGGTTAAGACTTCTAGAGTCCTGTTGTCCTTGATCACTGAAAGCACCACACTGCCCTTGGTGCCCTTACCGGGGAGCTGTATTAAATAAAGAAGACAATAATATTGGGGACCTCGATGGCGTCTAACAGCTCATTAACCCCATATTCCCCTCGCCACAGGGTGCATACAGCAGACATATTACAGAATACACTGACCACATTAATGTGATTGATCATTTCTTATAAGGCAACTCTCCCTCACTTTAGCCCGGTATTTCAGCCAATGTTCCCAATTAGCTTCTGTGTAACTCCCTCAGAACTGTTGGTGTTTCTGATGCTGTGAGCATGTCAAAGAGAGTACAGAGTTCAAACATATTTGCCTCCAGCAGAGATTTCCTCAGATAAAAGTGTCATTTTCACTGGAATAATATTGTTCAGAGAAAACGCTGTGCAATTTATTACAGTACATAAATAATATATTATAGTTTGACCAAGAGAGCTACGGGTTTCTGAGGATGTCCCAATTAACCCTACTTGTATGGCTCATTTGAAAGGATGGTACCAATTTTCTTGTGATGGTTTTTCCCTTATGTTTATAATTGGCTTGAAAGAAAAAGGGTTAATGCTCCAGGTTACACTTATTGAATAAATAAAACATGGGCCAAAATTGTGATCTGAACTGCAATTTTGTCTTGTCTCATTTTCATGTTTATATTATTTTTTATATTACAAATCAGTTTGGTTACATTACTGTAACCAAATTGATTTGTAATACAGGACATCTGGCAGTCAATGTTTCCATTTTATAAGTTATATTATGTTTGTACTGAAATGGTTGATTTTTGTAATTACTGCTCCTAGATTATCATACATGTCTTTCTAAATTCATCTTACAAATGTGAGTAACAGGTAGAGAAAGCCCAAAAACAGATGGCTGTATCCAGGGGGCTCATTCATATTGTGCAGAAGCTGAGCTGAACGTAGTTAACATTGATTTGTCTCCAGCTGCAGATGTTGTGTAGCCAGCTGACATTTGATAATCCTGAGATGGGATCATGTGCACCGCTGCGGGCCGCTGCACATGGCACTACACTACAGAGAGGTGCATTAAGTCATGGGGCACCTGCTCAGATCAATGACATACTCCATATTCAGATGTCTCTAAACAGATGGAGCTCTACTCTAACTATATCTACAGAATACAAAAACATGGGCACGGCCAACATTGTGGCTGCACTTTATTTAATTCAAAACAACACTCTGAAACTACACATACACAAAAATCCTATATTTCTTTACTTACATACATACACACCCTATCTTTTATTTAATTGTATTAATTATCCGCACATGGAGCTGGAACTGTGACAGATAAGCAGACAACTGTCACTCAAAATCAAAAATATATATTTTGCTAATCGATTAACAAGAACCAAGGATTCCGGGTAATACTGGCCAATACAATTTATTGGTAAATGCAAGACGTAAACAATAACAAGTCAAAACTTAAAACTTTTTTTTCCATCACTTTCAGTGACTGTAGACAAAATGTCATTTCTCATAAGGCTAATAAAGAGATCCTGATTTATTTGGTTTCTGAGTGGAGGAGGGAGGAAGCGGATTTAAAGGAGGAACCAGACTGGAAGATTGGAACTTTTCCAAATACAGTTTAAGGTCGGACCATTTGGGAATTGAGAAAGCAGTGGGAATTTAATGACTGCTGCTTCCAAAGAACAAGCTTTGACATGATCAGTTGCAAGCAACTAATACAGGAAGTGGCTTTCAACAGAGCAGAAAGTTGAAATAGTCTAATGTGAATATGAGCCACAACATATTTTTAAAACAAAAAAATAATTATTAAAATGATTTAAACCTTTTTACATCCATTTAAATCTTGCATATAAATTTTAGGTCTTTATATTGTTCAAAACATACCTTTAAAATTATGTGATCCAGGACACCGCTCCTTAGATCTGACCTGTAAATTGGCCTTGTGGTACCATCTGCTTGTCTTCATGAAGCAATGTATTTACGTCCATATTGCGGAACATTCAAGGTAAAATAATAACGTCTCCATGGAGACAAGCAGTTGGTGGACTTTCCACTTGAAAACAGCACTTTTTAAATGCTATAATCTAGTTGATGGGAAATGTCACACTGAATGAATTATGCTTTTTATATCAGGCTTTTTTTGTATCATAAAAGAACACTGACCAACAGGTGAAAGTGGGACCAATTTTAGCACGTGCCACACCAAATTAAGATGTGTCTTTTTTTGGTATACGCTACCTAAATTGGGTCACGTTTGCTTAGTCAACTTAAAGTGAATAGACTTTTAATAGGCCACTTTTCACTGAATTTAACTTAACTTTAACGGAGTGTGTTCATTGTGTGGCCATACCTGTTTTGTTCGCAAACCTTGGTTGACAACACAAAAGAACACAAATAGAAAAGTGAGCTATTCAATCTAGTTGATGAGGTTTCTGGGTATTTGTGTCACTGTGTATTCAGGGCCTAGGAGAGTTGTAACAGTGGCACGGGTGATGTAACGTGACATTGTAAGGAATAAGAGTGGATAAGCAACAGCTGTGTCATGAAAAGATTGGCACCAGGGCACCCAGAGCACTGTATAGTGTAGTTATTAGCCTACACCATGTAAGTAACCTTATAATGTGTATGTCATGCTTCAAACAGTGGTCTTTGAGCCATCAACAAAATGACTGTCCTCTTTATTTTCTACTACATATAACTAGACTGTGAACTTACAACCTACTTGTGTCACAATAATTTCCCTTGTGGATCTTGAACTACCAATAGATATACACTGAAAATAAGATGATGTATGTGAACTGTCTGGCTCTGTTAAAGAAGACATATAGTGCTTGTGTCTGTTTTATAGTTATAATCTATGACACTTGTGGATCATTGTGTTATAATTTGCACAATTTAAGCCGAAATACTGATCTAAAAGAAACAAATCTGCTGACCCCTGTGCTAGAAACCTGAGATACCCAATGGGAGCTGATGCTGCTGTGAAAATAAGCGATTAAAGATTGCTCAATCAAGCACAAATCACTCCAAAAACAACTTTGAGAAGGCAAATGAGAAGGGGATGCAACTATAATATGGTTAAAAGCTCTGAAGAGTCGATTTTTCATTATAGGTCTGCTTTAATTCACTCCCATCTTTGGTTTACAGTTCCTTCAAGCTTGATTCAAGCAAGATGTCTACCATGGTAAATTTTACAGGTTAAACATGTAATGTTTGAGTCATTACATTGCACAAAACTAAAAGAATTATGGTTTAACTGAACTTGAAGTAAAAGGTAATCTCTCAGTGACACAGTTTCTATGGTTACCCACTGTGGACAAAATAAGTGACAGTGCAGACTGAAGAAAGACACGACATAAAAAAAACAGAACTACAACAACGAACTTCTCCCTTCTTTGGTCTCATGACATTACAGAGGACACACAGCAAAACTCATTTATGGATCTGAAATCTGGTCACATGTAGGCCTACTTCTCCCTTTTGCCCTCCATATTATTAAAGGTGGGGAGTTAAACATACTCAGTAACATTTTCTTAACTAACTTAATTTTCTTTATTTCTGAGTAGTTTTCAGATTGCATACTTACTATTTTGTTAGAAGTAACACAAAATATTCATGTTGCATCACTTCAGATATTATTATATTATATTATCTTTTGAAAATACGAGATTTTGTGCATGAAAAAACCAGATGGTTTTCTCCAAATACTTTTTGATTCTTACTTATGTCATTTATTAGAACACTACTTTGTACTTCTACTTGAGTAATACAGTTTTAAAGTAATATTACTACAATTTTTGGCCACTTTACTCACCTCTGCATATTATAAATATGAGCTGAATATGTAGCCTCTATATGCTCAGTAAGCTCCATTATTATTTAGCTTACATTGTGAATTTTCAACTATACTGAATATCTTTGTCATTGTGAGGAAGTATGGCAGCTGTAGTAATATCCGTAGTGAATGTTCACCCAGTCAGTCCAAGTAAAGGCATTGTCTGAGTCGACTGGGGCCGAGGAAGCTGGCCGTCTTTCCATCCTGCTCTTGATTTTAGTCCCTTCCTGGCATTTTTCCTGCCTCCTCACTGAGACACAGCCCCAATCAAAGGTTTCTCTGTTAGCTAGAACTAAAGATAGACATTCTCAGCCTGTGAACAATAGTTTTCACTGTGACCAGGATAAAAATAGACCTCAGTGACAGTAAATTAAAATTCAAGCAGGAAACATGGAATCACAACCTAAGAATCTGGGATGTGAGAGCTGCGAATTGGGTAGTATTACTAAGGGGGCCCGTCCAAATTAACATTCAACATAAGCACACACACGTTGTTTCAGTAGACCAAAACTTGAAGGAAAATTAACCAACTCATTGAAGACTGAAAGGTCCCTTGCAAAATTTACTGAGCTTTTAGCCACGTTTGAATGTTGTTACCTCATCAAAAACATACCTGGAGTTTTTTGTTTGTTTGTTTGTTTTGGGTTTTTTTTCCCATAATGTCATGAAGTGGTACTTTTCAAATTAATAGTTACCATTTAACTTTTGTTTACCTGAGATTGGCAATTCCAAATGTCAATTCTATTATTTTCTAGTAAATTGTATTGAGTTTAAAAACACAGTGGAGCACTTCTTGTATTGCTATATGACATCACAAGTGTTT
The DNA here is from genome assembly GCF_026225935.1 of Boleophthalmus pectinirostris. Taxonomy (NCBI): domain Eukaryota; kingdom Metazoa; phylum Chordata; class Actinopteri; order Gobiiformes; family Gobiidae; genus Boleophthalmus; species Boleophthalmus pectinirostris. The sequence goes on from NW_026571095.1 coordinate 16,757,122, forward strand.
CATTTTAAGAGAAGAACTCAGCCTAAATATGCAGGATTTGTATGTTAAACATTTGTGTGTGAATGAAACAAAACACAACACCAGGTATTTTTTGATGAAGAAACAACAATTATAACAATTATAACAGATCAGAAAATAGTGTAATATCAATCAATCAATCAATCAAACTTTATTTATAAAGCGCTTTTCATACAAAAACGTAACACAAAGTGCTTTACAGTGATTAAAAACAATCCCACATTTCCATTCACCCACCCACTTATCCAACCCCACACCTGCCCAACTCCACACAACCAAACAACCCAGACACACACACCCACTCGCACACATACGCACACACACAAGCACACACGCACGCACGCGCACACACACACACACACACACACCCACACACACGCACGCGCGCACACACACCCTAAGATAGTAAAATACATAAAATCCCCCTATAGTAAAATGTGAGGCTGAGTACAGGCGAACCAGTTGAGAAAGCACCATCAGAGGAGCCGTCTACACCAGGAGCAGAGAGACGTCCACCTCCACCAGGAACCACCACCGGAGCCAGGGGAGAGATGAAGCCTAAGCACCAACTCTCCACCAGGAGCCCACGGGACAGAACCCCGGCAGCCACAGCCGACCTCCGCTCCCGATGCAGAGGGCTCCTACAGAGGAAACACTGGAAATCCTAAAAAAATATGCCTAAAATAAATAAATATACTAAAATGTGTAGAATAGAAACAGGTAAAAGTGTAAGAATTTAATCAAAAGCTAAGCTAAAAAAGTGGGTCTTGAGCCTGCTCTTAAAAACATGAACGTTCTCTGCAGCCCTGAGCTCCTCTGGCAGACAGTGCCTTATGTGCCCTTTAACCTGCGTGACTCAAATGCATACAGTTAATTTAAATGAACAATTCTTAGCTAACAACAGAAACTTCTAAATAAATAAATATACTCTAATAAAGATTTGCTTGTTAATAAGGGGTTTTCGTAGTTAATTATCAGTCAGGGAAAAGATTAATGCACCATTAACAGCACAGTGAAACTTTGGATTTTGACAGAAAAGTGTCAGAAGGTTAACGACTCACATGTTGTTAGCTGTTACTGGATAAGAGAGTGTGGGAAGGGGCTGTGTCAATATAAATGCTATTATTACTGCCCCATATGTTGAACATTTGTTGATGAATATTGTTAGTTCATTTTATTAATCATTAATTCAGATAATGCCAGATAACACTAAATCACCAATGTTTTTTTTTTACCTTATTTAACTTATAATTAGCCTTAATCAAACACGAACAAAGGCTTGAACAAATAATTTATCATGGTAACTCCTTAGTAACTACTAAATTAATACCGTAAACCTATCCCTTTAATGAAGTAAATACTAAGCCTGAATCACATAATACATTATTTGCTATGTCATTATGAATTAAGTCTTTGTTCCTGCTTTATTAAAGGTGGTAGAAGATCCGCCAAATGTTTTTATCCATGGAGATGTTATTGCTTTGCCTGGAATGTTTCACAATATGGCATTAAGCCTTTCTATCCTCATGGAGACCAAGCCAGAGCAATGAATAATACATAGTAAAGTGCTTTGAGTGTTCTGAAAGGAGCCATATAAATCCAGTGCATTATTATTATTATAAGTAATTGTATATTATTTTAAAGCATGCCTTTTACTTTTATTTTAATAAGGGAACTTGTTGATCTAGGTCAGATAATATTTTACAAGTGAAAATTGCCATGGTCTTCACACTTGAGGGGATTTTCTGTCCTTGTGAGAACGTCTGGTCCTCTTCACTAAACCACAAACACACAGACACACAAACACACTTAACACGCGTAGTTTTTGAAGTACTTCACATAAAGTATCACATGTTATTCAGATTCAGCAGAGCAGCCTCCCACTGGACTCCTCTGATTGGTTGAGAGAGGAGTGACGTCACTGACTGGGCACTGTTTAAAGACGTTCCTCTCTCCTACACAGACAGCACAAGCGCTAAGAGCTCTCGGACTCACAACAACTTACAATTTACTACTCTTTGGATTATAACATAAAACTTCAACATGTGTCGAGGACTGGACTCACTGCCGATCACCTGCCTCGAACGGTAAGATTACGGTAATACGTTTTGAAACATACTCACGTCTATTACTGACAGATTTATTTTAACACTTTTTTCTTCCTCTCCAGGGCAAAAGAGCTTAAAGCACTGTTTGGAAATTTTCTGCAGAAGTCAGATCACTGCGTTACAGCACAGTGCAAGAAGAATGACAAAGCTAGGTATGATAAATTTGATTTGTACTTTTCTGTATTTTAATTGTAGGAATTCATTTAACTTTTTAATGTTAATTGATTTGAAACATGTGGTTAAATAGTGCTCTGTCTTATCACAGGTTGAACTTAGAGGAGCCCCTAAAGTGGAAGGAGTCCTTTGACAAACTGTTATGCAGCCAAAGTAAGTTTTCAGATTGCATACCTTTAAGTACATGTTCTTGCTGTGATTTTTGGTCAGTTGTATTCTAAAAAATATTTTTTTCTTACAGATGGTCTCTGCCTGTACAGGGCTTTCCTTGTTTCCGAATTCAGCGAGGAAAATATTGCTTTCTATTTGGCATGTGAGGACTATAAGAACTCCAAACCCTCTAAAATGTCAGCAAAAGCCAAGAAAATCTATGATGAGTTCATCGGCTCTGATGCACCAAGAGAAGTAAATAACTTCTACTGAATACTAAGCAAACTCTGTAATTATCACCCAAATATGAGAATAAAAGTGTAATAATGCGTAACTCTTCTTGTTTAAAGGTTAATCTCGATCACACCACCAAAGCCATCACCAGAGCAAACCTGGAGAACCCCACCGCATCCTGTTTTGACTTGGCCCAAGCCAAAATCTACACTCTTATGGAGAAGGACTGCTACCCACGCTTCCTCAAATCTTCCACATACCTGGAGCTCAGCAGAAAGGCCAAGACGGGCTGAACATTATGTGAAAAAGAAATGTCCACTGGAAAAGAAAAGTTTCCCAAAAAATGGAAACAAGACGCACAACTGAGACTACAGGCGCTCAGACAGGACAAATACCTCAGTCGCAGGGGCATGCTGGGAAATAGAGTTCTCTGGAGATTGGTGAAGACTAGTGTTAATGCTTTATGCTGAGGAATACTAGTTAATATGGACTAATGGAGACAGTCGATTAGAATACGCAGACTTTGAAAATGGGATGTCCTGTACATACCAGAGTGGCATACGTTTCACTATAGACACTTTAATTTATTTCAAAGACGTATTTATTTGTTATTTATTTATTGTATTAATATGTCAAGAAAAAGTACTGTATTTTTACCTAAACGAGACAAAATAAATAAATTAAATATATTTTTTGTAGAAAGCTGTCTGCGTGGAAATGTTTATGTTGGAAATAAGCAGAAGATGGAAAGAATTCATGTGACCAATATGAGCGTGCAGTAATTTAAGTGACAGTTGGACATCACACGTAGGTGACAGGGTGACTCCTTCTGCACTTGTAGACTATCCATCATTTTGAGTTAGACATTGTGTTTATTGACCAACACACTACAGCTGCTGTGTATGCAAACATATCTCTACACCTCTCCTGCCATATTAAGACAATTAACAACTCATCATTATTAGCCTATTCATTGGTTTCTGCTTTCTGTTCTTAGGCAACCTCTTTGAGCTTTTCACCATTGAAAAGATTTTGTTTAAATTTGTTAATTGCCATGGCAACAGTGCTATTGTTTTATCACTCTGAGACCCATGGATAGGAGTATTAGTTATAGTTCAGGGTGTATGCTCTTAAGCATCCATACTTACAGCCAACTACAGCACACAATTAAAACAAGCTGAAATAAAAAATATAAATTCCAAATGGCTCATTGATATGGCATTTACTACTAACAGTGTAAGCCTGTTACTGCGGAGAGATCCACTGCAATCCACTGGTTTGTTTACCTTGATGAGGCCACATATGAGTCACTGCAGCTCCACTTTCTTGGTCTCCGTCCTTCTGCAGCTGTCCATCTTTCTATTATCCCGTCTTTCTTCTCCTCCTCCGAGCCTCCTCCATCTCTCCTCTATTTTACAATTACACCACCGCACCAAGACCTGTACAAAGTAAATGTGATAATGATTTACAAGAGAAAATTAACTCCTGTTTTTACATAGAAGCCACAATAAAAAGCATCTACACAAATAGGGATGAACATGGACTGATGGGTGCTTTTGAACTAATACTGAAATGTGTCTTGCTGCTGTGGTGGATAACCAATATTTCCCAAAACCTCTGTTAAGATTTTAAAATTCAGAGCAAGTGTCACAAATCTATGTGAAGTTATAGCAAAGTCCACACATTTACTTTTGACTTGCGTAATAAATTTATTTTTTATGTGGGATAAAAAGGTTGCATTGTTGTGTAAATATGCAGCCATCTCTTCATTGCTCTTCTATTTCAATAGGACACTATAAATGACCCATGGGCACAGAGAGACAGTGACAATGTTTTATATTGGATTGAGACAATATTATCAGATATCATGGGTGGTGCCAATATCGAAACCATATTTCTATCCAAGAAATCTCTAGGGTTATAGAAATTAAAATTTATCTCAGAAAGAGGAACTGTATTTCCATGTGATTTTATCATTTTTCTGTAGGCAAAACCCCCAAATAAATGAAACCAAATATGTCTACTATGTTCTATTAGATATTAAAGGAGACTACAAGAGATTACAAGGGGAAAGTCCCACAAGAAACAGAGCTATAGTTATGTGTTCTGGTTCAGTGAAGGGTAATGCATTTTTGGGGAATTACCATGAAAATGGTAACTTTAATCAAATAATGTATTTTGTACTGTAAGCATGTAACAAATTAATTTTCTGTACAGAGATAATATGTTATTAATGTTTTTTGTTTTTTTTATCTTGAGTAGTAGTAGTCTAAAAAAGGTTTTCTCTTTCTGTTCTTCTTTGATTTTGTTACAGACTGATTGTGCACATTTTCAAAAGAGCACTTTTGCAAACTTGAAGACAAATTAGCATCTTCATTCAGCAGTACATTTTTATTATTAAACGTTAAATTAAACATCATTCAAGAAATTATAAATAAACATTTTAACCAGATTATGGTAAATATGTCTTTTTAATTGACTTACTGTCTTCCTATTAAAACCTCTATTCTCAGCACATGGAATGCTTTAGAGCCCATGTATACTCCACATAGCAATAACTGATAATATAAAATCAGTTGATAATCATATAACTAAATGTTAAGTTACGTATTATATCAGATTTATGGATTCAGCATTATGGCCTTACAAAGACAAATGGCCATGTGTGGATCCCAAAAAAAGCACTGTGAATAACTTACACGCATTTTAACAAAACAATGTCCCCATTTTCCCCAAACACACTTTCATTTTCCAGTGTGTGCCAAAAACACACATGGATACACATGACATATCTCTCATCACTTAAAGATGCACAAATCCTATTCTCCATGGAGATGTTGTTTTGCCTTTCACAGAATGGCATAAAAATTATCTATCTCCATGGAGACACTTCATGTTTACTGTACTAAATTGTGGAACATTCCAGGCAAAGCAATAACATGAGACAAGCTGGTGGCGCACCTCCACCAAAAAAGTTACATCATGCACCTTTAAAATGTTACAGGAGTTTGAAAAAATAAAAAACAGAAAAAAGTCTGGTTAAAAACAGAATGAAAAATGCACATGTGGCTCATGGAGGCGCCTACTCAGCTGGTACATATGAGTCAGTGCGCTGGATTTAAAACATTCACCAAGTACGTGCTGATTAATAACATTTCCAACAGTGCTCAGAGTTGAGTTAACACAAAGAGAGGTTGTCATGGTTACCAGGTTACTGGAGCAACAGACTCTGTGGGTCTTTTACAATATTCAATATACTGTACAACACAAGCCATACAGACACAAGTTATGAGAAGTTATAAGAAGCAAAGGAGCTCTCATAATAAACTCAGGTAATACAACAGCTGGTAAAACTACATCATTTAAAAACATAAAATTAGATTACTAACAACTAACAATAAAAGTAACTGGTCCAAATAAAGTAACAGGGGACAAAGACTTACTACTGCAAATATTTTATTACAGTAACATTATGTATATTATTAATTAATTCATCATTGGATTTATATAGCACCTTTCAAGACATCATTTTAAAATATTTTAAAAGTTATTTTTCACCTCTGGACAAATCATACAGTGATGTTTTTCTCTTGAAATCCAGAGGCCCGGATGTCTTATAGCCATATGATGATTCACGCCCATGAAGTAAAGCGGACCATGTTTGAGGTAATATTCCAGGGAAAATGTGATGCAAGGAAAGATTCATGATGACTATTTTGTGGGGAGTTCCTCTAGGCTCAACTGTGAGGCCATTTTTAAACCAGTGACTTGAATGCTCCAGTGGAACAAGGGTCACTAAGAATAAACAGACAACAAAGTGATTTTAGAGTATATATAGAAAATTCAAAACAGATTTAGCCACAGATTTTTTTGTTTCACTGACTATAGCTTTTTAGACAGTTATTCTCCAGTAAATAGTAAAGAAGTAGGATCAAATAAATCCACTGAAGTACTTTCTACAAACCATTGGCTACAATTAAGAGAAGAAGCTTCAACATGACATATTGCACACCAAAGAAAATAAATATAATAAAAAATATCCACAGCTCATCAAGTGATGAGAGAATGCATGCTCTACAGTTATTTTAGACCAAAGAACTCAAAAAGGCTTCTTGTAGTTTAAAGAAGCCTCATAATAAAACGTCTGCAGATCATCATTCATAATATGTAAATAGATCATATTAAATTTCACAAGTCAATAAAAATAAATATGTTTCATATGTTACCCACAGACTGCCCAGCTGCAGATTTTTAGCACCATAAGTATATCACATTTTGGAGTTTGGAATTCATAACATTTCAGGACAAACTCAATGCTGAACTATGGCTGCTGTTTTAACGTGAATTTAAATGTCAGCTCTTAAAAGCTTTTGAGTCAAATAATTTCAATGAATTCCTTTCATTTCTTACTATAGATGGCTGCTGCAATGCAGAGTTTAAAGTGTGTATCACATATTTTTCTGATTCTCAAATTTGTATTTAATTTGGCCAGATGAACTATTGTACATATAAATTCTAGTTTTCTACCAATCAAAAAGCAAATTCTGGAAAAAAAAAGTTGGAAAAACATGTTAGAAATTACAGGAAGAAAAGAGTTCTATTTTAGAGAGCTCCATATTGATGACTTCACACTAGAGAACAATCTATCCAAAAGTTTCTTATATTTGTATAATGTATCTTACCAGATATTCCATTACATAGGCCTGTTTTAAGCAAATGTGTAAAAATAATGACAAAGTTTAAAATGTTTATTTTAACTGATTCAAGAATGTGGCAGTTATAGTGACCTGGAACAATAAGAAAATGAGTAAAAATGTATTTAATTGAGTAATTGTTGAAATATTTTGAACTGTACTTAACCTCTTTTTTGGTTGTCTGGCTCAGGTGTTTCAGCTAAAAGAGTCTCCAGGGAGTCGAAGAAGGTTCCAGGGCAACCATGTTTTTTAGGAGAAGGGGTACACACATATTTTAGCTTTTTCTGTGTAGTATTTTCTAATTTATCACTGCTAAATTAATAATAAAGAGAGCTGTTTTGCTATGGATAACTTTTAAAATATTCATGTACTTACCTGTATTTACCAGCTTACCCAGTTAAGGTAGGTGGCCTTAGGAGCCAGCCCCAGTTCATCCAGTTTGAAGGTGCTGTGTATGCAGGTTGCTTCCATGATGTTTTTGTTTTGTTTTGTTTATTTTATTTACTTTGTGCACCTCTCTTTTGTTATATTTGCACTTGGGTATGACCTGGAATATCAGCTCAGTTTGCTCTGTTCCTCCTTAACCTGCTAAGGTTGCTATATGAGCTATTACAATTTTATTTGACAGATAATAATTTATGTGTACATAAGACGAGTTATGGACCAGTGTACTACATGGTTGCTAAGCAGGTTATGGAGATCCTTAGTGCAATGTCACAATTTCCAACCAGGAAGTTGGTTTAAACCTTAAAAACTGTAAAATTTGTGTGAAATGTGTGAATGTGTATTAGCCCAGATACCAACTTTAGCAGTAGGGGAACAGAGTAGAGCTAAGCCGATTTTCAGTGCAGACCCATTCAATCATTCATTTTCTTTCACTTATCCGGGGCCAGGTCGTGGGAGCGTCTAAGCAAGGACTCCCAAACTTCCTCACCCCGGACACTTCCTCCAGCTCCTCTGGGTAGACCCCAAGGCATTCCTAGGCCAGCCGAGAGACATGCCCGGAACCTCTCCCCAGGGAGGTGTCCAGGAGGCATTCAGAATAGATTCCTGAGCCATCTCCATGGAGGAGGAACAGCTCTACTCTGAGCTCCTCCTGTGTGGCTAAGCTCCTCATCCTATGTCTAAGGGAGCGCCTAGCCATCCTGCGGAGGAAACTCATTTCAGCCGTTTGTATCCACAATCTTGTCCTCTTGATCATTACCCAGAGCTCATGACCATAGGTGAGGGTAGGAAGGTAGACTGACCTGTAAATCGAAAGCATTGCCTTTCGGCTCAGCTCCCTCTTCACCACAACGGTCTGATACAGCAACTGCATCACTGCCGACGCTGCACCTGTCAATCTCACACTCCATCCGCCCCTCACTCATGAACAAGACGATAAGATACTTCAACTCTTCCACTTGAGGCAGGGACTCGCCACCCACCAGGAGAGAGCAAGCTGCCTTTTTCTGGTCGAGAAGCATGGCCTCCTATTTGGAGGAGCTGATCCTCATCCCAGCCGCTTCACACTCAGCTGCAAACCAACCCAGTGCATGCTACAGGCCCTGGTTCGATGGAGCCATAAGGACAACACCATCTGCAAACAGCAGAAATGAGATCCTGTGGTCCCCAAACTAGCCCCTCTTCGGTCCGACTGCGCCTAGAAATTTTGTCCATAAATACAATGAACAGAACCGATGACAAACGGCAGCCCTGGCGGAGTCCAACCTCCTCCTGTCTGGTCATACAGGGACCGGACAGCCCTTAGCAAAGGGCCCTAAACCCCATACTCCTGGAGCACCCCAAACAGGACACCATGAGTCACACACGGTCAAATGCCTTCTCTAAATCCATAAAGTACATGTGAACTGGTTGGGCAAACTACTGTGAATCCTCAAGCACTCATCAGGTGCAGTGCAGACCTAAAGTGCATTTATTCCACCATAACACGAAAAACTGAAAAATATTTACAAACAGTTAAAGTTAAAACCAGCATAGTAGACCTGCACACACACACAGCCCCTCAACCTGGACAAAGGTGAAGCTGGCTCATTCCAAAATAGAGGTAAGTACAACTAAGTGATCTCAATGTGTAAAAAGTTTGATATATATATATATATATATATATATATATATATATATATATATATATATATATATATATATATATATATATATATTAGAGCCCGACCGATATGGATTTTGTTGTGGCCGATATGAAACCGATATAATGGGAGTTGGCGCTGCCGATAGCCAATATAATCACCGATATAGTTAGTGATGTAAAAATTCACTGTAAATCTTGAATTGATTAAAAAACTTAGGTTTGGCTCTAGTGGATTCTAAATTGGGTTTATTTAGGCAACATTTATTGTTATTTTGACTCTTTACATCATATTTACATACAGTAGATTGGCCTAATGGCATTTTTGCATCACATTCTTGCTACTAGTGATGGGTATTTCAGGTTTTGGCTCTTTTGGCTCGGCTCACTAAAGCAGCTGACTCTTTCGGCTCCCAAGCGACTCTTGAGATTGTTTTGTTGCAAGCAGAACTAAACCAGAACTGAACCAGGATTGAGTGTCGGGACTCGGTTTCTATCTCTCTCCTGCACTCGAGCCCAAGATTAGTCCTGGTTTATTCATTTTATGCTGAACTGCAGCCAAATATGCACTTTTTTTGTATCCTATGCACACGCAGATTTCTGAAAGTTTCGTTTTCAGACGCTGCTGCTGTCAAACTACGGGTCAACATGCGGCATGAAGAGAAAAAGTGAGAAAAAGAGAAAACACGGCTCCCAATAAGAAACAGGCTCCCGTTGCTTCGATCGCGACCGACCCATAACTCCTAGCTAGTAAACTATCGCTATTAGCCTTTAGCCGTAAATGCTGCGCACCGCGGTAGTTAATTATATGCATAAATGTGGATCATTCACACGTCTATTCACAGCTCATTTACATATCAGTGCAGGTCCAGTAACAAATATACGGCCAATGTAGTCACTTTACAATAGACCAATAGAAAACAGCCTGTTTATGTGCGGGAGCTACAGCAGCTAACCGCTAACAAAACCTAAACTAACTTCAAAGTCGATGTATTTCCAACACTCACCGCTCACACAGGCTCCTCCTCACATCACAAGTCTGCACTAATAAATGTCCTTTTAATCCAGACTCAAATCGATTGTCCGAAAAAGAATATAATCTCAATGTTGCGCACGTCTGCGGGTGTAAACAAACACACGCGAGTGAAGTGACGTCACTCTGGTGGTGTGTTCAGGGACAGTACGGACACAGACAAATTACACAGCGGATAAATACTGATGCGGAGCCACATAATAGGACATTTATCTGTCTGTAAATTGGATTAAATGAACATAATGTAGAGAGTCTAAGCTTTATAACGAGGTATAACATGCCCACGTGAAATATCGGCCCATTTCAGCAAGCATATCGGCCGATAGCCGATATGTCTCCAGGTGCCCATATTGGCCGATAATATCAGCCAGCCGATATATCGGTCTCTAAAATATATATATATATATAGAACCTTCTTGAGGTGCTTCGGCTTAGGTTAGTACCATGGATCTATTAAGGTAAGTACAATTAATTTCACTCCCAATTACATAATTAAATGCACTTATTTCATTAACTCATTTCATTTTCTGTTACAGGTCACTCACTGAAACACAATTTTAATCAATTAATCAATAAACATTTCAAACTTTGCATTTGTTTCTGTCATTATTTTCACATGTTAGCTAGCACCCAGGCCTATGTAATGGAAGACAGAATGTTTGGCAAAAAACTTTAATATAAATTCGAAACATTAGCTCACAACATGATTATCCTGCCATTTTGTCCTTGGGCAAAACTCTCAACTTGCTTTTGCCCAGTGTCTGTGTCATAGCCTGCAGTGTAGTGTTTTGTTTTGTTTTTATGTGGGGGTACGCGATTCCTGATGTCTTTGTATACTCAACTTAACATGCCAAAATACACACGACACACAGGTGTCATGTAGATTGTTTGTTTATTTAAAAAAATTAAATAAATTCAGTACAAACATAAAGGAGCCAGCCCACTAAAAATCAGTAATATTTGCTGTTCACCTACAGAACATAAATCATAGACCACAACAGATGAACCACAACTAAAACAGGACTAAAACAGGAGGACTAAACCAGGGCTGAACCAGGACGGAACCAGGTCTAAACCAGGACTAAACCAAGACTAAACCATGACTAATCTTGGCTTGAGAGAAAGAACCCCAAGCCCACAGAGCAGAGTGTCCGCAAAGCGCGATCGGGCAATGCATGCGTTTAGCCCCATGGGGCGTAAAACTCTGCGCTGGTCCTTTCCCCTACGGTCACCCGATGGTCTACACGGGCGCACCTCCAGGCCCATCCCAACATTCAGTCCTGGTTCAGTTCTGGTTTAGTCCTGTTTAACTCCTCCTGGGTCAGTCCTGGTTCAGTCCTGTTCCCTCATTTGGCAGGTTACTATAGCACAGTACTGGAGATATCATGAGCTTATGCAGGTTGTTTCACCATTGCCAATAGCTCCGGTTTGACATTTAAGTTGTAGCTCTTTAATATTTATATTTTTTTTATATCTCACATCAGGAAAAGTGGGTGGATGGCGTACCCCCGCATACCACTCCCACTACACCCTTGATATCCTGTATATAAAAGGCCTGTATTCTTTATACAATCTATTGTCTGTGTACACAGTATTTTTGAGTGTCACAATCATAGGTGGATATAATTACCATATATCAATATATCAAAAAGGTAGAAAAGATAGAAAAGAATAGATAAAAAAGATTTTAGATAGATAGAAAAGGTAGAAAAGGTCAGGGGTGGTCAACAGGTTAATTTTGCTCTATAGCATTGTTTCCCAAAGACTGGTTCGCAACCCTCAAGTGGGTCTCAAGAGATTTTTTTTGGGTCGCCTAGTCACGATCTGCATGTAGGTCTGCAATATACAGTTCTGACACACACTGAAGACATGTTTTGAATAATTTCAAACATTTTTTGTAATTATTTTATTGTCTACTTTTTTCCAAAAATGTTTGGGAAACACTGCTCTATGGAAAGATGTCCTTGTTAGGAAAAGTGCGATGAAAATTGAGACATGATGCTACTTAATTAAACAGTTGTTTCTAATTCATTCACTGTAAAGTCAAGATCAAGTGTGTGAAAATATCGCGTGACGTAGGTGGTATTTTTACATTAGCTCTTGTTTATATATTTCAAATAAACGTCACGAGAACTTCTCTTTACTAAGGATCAAGTGTGCGGACGATAGTAATAACAAGTGACGATCGTGTGAGCTGCCATTGCGTGGGGCCCCTGAGAAGACTGGCACAAGCTAGAGCGTTATTACAGGTACTTGATGACCTGATTAAGAGAACTACTACTTGAATTCGACTTATTTACCGAAGGAGATCTGCACAACTACAGATAATATACTGGAGCTATTGGATCCCACTTTGAGGGTGCTTTTAAGGTTACATTCTGTCCTTCTCATGCGGCCATTTTTTAAAGTTTTAGGTTAATAACGTTTCATCATTTTATGTTTCCAGAGGCCAGCTCATTTTTATAACTTACCTAATGCTGATGTTTGTTGAAAAACAAGCCATGTAACAGGAGGGTGACGTTTAGAGTTTGGAGAAGATTCACATAATCACTGGCTGGCGGGTTATGGCCACCGCACAAGTAGGCCCCATGTAAAGAACTCTTTTGCCATCTACTGGAGACAGAGAGAACTGGAACATCTTCATACATCGACATAATATGATTGTTCACCGACATTTTTAGATCTCATACAGGGCCCAGATCTGAATATTATGTCTACTGCAAGTTATTTTAATAGAGCCATGACTGCAGGCCATATGGGCTGTGGCGTCTGTGCGCATTACATACATGGGCCATGCCCCTTGATCCCATGTCATGTTATAAATTGGACTGGTTCCCGGTCTTATGGACCTGTTCTCACTCAATAAATGGAGGGGCCTCGTTTGTCCCTCTTCAAAGATTCCTGGTTTAGTACATATTTCTATAAATTGGGCCACCACAGTAAGATAGGAAATTGAAAAAAAAAAAATTATAATAATTGTTTAAGATGGGCATATGCATTTTTAGCAAATTTCTGATGTATCAATTTCAAGATATTAACTGTTATTAGTTTAAATAATAGGCTATATTAAGACAACTTCGTTTGGTTTTGACTGTGAGAGCAAAATGTGTTGAGCTGATATTTTCCTCCACCTTCCTCGTCTATTTAACACATACTCTACAGAGTAGCCTACTGGATTATTGTGCTTTCCATGTTTTTTTGTTGTTTTTTTGTTTGTTGTTTTTTTGTTTTGTTTTTTTGTTTGTTTGTTTGTTTGTTGTTGTTTTTTTAAATACTTCACATTTAGTCTACAAGTAAACAATATCAGCTATAGCTGATTGGCAAATGGTGGCCATTCATTGCTAATGGTATCTCCCAAAGCAAAATAAGATTTAAGAGAAACGTCTAGGGCTGGAAAGTAAAAGTACTTTGTTAGGCCATTATGTTAAATATTAATGCAAATATTACTAGTGATAATATATCACTAAAGCAGGTGTCTGTTTGTTATGCTCCCCTTCAATACAGTTCAATTCAAAGAACTTTATTTTTTTTGTTAGCAAACTTTATTTGAAACGTTCATGCCACATTCATATAATGCATACATAAAAAACAAGGGTTCTCAAAATGAGAGAGGAGAACCTCCTTCCAGGACGGGACAGTTTGTGCTGGTCATGGAGGCTGTGAGTGGAGTCTGATGAGGAGTGTGTCCTTTTTAATGCCAGAGTTTGGAAGATAGATTCTAGGTGTTCGTTCATTCTGATGATCTTATTTCGGGGGCCTAGTTAAATCATTCAGACAGCCAAACCATCCCATCATGAAGATATAATATCTCTCCCATTCCTAAGTATATAGTAAGTAAGTGTTTTCATGATTTGCATTTGACTTGAGGAAGTGCCCTACTCTATCTACACTATTGTGTTGCCATATTTGAAGTGTCATGCCCTAGGACCTAGCAGTAGGAAGTACCACTATCATCACTGATGACAAACTTTAATTTGTGTAAACCATCTACTGCACATCCTTCTAACTCATTTTATATCACAAAAAAGCCTATGTATCTATCTTATTATTTTTCTTATTATCTTATTATCTCTATTATTTTAATAGATCCATGATCTATCTCGGTGTCTTTTTGAAACATTGGCGTTAAATGGCTGACTGACGGTATGTGGCTCTTCTTTTGGCCACTAGATGTCGCCAGAGTCAGTAACTTGTAAAGCGACTGTCAGTGATCATATTTTCCTCCGCCTTCCTTGTCTCTATTATGTATCTGTTATTTCATACACACTTTTGGACACGCTGCACTTTTGCCATTCAATTTTCTATCACTGCGGTGGGTACGTGCATGCCTCGACCCTGAGACAAGACAAAACAATCATGCGTTAATGTCCGTGCGTCATCGGCTGCCTATTGGCGTCGCTTTCTGCCTGTCTCCCCCGTGCCTGGGAGCTCGGTAGTAGGAGTGATTGGGTCATAAGCACCCACATCTTTTGACAATCAGCGGGCTGCAGCTTTATCCAACCCTCAGACCAACCAACCCGCGGAGACGCTCACCCCGGTGACCCCCCGGAGTGACGAGTCTGGAGCGGGAGGAGGGGATCATGCGCATATCTGCAGCTCTCTAGCGCTGTCGTAAAACAAGTGTCAGGAGCGGCAGCCGCGAGCAGCACTGTTAAGGCGATGCCAGGTATAACCAAGTACAATCTCGTGGATGATGCGCACGATTTGAGGATTCCCATGCACAACGAGGAGGTGTTTAAGCATGGGGTGTGCTTCGAGGCTAAGGTAAGTCCGACACAGCTGCAGAAATGTTTAGGGTTTGTTAGTCACGTACAAGGTGGTTACTTCAGATGGTGCCCATGCCATAGTGTGGAGCGTGTTTTCTGTGATCATATTGCAAATTAATCAATCAGATTTAAATAACTGATTGTGGCAAAGAAAAAAGTGACTAATGGTAACTTATATAGATAGTAGATATAGATAGGTAGAGGTTTAACGCATAGTTTGGTTTAGTTTGACTCTGCTGAGAGCCACAGAAGAAAAAACATATGTACTAAGGTTGTTAAGTAAAGCATGCAAAAAATCACCTATTCCAACTGTTTAAAGATGTACAACAACTTTCTAAATAAGACATTTTTTTGGTTTGCAATACTGTGCCTAGTCCAGTGTAATAGGCCTAAATCTATGTAGACTTATAGAAATATTTGTGTGTTCAGATAATAATTGTAATATTATACAACAATAAGTCTGTTTTGTTTTACTCTTGTACTATTGTATTGAATGTAAACCATATGTTGTTACACTTTGCAGTACATTGGAAGTCTGGAGGTGGGGCGACCAGGCAGCAGGATGGAGATAGTGGCAGCCATGAGGAGAATCAGAGTAAGATATTTGCTCCATTTTTCCTTTATCTAGACCTGTATCTGTGACCTATGGTTTATGGTAGTTGTCTA
The DNA here is from genome assembly GCF_026225935.1 of Boleophthalmus pectinirostris. Taxonomy (NCBI): domain Eukaryota; kingdom Metazoa; phylum Chordata; class Actinopteri; order Gobiiformes; family Gobiidae; genus Boleophthalmus; species Boleophthalmus pectinirostris. The sequence goes on from NW_026571095.1 coordinate 16,773,051, forward strand.
GTTTCACTACAATCAATACTGAAGTGTGGAGGCTAATACGCCCTTCACCTTGGTCATCTCCTCTCGTGCACAGTTTGTACTCACTTGTAAATTACCTGTCTGTGTAAAAGTACTCTCTAGTCACATTCAATTGGCTGTCAGTAGTGTTTTAAATCAGGGCTGGACTTCGGTTTTATGGCTGCGGAGAGATGCAGCTTCCAGGGTAATGCCTAATAGAAAGCACTTTTAAAACCCACAGAGACAGAGATACCATGGAGCTGTGTTGGCAGAGGATTTAGCAGCCTAGTCAGATGTTGCTAGATCTAATCTAAACAACCAAGTTAGTGTGTCAGTTCAGGGTCAGCTGCGTCCCCTCATGTAATAATCCCTGCGCTTCACTGCAGAGGAACAGCCTTTCACTTATTGCCAAGATTTTCTGTCACTGCTGCCAAATATATCACTTTTATAATCCGCTGCAAGCTTTGAGGGCTGTTGCAAAATACATTCAATAAATTCAATAAACTCAATATGCAGATTCTTTTCCCACTGCCTAAAAGCTGTGTGTCAAAAATACACTATTGTTTTGTCAGTCTTAAATGGAACCGGAAGGCAGTGCTTTTTTACTTCAGCTTTGAAGGGGAAAACAAAAATAAATGAAAAGAAAAGAAGAAAATTTAAACTGACAACTTCGAAAGCATCGGTCATGGTAGAGTTGAAAGCTGCATTTAATCATGAGTAAATTATGAATCGTTATTTAATTAGATATACTATATTGTAATAAGTGTAATGTTTTAGTTTGTCCATTTGTAGAGTTGATAACAAGGCACAAGTCTGTATATGTTAATGCAAATCTTTGAAAACAACAAGACATGGACTGTAATATTAAATAATATGCTGTGCGATCACTTACTTACCAAGGAGTGGTCACAGGATGAGGGCAGAAGTACTAGAGGTGACTGGAAATGAGCGGTGAAGACTTCTTATGATCCACTTCATCGAACTCTGACATTTGCTGAGATGGATGGTCCTCCTGTCCCACTTTACATAAGGGCACAGGCAGATAGAGAGTCCTTCACCTGTCATATACTTCCCCTAGAAAGAAGTCTGAACTAGAGGTTGAGAAATGATGAGGGGGTGTAAAAGAGGTTGTAGTCTCAAGGTTATTTGGTTGGGTTTTTTTCTGCAAAACCTCAATTATGTTCAGTGAGAGACAGAAGTGGGGGCAGCAGCTCAGGCGGTTGATGCTGTCATTGGGGGGAGTATAGTGCAACACCCTATGGAGGATGGTGAATACATAAGATGGATGGTGAGGTTACCAAGAGTCAAGCCAAGGTGAAAATCCAAAGACTGGATATTTAAACAATGCTGGATGGTATGTGAGAAGAAGAAAAATAGAGCCAAATGATTTGACCTCAAATGCACCGATAAGTTAAAGGTAGACTATGTAATTTTTCTAGAGGGGGGTCTGGCACTTGATTGTAAATGGTAAATTAACAGATTTATATACCGCTTTCAAAGTGCTTTACATCAAGGAACCACCCTCTCATTCATGCACACACTCATACACCAGTATATGCAGACACCGGGTGCAAGGGGGGTAAAGTGATTTGCCCAAGGACACAACGGCAGTATTCACTGGAAGCTGGAATTGCAATGTCAACCTGTGGGCCAGTGGATCTGACTACTTTACCAATGATGAACTGCCGACCTTCGGATCAGAGAATGAACGCTACACAACTAAATGAGCTACTGCCTCCGCACTACCTTACATTTATTTATTTATTAATAAGTATTTTTATATCAGACCTTCAGAGCTTAAAACCATGCATTCTCAGGTCAGGAAGACTTGCCTCTCCACACATCTGGGGCCTCATTTATAAAGCTTGCTTACGCACAGATCCTTGCGTACGCGCTCTTTACGCCATATTTATGAATCTTGACTAAAGCGTGGCACTTTGCTTAGCTCTACCCCAACAAGGGACCTCCTACAAGAACTACGAAAAGTCTGGAGACACGGCGAAAAAGCGACACTCGTGGAGAGAAGCTAAAAGTGAAGACAGTTTGAGGAAGAGTTTGATTAGGAACTCATCAGAAAATCCACGTATATAAAAGAATTACCTTCAGATTTGTGCATTTTTAAGTGTTTGGTTCGCCAAAACACGGAGAAGGGCTGTTTATTCCAATCATTATTCTCCGCAATATTATACATTTGAAACTCGTGCACGAGCGCGGCCACGTTCCCGGTGTAGCGCAGGGTCTCCCACAGTCCACACCACGACCATAGACTCCTATAGAACACAGTCTGTGACCCAACACAGAGGACGAAATTATGACCCGACCTGAGACAAAAAATTCTCCCCTCGGACGGAGCACAGGAGCTTTTTTGGTTTAATGAAGCACTGGGACTAAACGCAACATTAACACTTTTACTTTAGTTTTTATGCTCCGAGCGCCAGAGTGGCCCGAGTCTGAGCACGACACGAAGCCTACTGTCCGAACCTGACCCGAACCTTAAACATTCCCTACATTTTAGTGTAATGGGAGCTCTTGCAAATGAGAGGTTGCTCTTTGACAAGAACACAATAATGTCTGTGCCCGCCCCGACCCAGCCCCGCGCACTCACAGAGGTAAGAAGTTTGGATGTTTCGTGTGGACTTTTAATGGCAGAATAACAGCGCTTGACATGTATTTGATATGTTTCGTGCTAAATCTGTGTCCACGTATCCTCATATCTCCCCCTCGCTCCTTCCCTTTCCAGGGGAGGGAAATCTCATTCACGAGTCACTTTACATGCTCCTTTTATGGTGAGGTGGAGGTGTGGAGAGGGCGTGATGTGACGTGGGTTTGCATGCGCTGACTCTAGCTGCAGGTGGGATTTATAAAGTAAACATTGCGTGGTTTTGTGCGTGCGGTGGGTTTTCTAAATATGGAGTTTGCGTGGCGCACGCCTCTCGTGGCTACTAGGCGTACGCACTAACTTACGACAACTCCTACGCAGTTTTTTATAAATGAGGCCCCTGGCCTGTAAATTGTCCGGGTGGTATGTGTGTATGTGTACCACTTGCTTGTCTTCATAGAGATAGATAAGTTAAATGCCACACTGTGGGACTTTGTGGCGAAATAATTTCTTAAAAGTCACTGAGTCTTTTTTTACAAAGTAAAATAAAGATAACAGAGAAAAGCAAATGCTATGACGCTGTGGACTCTTTTAGTGTTTCAATTATCTATTAATCATCTGGGGCCTCATTTATAAAAACTGCGCAGGAGTTGTCGTAAGTTAGTGCGTACGCCTAGTAGCTACGACAAGGCGTGCGCCACGCAAACTCCATATTTAGAAAACCCACCGCACGCACCAAACCACGCAATCTTTGCTTTATAAATCCCACCTGCAACTACAATTTGCGCACGTAAACCTACGTCACGTCACGCCCTCTCCACACCTCCACCTCACCATAAAAGGAGCATGTAAAGTGACTCGTGAATGAGATTTCCCTAAACATGAGCCGATAATCAGTGGGTTTGACCGAGACACGCGGGACAGAGGGAGGAGGACGCTCCACGCAGCACCACGTGATCACGACAAAGACTTTATTAAAGACTTTATTAAACCTTGTTTAATAAATAAATACAAAACTAAAAGTGACAACAAGGACTCATCTGTTCATTTAATCATTTTTTATAACATCTTTACAGTAAAGCCCATGTGTTTTTTCGCTGTTTCAAGAGTTTTATCGCTATATTTTTAAGTCTGTCTATGAAGTGTGTGAGGACTGGCCCTGTATTTATGCACATACACGTAGATACGTGCACGCGCAAATTATGTGCGAGAGATTCAGATGCCCTCCCCTGGAGAGCGAAAGGAGCGAGGGAGGGACACGAGGATACGAGGACACAGATTTAGCAAGAAACACATCAAATACAGATGTTATTCTGCCAATTAAAGTCCACACGAAACATCCAAACTGCTCACCTGTGAGTGTGGGTCTGGGTCTGTGAGTGTGGGTCTGGGTCGGGACGGGCACAGGCACAGGCATTATTCTGTTCTTCATACAGTCAGAGAGCAGCTCTCATGTACAAGAGTTCCCCATTACACAAAAATGTAGGGAAGATTTTGGTTGGGGTCAGGTTCGGGCAGTGGGCTTCGTGTTGTCCGCAGACTCAGGTCACTCTGGCGCTCGGTGCGTAAAGACTAAAGTAAAGTGTTAAAGTTGCGTTCATTAATTCAAAGCCTGGCTCCTGCTGCGTCCAAGGGAAGAGTTTACCCTCAGGTTGGGTCATTATTTCGTCCTCTGTGTCGGTCACAGTCTGTGTTCTATAGAAGTCTATGGTCGCGGTGTGGACTGTGGGACTCTGCGCTACACCGAGTCCGGGAACGTGGCCGCGCTCGTGCACGAGTGTCAAATGTATAATATTGTGGAGAATAATGAGTGGAATAAACAGCCCTTCTCCGTATTTTGGTGAACCAAACACTTAAATGCACAAATCTGAAGGTAATTCTTCTATATATGTGGATTTTCTGATCAAACACTTCCTCAAACTCTGTTCACTTCTGCTTCTCTCCACGAGTGTCGCTTTTTCCCCGTGTCTCCAGACTTTGCGTAGAACTTACAGGAGGTCCCGAGTTGGCGTAGAGTTAACCTGATACGCCTTAGGCGAGTTTTATAAATACCGCGGTTGGCGTAGGAAGCGCGCACGCACGGATTTTTGCGTAAGCAAGATTTATAAATGAGGCCCCTGATGTTGGAATTTGTGTTTTCAAAGCCAGTGTGTTATTCCACATAAAACATGTTTGATCTCAAATGTCAGAGCATTGATATTTGGATGTATGGGGCACAGACTTCATAGACAGGGATAAAAGAGCCCCATTGCTGCATGTAGGAAACCTAATCAGTGCTCAATCACAGTTTGCCCTCCAGAAGAGCAAAGCTAAAATCACTCTGGCTTTTTCAGTGTAAAGTGTTGTTTATTTCTCTGCAGTATGAATTCAAGCTGAAGAACATCAAGAAGAAGAAAGTCAACATTGTGGTGTCAACCGACTCTGTCAAAGTTCTTCTGCGAAAAAAGAAAAAGGTCAGTGCTTTGTCAGTGCTTAGACCAGTTCTTAGATTTTACATGATCAAAGACCATCTGACTTCAAATACTACTTGAACTCAAGAACATTTGTTGCTATAGTAACAAACAAGGTCGACAAATTAAACCATAATATATTGGGCACTAGCTTGACTGGATTTATGTTGCCGTATAAATAACTAAATAATCAATATGTCTCTTCAGAGATGCAGAGTCCAATTATCAAAATGTGCATGATCTAATAGGACTGGGTGATATTGACTTTAGAATTTAATATCCCAGTTTTTCTTTTGAAATACATCAATGAAAATAATTAGGTGATTTTATGGCAACCAATAAAAAAAAGTTCGTAAACATGTTTGAAAGTGACTTGGTTGCATTGCCCAAAATGTGAATGTGCAGTAAAAATAAGTGCAACCACAAATGCACAAAATGCATAAATGCACAAAATTAAATGTATATATATTTTTTATATTTAATTTCCAAAATTAAAATTAATTATATCCTTGTTCGGAAGATTTCACTGCATGTGTCTTATTTTGTTTTGAATCAGCTCTTTTTGCAGTCTTTTGAAAAATACTTTTACTATAAACAATAAACTTACATTCCACCTTGCATATCTTCAAACTAGGAATTACAGTATCTTCCATTTATTGATTCAACTTGCTCCTCTAATTTCCTAATAAAATGTAAAAATATTTTCTACTCTCACATTTGTCTGTTGTTTGTTTGTTCTGTTTGACAGAGGAAAGGGTGGTCTTGGGATGACAATACCATTTTAGTGACACAGGACCCCATTTACAGGTAAGGCCTTTGTCAGTGCAGCTGTTTTAATCAAATGTGTCAGAAAGCAAACAACAAAAGCCTGTTTAATATATCCAATTACACACTTCATTAAAAACCCATTAGCCACATCACATCTATCCACTACAGGATCTTCTACGTCTCACATGATGCTCAAGATCTCAAAATCTTCAGCTACATCGCCAGAGACGGACAGAGCAACATTTTCCGCTGCAATGTGTTTAAGTCCAAGAAAAAGGTACTTCACTCCATATGGTCTTCTTCACTAAAGTACCATTTTCACTTCATGCTGTGGCGTTCTCCGAAGATAACATTTATGTGTGTTGTCACAGTGCTGCATGGTGAGCATATGGCCAATTAATCCAAGTCAAAAAACACTTTTGTTTTGCAGCCTTTCCTCACATGTTTTGTCAAGTTTACTGTTGTAAATATAAATAGATATTTTAAAAATTATTTGAGTAGGCATTGATACTGAAAAACAAATACATATTTGCCTGGACTCTTACACTATTAACTTAACTAGCTATATCTAAGGGGGTAACATCATGAAGGTGCCTTTGATTAAATGTTTGAATGCAAGATAGATTTGAATGCCATGCTGTGTAACATTGCACGTAAATAAATACAATCTTCCATACCCCCCTTTAGAAATTAACTTTAAAGAAACTACACTATTAAGTGTTGAAAATGTAATTCTATTATGGAGAAATAGTGTTTTAATTATCACTGTGGCATTGAAATTGGTAATGACTAGTAAAGTATTTTCCTTTGTAATTTTGGTATTGAGACAACATTAGTGGAGCTACATTGCAGCCATTTTTCCTCCTATGACAAAGACAGAGCATGAGCCTCGCATCTCTTCACCATGGCGACTGGACAGACAGTGACTTAGTAAAAATGAATACTAATCACAAAAGTACAAAGAGGGGAAATGGGTGTCAATGTTGGACTCTCCCAAGGCCAGAGTGAGTCCCATGGGTGCTCAACCTTTATCTGGGTGTCACAGATTAAGCACATGGCTGAGTGGGAGGAGATGGGACCTGCTGTTAACAGAAGATTTGATTTATTTCCACGAAGACATACGGTCGCCTCAGCAGGCCTTTTAGATGTCACTTCTAAACATCAACAGTGCTTTTGAGTCTGGCCTCGAAAAGCGAAACAGGCTAATTATTTTTGATTTACAATGCATGAGTGAGAAAAACAAAGGGGGGTTTGTATTCACATGTCAAAGTTGATTGCTCTATTTTTACCTCCACCAAGGGAAGAGTGTTTTTGTCTACTGTTGGTTGATTAGTTGATGGATCTGTCTTGGTTGGAGCATTTAAAAAGTGAGTGTTGACTTTATTGAGAGGAAAGAGAAGTGATTGGCCCAGATGTATTATTTTTTGTGTTTGTGTATTCAGAAAAGCATTGTACCACTTTATAATAACTATTCTTTAATTAGCCTTAAAGGTCCTATAATTCACAAAATTGATTCTTGAGAGCTATGTTATAAGGTTGTTACCTCCTTTAACAAGGTAATGTCTACCTTTGACCTTTTGTTCAGTACAGATTGGCAATTGCAGGGCTGAAATGATCCAAATGATTCTAGTGAAGCTGAATCTGCCTAAATATGCAGGGACTGTGTGTTTAACTTGTGTAATAAAACAAAACACAACTCCAGGTAAATTTTAAAGAGGAAACAACATTATAACATAGATCAGAAAATAGTGGGCCCTTTAGGAATGATGCAGCTTAGTAACTACTTAATTAAAGTGTTAAAGTTAGGACTTAGGGAATGATTAAGTTGTTAAGTATGAGTCATTTGTAATAAACTATTTCTCCATTGTGCATCAAGGTTTTGTTCATACTTTATTAAGCCCATTAAAAGTGCAGTTATTTTAAAATCTTACCGCATCATCTTATTCCAGTACGAGGTTTGAAGTCTGAATTTTATACTGGGATTCCCTTAGTAGAGTAGAATCTTCAAATTGTCCAAAAAATAAGTTACATTCTGAGCCCTGATCCTTGAAGTGTTCATGTATCTCCCCTATGTTGGCCATTTCAGAGTTTGAGCTGTGTAGGCTGTATCCAGTTATTTTGCTGTCAGTGCGAATGAGCAGTTTTCTTGTATCATTGAGACTTGCACACCTTATTGGCTCTGGTGCCTCTCTGGCAGTGGATACCATTTTTATAAATAAAACCAGCCTCTGGAATATGGCTGCTGTGATGTGACATTTGTGGCTGTCTTCAGTCTGAGTTAACAGGAGAAACGAAACACAGGGACATTGAATGAGACGAGACCAGTTTTGTGTTTTAAACTCAGAGGCTTAGATTGTATAAAAACTATTGAAAAAATACATCACACACATGCACTCACACACACATTCACATAAATATATTACACATACAAATGTGCTATAGAAATGTTGATTTGTATAGCACAATTTGTACATAATTAAAAGTGATTTACAGAAAAAGAAAGACATTAAAATCACAATACAAACAAATCCTTGAATTGATTTGATTGACCTTATCCTTAACCAATATCCATCCATCCATCCATTTTCGTCCGCTTATCCGGGGCCGGGTCGCGGGGGGAGCAGCCTAAGCAGGGACTCCCAGACTTCCTTCACCCCAGACACGTCCTCCAGCTCCTCCGGGGGGATCCCGAGGCGTTCCCAAGCCAGCCGAGAGACATAGTCCCTCCAGCGTGTCCTGGGTCTTCCCCGGGGCCTCCTCCCGGCGGGACATGCCCGGAACACCTCCCGAGGGAGGCGCCCAGGAGGCATCCGGAACAGATGCCCGAGCCACCTCAACTGGCTCCTCTCGACGTGGAGGAGCAGCGGCTCTACTCCGAGCTCCTCCCGTGTGACTGAGCTCCTCACCCTATCTCTAAGGGAGCGCCCAGCCACCCTGCGGAGGAAACTCATTTCGAGCGCGCTTGTATCCGCGATCTCGTCCTTTCGGTCACTACCCAGAGCTCATGACCATAGGTGAGAGTAGGAACGAAGACTGACCGGTAAATCGAGAGCTTCGCCTTTCGACTCAGCTCCCTCTTCACCACAACGGTCCGATACAGCGACCGCATCACTGCCGAAGCTGCACCGATCCGCCTGTCAATCTCACGTTCCGTCCTTCCCTCACTCGTGTACAAGACCCCGAGATACTTGAACTCCTCCACTTGAGGCAAAGACTCCCCACCCACCCGGAGAGGGCAAGCCACCTTTTTCCGGTCGAGAACCATGGCCTCGGACTTGGAAGAGCTGATCTTCATCCCAGCCGCTTCACACTCGGCTGCAAACCGCCCCCAGTGCACATTGCAGGTCCTGGTTCGATGAAGCCAACAGGACAACATCGTCCGCAAACAGCAGAGATGAAATCCTGTGGTCCCCAAACCGGACCCCTCTCGGCCCCTGACTGCGCCTAGAAATTCTGTCCATAAATACAATGAACAGAACCGGTGACAAAGGGCAGCCCTGGCGGAGTCCAACATGCACCGGGAACAGGTCTGACTTACTGCCGGCAATGCGAACACAGCTCCTGCTCCGGTCATACAGGGACCGGACAGCCCTTAGCAAAGGGCCCCGGACCCCATACTCCCAGAGCACCCCCCACAGGACGCCACGAGGGACACGGTCGAATGCCTTCTCCAGATCCACAAAACACATGTGGACTGGTTGGGCAAACTCCCATGAACCCTCGAGCACCCTATGGAGAGTGTAGAGCTGGTCCAGTGTTCCACGGCCAGGACGAAAACCACACTGCTCCTCCTGAATCCGAGGTTCGACTATCGGCCGGATTCTCCTCTCCAGTACCCTGGCATAGACCTTACCGGGAAGGCTGAGAAGTGTGATCCCCCTATAGTTGGAACACACCCTCCGGTCCCCCTTCTTATACAGAGGGACCACCACCCCGGTTTGCCAGTCCAGAGGTACTGTCCCCGACCGCCACGCGATGTTGAAGAGGCGTGTCAGCCAAGACAGCCCCACAACATCCAGAGACTTCAGGTACTCAGGACGGATCTCATCCAACCCCGGAGCCTTGCCACCAAGGAGCTTGCCAACCACCTCAGTGACTTCGGCCAGGGTGATGGATGAGTCCGCCTCTGAGTCCCCAGCCTCGGCCTCCTCCTCGGAGGACGTGACGGTGGGATTGAGGAGATCCTCAAAGTATTCCTTCCACCGCCGGACAACGTCCCCAGTCGAGGTCAACAGCTCTCCCCCCGCACTGTAAACAGTGTTGGTGAAGAACTGCTTTCCCCTCCTGAGGCGCCGGACGGTTTGCCAGAATCTCTTTGAGGCCGTCCGATAGTCCTTCTCCATGGCCTCCCCGAACTCCTCCCAGCTCCGAGTTTTTGCCTCCGCGACCACACGGGCTGCAGCACGCTTGGCCCGCCGGTACCTGTCAGCTGCCTCAGGAGTCCCCCGAGCCAGCAAGGCCCGATAGGACTCCTTCTTCAGCTTGACAGCATCCCTTACTTCCGGTGTCCACCACCGGGTTCTGGGGTTGCCGCCGCGACAGGCACCACAGACCTTACGCCCACAGCTCCGAGCAGCTGCATTGACAATAGAGGCCGAGAATGAAGCCCACTCGGACTCCATATCTCCAGCCTCCCCCGGAATCCGGGAGAAGTCCTCCCGGAGGTGCGAGTTGAAGGTCCCTCTGACAGAGGGCTCCGCCAGACGTTCCCAACAGACCCTCACTACACGCTTGGGTCTGCCAGGTCTTTCCGGCTTCCTCCTCCGCCAGCGAACCCAACTCACGACCAGGTGGTGATCAGTTGACAGCTCAGCCCCTCTCTTCACCCGAGTGTCCAAGACACGCGGCCGGAGATCAGATGACACGACGACAAAGTCGATCATCGACCTCCGGCCTAGGGTGTCCTGGTGCCACGTGCACTTATGGACACCCTTGTGCTCGAACATGGTGTTTGTTATGGACAAACTGTGACTAGCACAGAAGTCCAATAACAAAACACACACACTCGGGTTCAGATCGGGGAGGCCGTTCCTCCCAATCACCCCTCTCCAAGTGTCACTGTCGTTGCCCACGTGGGCGTTGAAGTCCCCCAGGAGAACAACGGAGTCCCCGGTCGGTGCACTGTCTAGTACCCCTCCCAAGGACTCCAAGAAGGCCGGGTACTCAGCACTGCTGTTCGGCCCGTAGGCCGACACCACAGTGAGAGACCTGTCCCCGACCCGAAGGCGCAGGGACGCGACCCTCTCGTTCACCGGGGTGAACTCCAACACAGCGGCTGAGCTGTGGGGCAATGAGCCCACACCAGCCTGCCGCCGCTCCCCGCGGCCAACGCCAGAGAAATGGAGAGTCCAGCCCCTCTCAAGGAGTTGGGTTCCAGAGCCCAAACTGTGCGTGGAGGTGAGGCCGACTATATCTAGTCGGTAACGCTCAACCTCCCGCACAAGCTCAGGCTCCTTCCCCCCCAGCGAGGTGACATTCCATGTCCCCAGAGCTAGTCTCCATGTCCGGAGATCCGGTCGCCGAGGCCCCCGCCGTCGACTGCTGCCCAGATCTCTCTGCACCGGCCCCATATGGATCCTCCTGCGGGTGGTGGGCCCACGTGAGGACGGCCCCACGTCGCTCCTTCGGGCTGAGCCCGGCCGAGCCCCGTGGGGAGAGGCTCGGCCACCAGGCGCTCGCTGGCGAGCACCCACCCCAGGCCTGGCTCCAGGGTGAGGCCCCGGTGACGCCAATCCGGGCGACGTAACTGGCCTTGCTCGTACACTCATCATAGGGGCTTCTGAACCGTTCTTCGTCTGACCCGTCCCCCCGGACCTGTTTGCCTTGGGTGACCCTACCAGGGGCATGAAGCCCCCGACAACATAGCTCCCGGGATCATTCGGGCACTCAAACCCCTCCACCACGATAAGGTGACGGTTCAAGGAGGGGTAACCAATCACTTAACCAATATCCTGAGCTAATAATTTAGCCAGTAAGTTTTTTGTCTTGAATATTTTGGTAATAATATTCCTCTCTTATGAGACTTGTTTCAATTAATCAAATGATTTAAATAATGCAAAATTAGTTTAACACCCTAATTGCGTACACTTTCCTTGCAATTTACTCATTAACTTGATTTATACAGTCTTTCCACATGAGGAGACTCCCTGACGTCACCTTGTAATTATTTGCAAATGAACCTGCTCCTGATGAATGACCTGGTAGTACAGACGCTGCAGTCACTCAGCCTCGTCCAATCAGAGCTCATCTTATCAGCGGTCTCTCCTCTGCCTCAGAAATGGACCGATCCATCACCGTGACAACACATGTGTCCACTTCATCGACAAGGACTCTCCCCTGACGGCGCCGAGATTGAATTGTGTCTCCAGTCCACATTTCTACAGCTTTATTTTTACTGCCCTGTCTGGAATCTAAAAGCTATTTTTCACTTAGATTGCTCCAATATGTGTGTCACATTATTCACAAGTGCACAGATTTGAAGGAAAATTTATCTTATTTTTTTTTTGAGAGAAAAACAGAATATAAACTGCTAAAATATTACAAGAACCATGTGCAAAGTCAAACATCCGGCATCTGTATCACTACTTCACTGTTTTGTAACTTTATTGCTATTTATGTTAAATGGTACAGTCTAAACTTTTCAGAGCATGTTTTTCCATGTGGTTTTTATCAACAAAATGTGTCAAATAAATGTTGCAAAAACAACATAACATACTTACATTTCAACATGACATAAATCTTCATAATGGATTTTGAATAATATTTTTTGTCTCAGTCTCAGGCCATGAGAATTGTCCGAACCGTGGGCCAAGCGTTTGACGTGTGCCACCAGCTCACTGCTCAGCAGAAAGGTGAAGACCAGGAGGAAGAGGAGGTGAAGGGAGAGGAGTCTGCAATGGTACCAGGTAAATACAGACATGTATAAGTTTAATGCCATACTGTGAAACATTCCAGACAAAAAAAAAACTATGGAGACAAGCAGTTATCTAGTGTTGTTCCTGGCTAAAGTACACTAATAATTTTCTCAGTACATCTCTCTAAAAAGCAGTGCCACGGTCTCCACTTTTATTTGCAGTTGATATCATCAACATTCCTTGGGGTGTGATTCTAGCTGTAGGCATGCTCTGTCTGAGGCTTTAGTCTGAGCTTTATGTGAACACAATCTGACAAGAAAATCTGAGTTAGTTGGAACAGGTGATCTGATTTTGTACCATTAAACAAGTCCTTTAACATTAGTCACAACCCAGCTACTCTCACTCAGTCACTCTCACCTTTTTGTGGAAAATTAAATACCTAAACAGGACCATGAACAGGCTCTTGAACATGTGTTTAAATCCATTTTGTATTTTCTTCTTTCAGAAACTCTTAAATTTTTTTGGCAGCATTTGCTAATGTGTGCATTGTGTAACCATGGTAACAAGAAAACAATCTGCCATACACATACATGCTGAGGACCCCCAGTGTGATGCCACTGAAAGAATCAATTCCCTTTAGTTTCCTTTCTCTTTCAAACAAACAGTCTACACAAACAAACTGTCTCTAAAGTGCATACCTGTCTAAATAAAGATACCATTATCCACCAAAGACATTTTTAAGATGCTCCAGGCTCCCGGTGATCAAAGACTACCCTTTCCAATTCACTTATTATTATAACATTAATTTCAAAGGGAGAAATGATGAATACTCTGTGTGCAATCCTCACAGCTCAGAAGAAGTTGACTGTGTCCTCAGAGACTGACCTTGAAGCTACGACAGAGGAGAGCATTGAGTGTGCGTCCTCGTCTGAGCCAGAGAAAAGCAGAAAGGAGGAGGCCAACAGTGATGCTGCAAAGGTAAATTTAGATCAATCAGCCTCTGCTTTGTCAGTGTCATAAAACTCCTGTCACTATGAAGTTTTAATAAAGCCTGAGACATGAAAGCTACACCTGCTACATTTAATTAGACAATATGTGTTTGATAAATGCTATAACAGCTGGGCTCTGACAACTTGATATAAACCCAGTTGTTCTTGGTTATTACTTAAATTATAAGGGATGTCTTAAAATAAGGATCTTTTAAAAACATTTTACCATATATATCTAAATTAAGTGGGAGATATATTGATTGCAATGATTGTTTAGCAAAATTGTAATCAGCTTATATTATCTGTAATTAAAACATTTTAAAAAGCTATAAAAAAAAGAGTAGATTAAAGTACAAATGAGACAAACAGCGTAATCTTTCAAATGGTGTAAAGTGATATTTCCGCATTTTGTGGTTGATTTTACCACGCTGTGTAGTTTTCTAACCCGAACTGTGACATTTGCATGCATACCTTTCACATTTCTGATGGATTTGCATAATATTGTTTAAATATGGCATTATTTATTTTTGTCATAATCTATATTGCGCATCTTTTTTGGAATCCTGTCAATGTCTTGTAGCTGTTAGATTACAGCACATTAATTACATTTTTAGGATTGTGTCATTTATTTTAAAAAATGCATATCTTTGAGGGTAATTGTGTATTATAAAACAGGTCTCATGCACCTCATTCATCTTCACTGTGTGCTAACAATTAAGCAAAACAACATTGCCCTGGTGTTAAGTGGTTTGAAAAGCTGTATATCTATCTATTATTATATTATCTGTCTTCAGATAATTAAGACACAACTTGAACCCATGGAAATTGTATAGAAACAGTATGGTCACTGTGCTGCTCATCTGTTAGCTAAAAGTATCATATTGATCAGCTTTTTGGCCTCAGTGACACTAATAGTGTTCTTGAGTTGATGAGTTGACAAAATTAACTTAATAACACCTCTTCAGTGTGGTGGTCAGATCCATCTATCCATCTGTAAGATCAATGCTAACCTTTACACAGTCATCATTACATGTTTTATTTTTCAGTAATTTGATATTACATTGGTACTAGATATTGTAATTGTTTAGTTCCCAGTTCCCAGTTTAGTTCCCAGTTTCTTGGTCCTTTGTTTAAGAATGACATTGCAGATCAACCACAATCAATAATTTATGATACAGATGTAAATAATAAGTGCATCAAATATTATTTGTCTAAATGTTATATAGATGATTAGAGTGTTTATTCTTCTTGCCATTCCCAAAGCCTTCATAACCTCTGAGGCTATAGACTTTTATTTGAAAAGGACCTAAGGGATCATATAGTTGATGTATTTGTTTTGGCAGGACCCCCCTGTGCTGCTGCACTCGCCCCTCCTCGGGGCCTCGGCTCAGTCTGAGGAGGCGTCCTGTTCGGCCGAGCACCAGCTCCAGCTCCTACAGAAACAACTGCAGCAGCAGGAGCAGCAAGCTCTGGCAGCCAATGCACAGGTACTACACTGTACTACAGCTTCAAAACACAGGCACTAGACTGTACTACAGCTACAAAACACAGGTACTACACTGTACTACAGCTACAAACACAGGTACTACACTGAACTAGAGCTACAAAACACAACTACTACACTGTACTGCAGCTACAAAACACAAGTACTACGATCTACTACAGCTACACAACACTGTGTAGGACCCCACAGAGAGAACAGGACTGAAGAATTGCTGTATAACAATAAAATCTGCATTGATGAATTTATTTGTTCTTCCCCTGTTTATGTTGAACATTAATTGTCTATTAGAATGTTCTGATTTTATCTGAAACCAAGCAATAGTTCAATTAAAATCTAAGTGTCTAAAGTAATGTTGTTTAGGACAAAACAAAAATCTCAGATTTTATTTAGTAAACAGTAGTAAACCTATGGCTGTGGGTTGCCTGTAGGGTGTATATAATGTCTGTTGTGATCTCAGGTACGCGTCTTGCAGCAGCAGCTCTCTGTAGAGGTGTGTGCGCGCTCAGAGGCTCAGGCCAGAGTGCAGCAGCTGCTGCAGCAGCAAGAACACTGACCTGTTACAGCACATTTCACTGTTGGTCAAACAGATCCAAGAGTTGGAACTCAAAGCTGTGGGACAGTTATCCTCCAGTGAGTAGCTTTCATCTCAAACTTAGCCTTTTATGTATGTTTTTTGTTTGCTTTGACTTCACAAGTCTATCTTGTTTGGTGCAGAGTCCTTTGCATCTGCCATTATAGTGTTTTCTCCTCTACTTCCTCATATAATTCATTATGCCATGGCAGCCCACTCAGAGTATTCAGCTCTGCTCCCCTCTCTCCCTTTCCTCGTCTGTGCCAAAGGCAAACTGGTGTTATAAATCATCCAATACTGTCGACATTATCCACCTCCATTAATCTGATACATTTTGTTTTCTATTTGTGTGGACAGTATTTTGATTAGTCAGAGCTTGTGAATGATCTTCACAGACCCTGTGAAATGTGAAATTAATTGTCTTTATCAGTTTATATCCCTAAAATAGTATAATCTATATTTAAATCCTTAACATTCATCTCTGAGACCTCCTAAAGTTGAATAGAATAGTATATTTTAGCATAGTTTAGCATACTTAACTCTTTTTTGTTGTTTTTAAACCTAGATTAGGTCAGGTTCCAGCCTTGGATTTCTGAATAATAATGAATACATTTCATTGTTATCACCTGGTTTGGGAATGATTTTATTCCATTAAAAACAGCATCTCAGGCCTTTTAATCTAAGACATTTTTCTCTTGATCTGTTATTTTCAGTGGGCTCCCAGGACAGTCTTCTGGAGATCACCTTCCGGGCTAAGCGCCCACCCTGTGATGCTCTGCCCCCTTCATTATCAGTGGCCCCTCTGGCATCCCAACAGATTAGCGACGCCTGGTCCTCCACTCTACCGGGGCAGTGCTCTCCTGGCACTGTTGCCCCTGACGACAGCTCAGTGGGCTTGAGGGGGAGTGCTGTGAGGCTCGAGTGTTTCCGGTTTCCATCCAGGGGTCCGGACCGGCTGGAGCAGGGACAGGACACCAGAGAGACACCCAGTGAAGAGAGCTCGCCGCTGGGGGAGCAGGTGCTGGGTGCCCTGGAGCTGTTGCGGTTCAGAGAATCGGGGATTGGGTCTGAATATGAGTCAAATACAGACGAGAGTGACGACAGGGACAGCTGGGGGCAGGGAGAGGGTCTGACACCAGATGGAGCACCACGACTTTTTAATGTGCTAAACGCAGAGATTCTGCCAGACTCTTTGGATGACACTGAGATGGCTGTGTAAGGCAGTACCTGGAGGAAACATAAAATACATAAAACATTACTGTATCAACATGTACAGATCGTATGGTTCATCGTGGATCAGTAACACTTCTTTTTTTTTATTTGATGCTTGAAGTTTACTTATAAAATCCAGCCACGTGGAATCATAAGCCAGTGCTTTTTTGTGCCAATCCAAGGGTTATGTAGTTTGTGAAGGTTGCTTCAGAGAGGGCCTCCTTAGTGAAATATTCCAGATATATGCTGAACTTTTGGTTAAAATTTAATTCTGATTACAATCATCTTTTGATTGAATTGATTTGCATAAACAGGATAATAATGGCTAGCTGGGTGCTGATAATTAACTCAAGCTTTGGTGATTAATTAAGTGACTTATACAAGGGGAAAAAGCCTATTTTTAATAAATATTCCTCCATCTTTGTGGTTTAGATGTTTCATTTGAAAATGATTTATTGCTGCTGTCTGCTGTGTGTGGCACTATGTCTCTAATGTTATATGCTCTATGTGGACTCAGCATCAGTGTTATTGTCATAATAACTATCTGTGCAGTCATTATGTAAAAGAGGAGTTTGAAAACTTAAGTAGCCCATATTGAGTTTTGGGTTAAGCATAAGTCATTTCCTTGAATTTTGTACATTGTTGATCTTGCAATGTTTTAACATTGAGCAGCTGTTTTCATCACCGAATGTCTCATAATAAAATCATAATGTTGATTCTCCTCCTGATTTTGATATTTACCTAATTATAGGCATAGTGAGTCTTATAATTTACCTTCACTTTACTGTACAAGGCAGGTAAAACAAAACAGCCTACATCCTAATTTGCCTTTTAAAATACTTTACAGTGACTCACCAGGCAACATCTTGATTACAAATAGCAGACATTTTAGAAGTGACCTTTGAAAATGCGTTTGCAGCATGTGTATTTGTAGCTGCACCAGAATGGCGGACATGTTTTTTTTTTTGTCTCCATTATGACTTTCTTTTACAGCAATGATTAAATGGGGTCAGCGCACAGTGGGCGCAGCAGGAACAGCCTGGAGTAACCTCAGAGATAAGGTCAGAAAGACTGAAATCATGTTCAATAGCAGCTATTACACTCACCTAGAGCCCCATCACCTGCAGCTGCACTCTGGGGCTGGACCAATATTATCACATTCTATTAAACAGATATGTTCCCTCTGTTTTCTGTGCTCTTGAGTTTTTTATGCTGAACAGTTTTTAATTTAACAGCATAAAATAACTTTTATAGGGTACTTATAATAGTACTTCTGTACCCTCCTTATGAGTTTTTTGTATTGGTTATGTACTCTCTAGCATCAAACTCTTACTACCTTTTTACCATCAGTTTTTGTTTGTGTCACTGATCTTAATTATATTTTACAGGTTGAAACACTCACTGCTGTTTCTACTTGTTGTGTCCATGAAAACCACATCTGTGCTGTGGATTGGGTGAGTCATCCTCATCATTTTACATGAAGGTTTTGTAGGTTGTATTATAAATTATTAGCAGTCAGGTATTTTCTTTGTGCTAATTAAATTCCTATTCAGTCTGGAAATATACAGTGGTAAACTAAAATGTCTACTCCAATGCAATGTTGTTTTTGTTTTAGGTTTTCCATGGATAACAGTGGCAGAGTTTGTTCTAATAAGTGGTTACGTCTCATTGTAAAACTAAGCTGTATTTTTGTCAGTAGCTGTCGGCCATGTAGCACTGTCTCTGGGTCGTGT
>NW_026571095.1:16792227-16822227 GCF_026225935.1 Boleophthalmus pectinirostris
CGTCTGCCAGCAGATCAAAACTTATAACATCACCCGTCCTTTTAGTCCTTAGCTTCTAAAACCTGATTGAACGACAGTAGCTTTGACATGATGAAAGTGATAATGAGAATGACTGAGCAGTTTAATTGTGCAGATGACACACAGACAGCTGGTTTCAAAGATGAGCCTCTCTCTCTCTGTATAAGCACACTTGGAGCAGACAGGGCTCTTAATGAAAAGAGTAACGAGATAAACAGCATCAGGACATCAGTGTCAGCACTTTCTTATGATGAAGATGATGCTGAGTCAAGACGTTTCATCTCATAATGTGCTCACAGTTAAACCAGGACCTTCCACCTGCTATTACTCCCACTCTTACATACACACAGCATAGCAGCAAGTCTCAGGAGGCGAGTAACCTTATGTCTTATGCCATTTAGTCATTATGTAATGGGTAATGCATCCAAATGAACTGTTCTCTGATCTTGGTGCAGACTCATAAACCTTGTCCCCTGAAGGTGAAAAACCCAATTCGTCATACAGATGATAATTTTCAACTTAGGATAAACTCAAGGCATGACATGGAGATTGGAAAGTTTTGCTAATTATGCTGCCAGCAATGCTGAACTTTATTTGTCACATACACAAATACACACAGTAGACTGTGTAGTGGAAGTCGTGTGTATCATCCAGCAACATAAACATGCATACTTCAGTCATAAAATTATTTAAAGAATTATGAGATAGACAACTACAGTGCAAAGGTATAATAAAAAGACAAAAATGTATTAATATTTCAGCTTCTAAGGCATACTACCAAGTACAATGTTTTAATAATAATTAGTTGCAAAATACACCAAAAATGTTAAAATTTGCTAAAAATTCAACTGGGCTAAATTATAATTTTTTTTAATATCTGCACTACTCAAGAGGATTTACAGACCATTTTACAATCCATATTCAAAATCACTGAGTTGACAGAACATCCATATATTAACACTATATATTTTTAACGTGTACTTGTATACTTCACAGTATTTTGTGTGGGAAACATCTCTTCTTTCTCATGTTCATGTTCATCATGGTCATCTATCTGAGTGACAGAAAAGGTCAAATATACCCTACGTATGTCCCGCTGATGCTGAGCACAGACTGTTTTCTTCAGCAGATGCAAACAGGATACTGGGTGAAAGTTCTGTTTCCAGCTTTGACATTGCACCTCACAAAATGAGCACATGCGGTTTCGCTCATTAGGCTTACATAATACATGATTTGGTTTAGAAGGAAGTATTAAGTGCTATTGGGTGTGTAGTATTTCTTGCCCCGTATGTGAGCATTTACAATCTTGAACAACATCCTCCAGGTGGAAAAGGCTCTTCAGGCTGTGTTGAACTTAGTTTAGTGGGTCACGCTTCAGCTCGGAAGTCATTTTACAGTGCATGGTTGTGATTCCAAATGAAAACCACATGTTTCCTGATAGACAACCTGAACATGACCACACTAAGGAGAAGCCCTGGGAAAGTCCTTGGTCAGACTCAACTAATTTGTGCTGTCAAAACATAATGAGCCACAGGGTATTTTTTTATGAATCATTTGTTGTCTCATGTAGTAGATTGTTAAGCAGGGGGCTTACTAATTAAACTTTAAGTGAGTCATCTAATGTTGAACCAAAACAAACCCAAGTGTTGATAGTAGTGCAGGGTAGACGGTGTGAAAAGTCTGTGACTGAGGTGTTATATAAATACAGAAAGCACTACTTGTTCCTTCTTGCACAATAACAATCATAGATCAAAATTCTGCCATATAGGATCATTCCTGGAGGTACAGCATGCAGTAAATGTTTTCTGGCACATATCGTGAGCAGGTCAAACGCAGCTTACTTTAATAGCTCCCATGGTACACTTTTGTAAAAGAAATGGGTCTTCCTATTTCCCAAGTGTTATATTTAAACTGCTTGGATGGTTTTAGTTTGAGCTTGAGATGTGTGGAGACTGGCGAATAGTTGCTAGATGCTGTCCTTGCTTTATCATGACCATGCATTACATTAGCACCTGCAGAATAAACAGCCCTAAATACATACAAAACATTTAGAGATACAACCTTTAATTTCTATAATTACAGGATATGATTTTAATATTGTGACACTGTTTAGTCTGCTGCATAATTTTGTGAAACTATGTAACACAAGTAGAATAGGGAGCTTTGTCTTTATGTTCAGCTCCTTCTTCCCAAAAAATGATTGCAAAGTTATCATTAATTTTATTTTTGCAGTGGGGTTCCTGAGAGGGTTGCATTGTTATTTTTGGGGTCCCTGAATAATATGGGAACCCCTGGTATAGATGAGTCAGAGCATCTGCTGCTGTCACAATTTGACTGCTACAGATGTGCTTAAAATGTTTGCCTATTACACTTCCCATGTCAAGTATGTCAGATTTGCTTCCTAATATTACACAACCTGGATGTAAAATATAAATACAATTATGTTCTTCCATGTATTTTGAATATTACTTTCCTTGTAAAAACACCGTGCTTGACTTGCTCCAGTCTTTCTCTGCCTCTTCTTTGCTCTCTCCCCAGACGTGAGCTTAGGCGGCTGGGATCATGAGCTTCAGTTGTGTAGCCAGGCTCATCCCTTCATATCACACTATGGGCATTACCGCGTTGTATGCTTGAACAAACAGCTTTCTGCGCCTGGACTGCTCCGGTCTCACTGCAACCTCTGTCTGTCTGATAAGGCTGGCATGTTTGCATTGCTGTCATTGTTCATTTGCTGATAAGAAGAGCTACGTATAATCACACACAAATATATATGTATATATACACAGGATACACCTATGCTTTTTATTATGTTGTCTGTGATGATTCCCTCTTGTCATGATAATTACATCGATTTCAGTACATGACAGATGGAACAATATGGGGTCAATATTTATCATGGGGACATTTTCTTTACACTGCTGTGAAATTTTGGGTCATTTTTTGGCCATGTGATTAGATTTGAGCTGTAGAAGGTTGAATTAATAACTAATGACATTCTATATTTCTATAACTTCTCTTTATGAATACAAACTAATCACTAAAGTGTTTCAGCTGTTTATTTGTTGCAGCTCATGTATTTTTAACAATATTGTCAGATAGTTTTTGTAGAATAAATCTGCTTTAGGGTTATTGTGTCAGTGGCATAAATTAGTTTCAATATTATCGTCTATATTTACTTCAACAATGTACAATTCAACACTTCAAAATTTGTTATCATGACGGGCCTAGTTCCCTCTCCTCCTGATGTTCATTTTGTAGATGTATCATAGCTAAGCTGTGCCAGTGTGTGCCGCGGTATTAGTAGATGGCTTTTGCTCCAACTCCAATCAGCAACAATACACCTCATGCTAAGATGAAATCGAAAAAACTGTCAGGCGCCGTTTAATGGAAACGTATAAGGCTCTTTCAGAAGATGGAGGCAGGACTTTCCTCTGGCTTTACGCTTCTGTCAGTGTCTCCTCTCAGACAAAAAGGAGGCTTTTCCCATCTTAAACTGTCAGTGAAAACAGCAGCATGTCAGGCTAACAAAGATTCTCCAGGTTAAACTGAAATCAAAGGTTTAAAGTATGCATTGTCCTTGTCTTTCAAAAGATCATTTGTCAGTATTTAGGCACACCTGGTCCTCACAGTAAGAAAGATGACAACATGCAAAAAGGGCATACAGTGCCTCTCAGATTATTTACAATACCATTTAACCTTTTTATCTGATAGTTTTCATGTGTTATATTCAGTGCGGGGAAGTAACAGAATCCATGTACTGAGAATACATATTCTGAATTCTAATTCTGAGTAACTGCATTGTGGTATAGTTATTTTTTCATTTGGTGAGATTCAGAATACAGTCACTTTCCTAAAATCAAAGGAATACATGGTGGTATTCGATCACCCAATTTAGGCTTCAAACTGCACAGAATTAGTGATTAAAATATAAAACAAAGCTCTTATGGTGCGTGCAAGTGTGATTTTTCCTTCTCTGATCAACAATAAATAAATGCATAACAAAAGGTGAAACAAATATAAAGCTGTTTTCAATCCTATGTTGTGTGTTAATACTATAATGTGAATACAACCCTGTGTGCAAGTATTCAAAGTATTCAGAATATTCTGACTGGACAATCTCTCAAAAATACATTGTAATGCACATATTCAGTATTTAGTTTTCTTTCCATCACTGGTTATATTTATATGTGTCACACCAGTAAAATGTACAACAAGAACATCACACAAACAAAACTACATACAATTCTATTCACCTATGCACTAATTAGTATAATATTTTTTGATTGTCAGTGGTATCCTAACTATTGCATTATGTAATGGAGATCTGCATTGAGAATGATATTGACTAAAGAGAAGGGACCTAGTGGCAGCTGGTCACACATTAACACAGTAAACATGCTTTATTACTCATAATGCACTCAATTACAGTGTATAAGTAAGATAGATGTGCACCAGCATGTTCACGAGTGCAGTTATTGTGCATATACTACTGGAGCTCCTATCAGCCGTGCTCCGGAAGCGTCCACTTTAACATGAATGAAGGGGTGTGTGGAATGCTCGGCTCTGATTGGCTGTGTGGACCAGGCTCTCACCTCGCTGTGGTGCGCCTGCTGCAGCATCACGTGTGGCACATACAGTAGGCCTATCTCTCCATCTCTGAGCTGTGCTGAGGAGAAGGAGGCAGAGGGAGAAGAGGGGAGGATGAGAGGGAGAGGCTAAGCTCTGGGGGGAAAGCGAGTAAAAAAAAAAAAGCATGAGAGATGAGATATGAGCAGCACAGTGTGGTCACAGTGTTTAGAAATGTTATGCAAGAGAAAGATGGGCTTTCAAGGCTGGAAATGCAGCAGAGAATATATAGGGAGGAATGATGATTGGCATGGAAGAAAGTAATGGCTATTTTTCTTGTGTTCATTTTGTTCAAGTAACGATCATTCTAAATCATACTTTTTGAAGATTTTTAGAAATACTACTAAAACAAAACATATACAAGATATATAATATAAAAAAACTGTAATTTCTTGTGCACTATTGTGGGTTTCATACATAAGGACTGCTTCCTGATTTGAAGGATTTGATAAGGCAAAAGTCCTCCGTCGTCATACCAATAACAGTTCAAATCCAAATAGTATAACTTTTGAATGGGGAAAGGCCCTCAAAAAATCCATCAAATCAGGAAGAATGGATTTACTCAAGGAAGAATGGACATTTACTCAGTAGCGTATCATAGCCAGACTATTCATAAAGTATACTCAAGTTCTACAGTGTAACTAACTACCAGACAAACTAGTCTTAACAGTTTGTTATGCAGTTTCTCATGTTATGTAACCCTTACTTGTTTATAAAAGGTTGTATACGTCCCTGATGGTTTGAAAGTCATTACCCATCTTTCCACTCGCGGTTGGCAATCCCTGGAGATCACATGCAATCTCCATATTCTTGACATGAGTACTCCAAAGAGCACAAAGTTCCCACAAACATAATAGTTTTCCTCATTTAAAATCACCTTTGTTATTGTCAAAATGCTGGGACACGATGATGCATTAGGTTGTCGCTGTTATTTTAACTTAACACAAAAATTGGAATTTACTGAATGGGAACACAAGACTCAGTTTACTCAGCATTAAGAAGTTCTCTTTCAATATGTGATAGAAACTTTGTATGTGATTGTCACTAAAATAGACCATAATAAAATAATAATAATTCAAAGTGGCATTTTAAATTAACACCTTTAGACATTTTTGCTTTGATAATGACATACTATTCATGTGTGAATGTGCACTGTCGCATTCTTTTCTTTTAAAATCAGGATTTAGTGTGTATGACAGATGGTTGTGCCTCTCTACTTTTGACTTAATTTGGTTGGATTATAACTATTGGAAATATAAATTATAGTTTTACACCAGAAGCAATTTGTGAAGAAAAGTTGAAAAATATGTTAGAAATTACATGAATTGGAGAGTTGAAATGTGCTGAAGTGTATACATTCTGTGTTGGCAACAATTCCCGAGATCGAGGATTTAAAGCCGGAACAAAGAAAATGTTTGGTGAATTTTATCAAGGGGAAGGACATCATTGCCCGTCTTTCTATGGGATTTGGCGCATTACATACGTCATGACCAAATAGCAGCAGTTGGTTAAATTTAAAAAAGTATCCGCCTATCGTCAAGAGAACAAATCCTAATGCTGCAAGGTCAGACGGTTTCCACAAGGTGAAACCAGCTAATGAATCAGGCTATGAAATTGTGTCATCACAATTCCACAGCAAAACTCCTCTAATGTACACAGAAATGATTATCTGACAAATACAAATATAAGACCTTTATACCTTTATTTTGTTGAATTCATGTTTAAAGTATCAGAAAAAATGTGTTTCCTTCACGTAAATTGTGCCACACCTTTGGATAGAATTCTTCCTAGTATCACCTTCATTTACACAAAACTGACCCAGACAGGTGCTTGAGTTTGACGTCATGGCTTCACAGCTCTTCGCTGATTGGCCAGTACGTGGTCTACAACTTCCAGAGTTCTTGCAAACCATCTAGTGCAGGGTCTCAGACTCGCGGCCCGGGGGCCAACTGCGGCCCGCGGAAGGATTTTTTGCGGCCCTCCACTTGATTCCAAAGAATAATGTCAGTGCGGCCCGCCGTAGATGTACGCACAATCCCATCCCCCGACCGCGGGCCGCACTGACAGATGAAGCTGGAATCGGTGCCCATGCAGATTCACAACAACAGATTAATAACGCAGTTTACATTCCAAAACTCAACTTACAGCAGTTGTGAAACAATGAGTCTAAGTGGATCTGTTAATACGAGTACACGTGCACATACGGCGTCACCGAAGAACCAACAAACCACACATGGTGGTACACGTGTGCGCACTTCACTTTACGCTCCCACAACCACAGTATCAGAGCGCAGAGGAGGCGCTGACAGAATCCCCCTCTTCATAAGTATGGGACCATTATTGGAGTGGCTAATAAGAAATAAAAAGACATTGACAGTCTGTCTACCTGCTCAACACTCGGTGCGTAACTTGCTGGCAACCCGATGACCAAGCTCCACCTGTGCGTCGCCGAAATCCACGCGCACTCAGCGGCAAACACAGCTGTCCCATCAATACGCAAGCACCACAAAACTGCTGTGATCTATTCCAGAGGCTTGGCGACATGTTAGCAAAAAGTACGAAGCAAAAACAAGCGTCTTCCATCCATGTTTGACATACGAGAAGCAGATACACTCCAGTGTGGCTTTCACACCGGCAAACGAACCAAAAACTGGTCCTGTTAACGAGCCTCTGTATCCCGGTAGAACAGTGATATCTCCGGTAACCAATACTGATGTTCCCTGTTAATACCGCGAGCCGTCCTCATCTTATCACCATGAACTCATAAAACAGCAACATAGAACTTTGTACAAACTCACCGCATCAGCCCAGAGTTCGGGAAACAGCAGCAGCCAACAGTGTTCACCGTAGCGCGCGGCTCCTCACGATAGCGCTGGGGTCTGGTCCTTGGTCTTCTGTCGTCCTACGAGCGCGTTGGTCAGATGGTCCGGAGGCTCCATCCTCCATGTGCTGGTTCCAGACGGTGGCGAGCAAGACCAGTGCGCAATGACTGGGTCTGAGCGGGTAAGTTCCGCCGTCTGCGCGCTGGTTCCGTGTTCCATGCGGGGAAAGTGAGAATGTTCTGTGGACTACACCTACAGGTCTGTGCTGCTCCTGTCCTCCGCGCTCAAGAACCGCGGCTGGTTCCGTGGTGGTGCAAAGCATCCGGACAGAAGCGTGAATCCAGTTTAGTTGGTGTCCGCATTTGGTTCTTCCAGGGAAAAGCGCTTTTCACTCCCCGCTCCACGTCATCTGAGCCCGGACAGAACCGGAGCTGCTCCTGCTAGTTCGGGACTCCGGTTTGGATCTAGTCCGACTGTATTTCTCACACTAGACTAACAGCAGGACATTTTTTAAAGGTGAATCAATTGAATGGGCGATTGCCTATTGCCATAAAATTATTTGGTTAATTAGCCTAAAATAACAAATGCATCATGATCACGGGGAACACCGGGACCTCTGTGTAGGTCTTGAACAGAAGTACACACCCCCATTTTTTGACTCACTCTGGAGCCACACGTTCGCACGTTCTTGCTCTGATCTTCGTGTGTTACATTTTCTTTATTGGCCATTGTTGGTAAAATAATTCGAAAATGAATCGCGGCTGCGTCTGGACAACAATCTGTTACTGCGCTGGAGTCGTACAGCGCGTCATTACAGGCAAAGGAGACGCGTTTCTCCCATGATGCATCTAGAATAGTTCGTTTGGACCTGCTGTCTATGGTTTGGACCCGGGTTCACGTTCACACCAGAGGAACCGCACCAAAGTTGGTCACTTGGGTGCGGATTCAAGTGAACCGAGACCACCTCTTTTTTGAGGTTGGTTTGATTTGGTTCGGGTCCGAGTCCGATTGAAGCTTTCACACCAACGCAAACGAACCGAGCTAACCACTTCTGGTTCGAATGGACCGTTTGGTGCGCACCAAATACTGTCGGTGTGAAAGCACCTAATACAGGTCAAGGCTCACTGATGAGCATCTTCAATCTATCCTGAGGATCTCATATGCTTCCTCTGCAACCAATCTCTCAGCTGTACAAGATGAGCGTAGCCAGGTTTCAACAGCAAGGAGAAGGTAAAGAAAGAGATATTAGTTTAACTTACGTTAAATACATTTTTCATGTTATAAGATTAAGTGTTTGTCGCCGTGTGTAACTAGGAATAACGGACCAGACACAGGCAGCTCCCAAAAGTAATAATGTGGGTAACTTTTATTTCCCGACTGTCCTCAGAAGAGAGCAGCATTAATTTTGGTTTGATTTGGCTTTTTTTGGAAGATGACTTAAATGGTTAACAACTGTCAGGATTCACAATATCTGGCTTTTTATGTCTTCGTTCCAACAAAAATGTGTTCTCTCAACAATAAAATAAAACACTAAATAAAAGACAACAGTAGTGGGCTTATCCTACAATAAACCAAGAATAAACACCACTTAGTATCAATTTAAATGGGCAAGTACACAAAATAAAATTACATTAGTTTTTAACACTGTGTAACGGTCAACTTGAACTCACTCACAAAATGGCTGACAGACTGCCCAGACCAACCCAGCACTCTGAAGGACGTGGACAGTGCTCTCTCTCCCCTCTAAATTTACAGAACATAAAACATTTGGTCTCACATAAAAGAATACATAAACAGTCATAAACAGTTCTTTACATTACATATTATTCATATTTAACACTCACGCCTTCATGCAGAACAACTTTTCCCCTACGTGAGCAACTCAGCAGGATCACACTTTTCAGGACAGCAAGTCAATTTACATCAATCTTCAATTCTACGAATCAATACAACAACAATCTTGAGATATGAGGCTCATTAAAGCATTGTCTAACAATATCTAAGATTATTTCCCTGTTTCGCAGTCATTTAAATGTTCATTTTTACTAATACACACCGTTTTATGTCAGTCTCTTGTTGAGGCACTCAGCCTGTTGTGCAGTGATGACATCACACGCGCTTCTTCTAACAACCACCTAATCACCCAGCCTGACCACACTACCCCCTACCGGTTACACAGAGAATTGCAGCCATTTCTAAAAAACAGTATTTTATAGTCCACCTGGCTACATTCTCCCCTGCCAGAAGTCAACGTCTCGGTGACTTCCTAAACATCAGCCATAGCTTTTGATGTGTAAAGGACCATACCCGCTAACACCTGAGACAGTACATCTGGTGTAAACGATACTGCATTGCAAGCACTGACTGGTAAGTTAAATGGGTTCTTGTTTTGACCAGCATTGATTCTTGTACTTCTGCGTGGGGGTGGAGTTGGCACGACAGTCTTAGCTTGTTCTGCCCTCCGCCGCGGTACAGGTACTGGTCTTCTTAGGTATTTAGACACACCCGGACTTTCTTCCTCTGGTTGTGAGGTAGGAACTGGGTCTTCACCGGGCCTGTTACTCATGTCAACGTCAAGCATTTGCTCACTTTCAACTTCACTTCCATTCTCATCCTCCAGATGACTTTCCAAATCCTCCAATCTTGGACCAACAGGTTCATCAATGTGTTCCACCATCACATATTCTGGTTCTGAGTCTGTGGATTCACTTTCTGAGTCAAGATCGGCTTCTGGTTCATGAGTAAGGGGAACTGTTTGGCATTCCTTCATTGGAGGTGGTACAGGCCCTACACAAGCACGCAAGTTGGACCTATGAACTCTCTTAAGGGGACCTCCATTCACTGGAATCACTGTGTGTGTAGTTCCATGCACATCAATTACTTTGTACACTTTAGATGACCATGAATCTTGGATCTTATTTCTGCCCATAGGACGATGGCGAAGATACACAAATTGCCCTATTTCAACAGGTGGACAGTACACTTTTTCATTCTGACGAGCTATTCTTTCTGCCGCTTTTCTCTTAGCAAACTCTCTGGCTCTCTCATGTGCACTCTGGAGTCGCTCTCTGTGAGCTCTGAGCCAGTCTGTGTTCTCTTCTTTTGTTTCCTCCTGTCCAAGCAGAGCATCAACTGGGAGATGGGGGTGCACTCCGAACAACATGTAATATGGAGAATAACCTGTTGAGGAGTGTGGTGTCACATTATAAGCATACACCAATTCAGCAAGATGTTCTGGCCAATGACGCTTTTTCTCAGGGGGAAGAGTTCTCAGAAGGTCGTGTAAGGTTCTGTTAAACCTCTCACACTGGGGGTTTCCTTGTGGGTGATGAGGTGTGGTGCGAGTTTTCTTCACCCCATATAACCTGCACAGTTCTGCAATTACCGCACTCTCGAAATTTCGGCCTTGGTCTGAATGCAAGCGTTCAGGCACACCGTATTTCATGAACCACTCTTTCAATATAACTTTAGCTGTTGTTTCTGCTCTCTGATTTCTTGTGGGGAAGGCCTGACTGAACTTCGTGAATACATCTGTGAGAACAAGGACATTTTCACGTCCGTCACTTGCACGGTCGAGCACTGTGTAGTCTACAGCAACCACTTCAAGAGGACGGGTAGCTAAAAATGGAACCTGGGGGGCATGAACTTTGGGTTGTGGCAACTTTGTTAAAACGCACCTTTGACAGTTTTTGATCCATTGTACAACATCCTCATACATGCCTCCCCAAAAGCATCTTTGTCTGAGGAGTCCAAGTGTCCTTTCTATGCCTTGGTGTCCCATCTGATTGTGCACACTTGTAAGAACTTTTTCTTTGAGACAGGTAGGTAACAACAACTGGTGACATGTCCCAAGATTCACATCCTCAATTTCACGGTACAAGAGTCCACCCTTTTCCCTGAGACGGGGCCACTGTTTCAACAGGGACCTTACTGGGTTTGGCAGAGCTTGTCTTTCCTGCACTGAGGGCTTTTGCTTTCTGTCCCAGAGCTCTTTTAATACTTTGAGAGTTGGATCGGAAGCTTGGAAGGCCTGGAGTTCAGCTTTGGTGTAACTGGGAAGAGTTGGCATGTTACTCTGGACCAACTCACTGTCTCCACTACCTGGGTCTAAAACACTCAGCTGCCTTACCTGACAGTGTTCAACCCCTGCTGATACTAACTCGGAGCCTAAAGCAGTGCCTGCTCTAAGACTGTCACAAATAGCTACACAACCATCAAACCCTGCATCCTCTGAATCTGGTTCGGTCTCTGTTAAAGCTGGTTGTCTGGAAAGGGCATCGGCCGCGGAGTTACAGCGACCAGGCCGATACTTGACCTCAAAATCAAACACTGCCAATTGTGCAACCCACCTCTGTAGGGTAGCCCCTAGTTTGGCCGTGGACAGATGACAGAGTGGGTTGTTGTCAGTTAGGACTGTAAACTTTGATCCCAGGAGGTAGCTGCGAAATTTCTCGGTTATGGCCCACTTTAAAGAGAGAAGCTCTAACTTCATGCTACTGTAGTTTTTGTCGTTCCTCTCAGCCCCTCTAAGCCTGCGACTGGCATAAGCTATGACCTTTTTCTTCCCACCCTGAACCTGATACAATACTGCACCTAAACCCAGGTTGCTAGCATCTGTCTCTAGTATAAAGGGTAACTGAAAATCTGCATAGCCTAGAAGGGGTGCACTGGTAAGCTTGGCCTTGAGCACCTCAAATGCCTCAGAACACGCTGGTGTCCAGGCAGACTGGAACAACTGTTTGGCCTTAGATGGACTACTCTCTCTGATACAGGCATTGACAACATCATGGAGTGGCCCTGCAACCTGCGAAAACCCTTCAATAAACCGCCTGTAGTAGCTACAAAACCCGAGAAACTTGCGGAGCTCCTTTACTGAGCTGGGGATGGGCCATGTCTCAACAGCGCTTACTTTCTCAGGATCAGTGCCTACGCCCTGAGCCGAAACCTGATGACCTAAGAATTTGACTTTGGACTGGAGAAAATGACACTTTTCCACTTTCACTTTCAGGCCTGTCTCTTTTAGCTTCTGTAAAACAGTTTCGAGTCTTTCAAGGTGTTCCTCAAAAGTTTTGGAAAACACAAGCAGGTCGTCCAAGTACACAAGAACAATCTGGAAGACAAGGTCACTCATAGTCGCTTGCATTAGGCGTTGAAAAGTTGCAGGCGCATTACATAATCCAAATGGCATACGTAAGTATTCATATAAGCCGAAAGGGGTTGTGAACGCTGTTTTGTGCCTGTCTTTTTCATGGACTGCAACTTGGTGGTAGCCGCTTGCAAGGTCAATGCTCGAGAAGAACTGTGCACCACCTAGCGCATCCAGACTTTCATCAACACGTGGTAACGGAAATGCATCACGTTTGGTTTTCGAGTTTAGCTTCCTGTAGTCTACGCATAGTCTTAGGCTACCATCGGGCTTGCGAACTAAGACTATAGGTGACGCGTATGAGCTTGAACTTTCTTTGATGACACCCTTCCTTAACAGTTCTGAGATGTGATCCCTCACCTCTTTGTACTGATTTGGTGGGATCCTCCTGTATGGCTGGTTAACAGGGGTCTCGTCCAGTAGTGGGATTTCATGTTGGACTCGGTCAGTGTAACCCAGATCTTCATCCTGCACTGCAAAAACATCAGCATACTTAAGTAACAGCACTTTTAGATCAGCTTGCTGTTCACTTGTTCCACCAAAGTGCAGTCTATCAAACAAAGCTTGCATGTCCTTATCTGAGCTATCTTTCCCCTTCTGACTGACACTGACTTCCTCATGTGTAGCTGAGATACGCTGAAACTTAACTTCATAGGGGTCATTTTCGATACACTGACATGGGGTCAAAACACCTAACTTAGCTTTGTTTGGGAGCCACACACTATCTTGGGAGAAGTTAATAACTTGCACTGGAAACATGTGACATTTGGCTGATACCACAGTGGGCACGACAATAATACCACCCGGTAATGGAGCGTTGTTGGGTTC
Organism: Boleophthalmus pectinirostris; assembly: GCF_026225935.1. Classification (NCBI taxonomy): domain Eukaryota; kingdom Metazoa; phylum Chordata; class Actinopteri; order Gobiiformes; family Gobiidae; genus Boleophthalmus; species Boleophthalmus pectinirostris. The sequence continues at coordinate 16,805,668 of NW_026571095.1, forward strand.
TAGTACTAGAGTGGAGGTGTCGTTAAAATCTCTCTTTGGGCCCCGTACATAAACTGTGGACACTGAAAGTGCAGGCAAGTAACACTTCTCTCTCTGTACTAAGCGAGCCATTGCAGTTTTCTCTACCAGTTCTGCCTCTTGTACTCTCTGAAAAGCCTCTCTCCACTCAGAATCCAATTCTCCTCCAAGTACCGCATCAAACTCTGTTAGTATTAACTCTCTGCACCGTTTTGCAATGTTCATTCCGATAATTCCAGGTGGGGACAGGTCAAGCTCTTTCTTGTCTGTTTTATTGTCATCTCTTATTATCAAAAATCCACATTCAGGTAGAGTTACTCCCATTACTTCAATATCTAGTTCAACATAGCCCAGGTAAGGTAGTGGTAGCTTGTTAGCAGCAGTGATTTTTAACCATTTAGATGTACAGTGCATGTCCTCATCTTCCCCATGGAGATGATTTCTGAAAAAGCTTTCTGTTAAAGTGCTAACATTACTTCCTGAGTCTATGAGGCATTGTAAGGGGACACCACCTACTTGAATATCAACCACAGGACATTTACCAACTGCATTTCTCAAAAAACGTTCTTTGGTCAAGGTCTGTGGTGAGCCTTCAGACTTCCCTCGCATTGCCTGGCTCATAGCAACCGAGGGCCCTCGTTTCCCTGCACTGCTGGGGCAGTTGTGCTTGTTGGGGTTTGGGCTCTACGTGCGGGGCATTGCCTAGCCATATGTCCAACCCCTTCGCACCTCAGACAGATAGGCTGACCATCCTCAGTATATCTAGGGCTTATCCGTGGCTTGTTGTTCACGTTTGGTCCATTTGACTTTGCCTTTTGGGTGTTAAGTTCACGTACTGCATTTGTTAATTCTCCAATAGCCTTACCTTGTTGGGCTATTATTTTGACAACTTCTTGGAGTGTGGAGGCTAAGTCATTTTCTGTGTTACTGCTGGGCTTAACATTACCAGAATATCCATCAAGACTCTCTCCCATTAGGTTTCTGTTTCTCGCCACATTTGAAGTTCTGTTACGATCCTCAAGGCCCCACATGATGGCCTCTTCACGAACATCAAACAAGCTCGATTGTGGTTTCTCTCGGATGAGCCTTCGGAGTTCGCGGCGGAGGGCAGAATCACGCACCCCTTCAATGAACTGGTCTCGTATTGCAAGCTGCGGGTCTGTGACAGCATTAGGAGAAGTTAACAGGGCAGAGTTTAATAACTGGGAGAGTGCATGTGAGTAATCTTTTAAATCTTCACCCTCTGACTGTCTGCGTGCATAGAATGCATGTAACAACTGTGGTGTTGTACGTTTCTCTCTAAATGCTTCACGTAAGTAAGAAAAAACAAATCTTTCGGCTCAACTGCTTTTCCACGTGTACGTAACTTGATTTCATCTAATGCACAACCTCTCAAATGTGACAGAATAAAGTCTACTTGGTCTCTTTCCCTTAGACCCCTAAGACTCATAGCCCGCTCGACCTCATCAATAAACTCATCTACTGAGTGAGCATCTTTACCCGGGTCACCATTAAAAGGTAAAATCTGTTTCTCTCTTGGTATATACACAATGGATCTTGGTTGCATATCACCCAATGAAGCAATACTTGACATTAAAGCATCATGTTTTCGACTCAGTTCATTAAGCTGTGTTTGTAACTCTGGTATTTGGTTACCACTCTCTGACAGAGGTGCAGCTGAGTCACCTCCTGCCACCCCAACTCCAGCATAGCTAGGTCCAGGCACAGAAACACCCGGTGCGTCCTCAGTGTCCGACATCTTGAACTATCTCTTGCCGCAGTTGCAGTTGTAGGTACTTGAGTCCCTGATGCTAATGCACTGGGTTCAAGCGCAGCAGCAGTATCCTCAGCTGGGTGGGACTCCTCTTCACCACTACTGTTGTCTTTAAAAAAAACACTATTGTCTCTTAAAGGGCCAAATCACCAGGAAATCCCACTTCTGACACCAGAAAAGTGTGTCGCCGTGTGTAACTAGGAATAACGGACCAGACACAGGCAGCTCCCAAAAGTAATAATGTGGGTAACTTTTATTTCCCGACTGTCCTCAGAAGAGAGCAGCATTAATTTTGGTTTGATTTGGCTTTTTTTGGAAGATGACTTAAATGGTTAACAACTGTCAGGATTCACAATATCTGGCTTTTTATGTCTTCGTTCCAACAAAATGTGTTCTCTCAACAATAAAATAAAACACTAAATAAAAGACAACAGTAGTGGGCTTATCCTACAATAAACCAAGAATAAACACCACTTAGTATCAATTTAAATGGGCAAGTACACAAAATAAAATTACATTAGTTTTTAACACTGTGTAACGGTCAACTTGAACTCACTCACAAAATGGCTGACAGACTGCCCAGACCAACCCAGCACTCTGAAGGGCGTGGACAGTGCTCTCTCTCCCCCTCTAAATTTACAGAACATATAAACATTTGGTCTCACATAAAAGAATACATAAACAGTCATAAACAGTTCTTTACATTACATATTATTCATATTTAACACTCACGCCTTCATGCAGAACAACTTTTCCCCTACGTGAGCAACTCAGCAGGATCACACTTTTCAGGACAGCAAGTCAATTTACATCAATCTTCAATTCTACGAATCAATACAACAACAATCTTGAGATATGAGGCTCATTAAAGCATTGTCTAACAATATCTAAGATTATTTCCCTGTTTCGCAGTCATTTAAATGTTCATTTTTACTAATACACACCGTTTTATGTCAGTCTCTTGTTGAGGCACTCAGCCTGTTGTGCAGTGATGACATCACACGCGCTTCTTCTAACAACCACCTAATCACCCAGCCTGACCACACTACCCCCTACCGGTTACACAGAGAATTGCAGCCATTTCTAAAAACAGTATTTTATAGTCCACCTGGCTACATTATTATTTTTTTTTTGAGAGAAAAACAGAATATAAACTGCTAAAATATTACAAGAACCATGTGCAAAGTCAAACATCCGGCATCTGTATCACTACTTCACTGTTTTGTAACTTTATTGCTATTTATGTTAAATGGTACAGTCTAAACTTTTCAGAGCATGTTTTTCCATGTGGTTTTTATCAACAAAATGTGTCAAATAAATGTTGCAAAAACAACATAACATACTTACATTTCAACATGACATAAATCTTCATAATGGATTTTGAATAATATTTTTTGTCTCAGTCTCAGGCCATGAGAATTGTCCGAACCGTGGGCCAAGCGTTTGACGTGTGCCACCAGCTCACTGCTCAGCAGAAAGGTGAAGACCAGGAGGAAGAGGAGGTGAAGGGAGAGGAGTCTGCAATGGTACCAGGTAAATACAGACATGTATAAGTTTAATGCCATACTGTGAAACATTCCAGACAAAAAAAAAAACTATGGAGACAAGCAGTTATCTAGTGTTGTTCCTGGCTAAAGTACACTAATAATTTTCTCAGTACATCTCTAAAAAGCAGTGCCACGGTCTCCACTTTTATTTGCAGTTGATATCATCAACATTCCTTGGGGTGTGATTCTAGCTGTAGGCATGCTCTGTCTGAGGCTTTAGTCTGAGCTTTATGTGAACACAATCTGACAAGAAAATCTGAGTTAGTTGGAACAGGTGATCTGATTTTGTACCATTAAACAAGTCCTTTAACATTAGTCACAACCCAGCTACTCTCACTCAGTCACTCTCACCTTTTTGTGGAAAATTAAATACCTAAACAGGACCATGAACAGGCTCTTGAACATGTGTTTAAATCCATTTTGTATTTTCTTCTTTCAGAAACTCTTAAATTTTTTTGGCAGCATTTGCTAATGTGTGCATTGTGTAACCATGGTAACAAGAAAACAATCTGCCATACACATACATGCTGAGGACCCCCAGTGTGATGCCACTGAAAGAATCAATTCCCTTTAGTTTCCTTTCTCTTTCAAACAAACAGTCTACACAAACAAACTGTCTCTAAAGTGCATACCTGTCTAAATAAAGATACCATTATCCACCAAAGACATTTTTAAGATGCTCCAGGCTCCCGGTGATCAAAGACTACCCTTTCCAATTCACTTATTATTATAACATTAATTTCAAAGGGAGAAATGATGAATACTCTGTGTGCAATCCTCACAGCTCAGAAGAAGTTGACTGTGTCCTCAGAGACTGACCTTGAAGCTACGACAGAGGAGAGCATTGAGTGTGCGTCCTCGTCTGAGCCAGAGAAAAGCAGAAAGGAGGAGGCCAACAGTGATGCTGCAAAGGTAAATTTAGATCAATCAGCCTCTGCTTTGTCAGTGTCATAAAACTCCTGTCACTATGAAGTTTTAATAAAGCCTGAGACATGAAAGCTACACCTGCTACATTTAATTAGACAATATGTGTTTGATAAATGCTATAACAGCTGGGCTCTGACAACTTGATATAAACCCAGTTGTTCTTGGTTATTACTTAAATTATAAGGGATGTCTTAAAATAAGGATCTTTTAAAAACATTTTACCATATATATCTAAATTAAGTGGGAGATATATTGATTGCAATGATTGTTTAGCAAAATTGTAATCAGCTTATATTATCTGTAATTAAAACATTTTAAAAAGCTATAAAAAAAAAGAGTAGATTAAAGTACAAATGAGACAAACAGCGTAATCTTTCAAATGGTGTAAAGTGATATTTCCGCATTTTGTGGTTGATTTTACCACGCTGTGTAGTTTTCTAACCCGAACTGTGACATTTGCATGGATACCTTTCACATTTCTGATGGATTTGCATAATATTGTTTGAAATATGGCATTATTTATTTTTGTCATAATCTATATTGCGCATCTTTTTTGGAATCCTGTCAATGTCTTGTAGCTGTTAGATTACAGCACATTAATTACATTTTTAGGATTGTGTCATTTATTTTAAAAAATGCATATCTTTGAGGGTAATTGTGTATTATAAAACAGGTCTCATGCACCTCATTCATCTTCACTGTGTGCTAACAATTAAGCAAAACAACATTGCCCTGGTGTTAAGTGGTTTGAAAAGCTGTATATCTATCTGTTATTATATTATCTGTCTTCAGATAATTAAGACACAACTTGAACCCATGGAAATTGTATAGAAACAGTATGGTCACTGTGCTGCTCATCTGTTAGCTAAAAGTATCATATTGATCAGCTTTTTGGCCTCAGTGACACTAATAGTGTTCTTGAGTTGATGAGTTGACAAAATTAACTTAATAACACCTCTTCAGTGTGGTGGTCAGATCCATCTATCCATCTGTAAGATCAATGCTAACCTTTACACAGTCATCATTACATTTGGGTGTACCCTGAAGCCTGCACAAACATACTGAATTACTAGGTTTGGTGTATGTGGGAGTTGTTTTATTTTTCAGTAATTTGATATTACATTGGTACTAGATATTGTAATTGTTTAGTTCCCAGTTCCCAGTTTAGTTCCCAGTTTCTTGGTCCTTTGTTTAAGAATGACATTGCAACAGATCAACCACAATCAATAATTTATGATACAGATGTAAATAATAAGTGCATCAAATATTATTTGTCTAAATGTTATATATAGATGATTAGAGTGTTTATTCTTCTTGCCATTCCCAAAGCCTTCATAACCTCTGAGGCTATAGACTTTTATTTGAAAAGGACCTAAGGGATCATATAGTTGATGTATTTGTTTTGGCAGGACCCCCCTGTGCTGCTGCACTCGCCCCTCCTCGGGGCCTCGGCTCAGTCTGAGGAGGCGTCCTGTTCGGCCGAGCACCAGCTCCAGCTCCTACAGAAACAACTGCAGCAGCAGCAGGAGCAGCAAGCTCTGGCAGCCAATGCACAGGTACTACACTGTACTACAGCTTCAAAACACAGGCACTAGACTGTACTACAGCTACAAAACACAGGTACTACACTGTACTACAGCTACAAACACAGGTACTACACTGAACTAGAGCTACAAAACACAACTACTACACTGTACTGCAGCTACAAAACACAAGTACTACGATCTACTACAGCTACACAACACTGTGTAGGACCCCACAGAGAGAACAGGACTGAAGAATTGCTGTATAACAATAAAATCTGCATTGATGAATTTATTTGTTCTTCCCCTGTTTATGTTGAACATTAATTGTCTATTAGAATGTTCTGATTTTATCTGAAACCAAGCAATAGTTCAATTAAAATCTAAGTGTCTAAAGTAATGTTGTTTAGGACAAAACAAAAATCTCAGATTTTATTTAGTAAACAGTAGTAAACCTATGGCTGTGGGTTGCCTGTAGGGTGTATATAATGTCTGTTGTGATCTCAGGTACGCGTCTTGCAGCAGCAGCTCTCTGTAGAGGTGTGTGCGCGCTCAGAGGCTCAGGCCAGAGTGCAGCAGCTGCTGCAGCAGAACACTGACCTGTTACAGCACATTTCACTGTTGGTCAAACAGATCCAAGAGTTGGAACTCAAAGCTGTGGGACAGTTATCCTCCAGTGAGTAGCTTTCATCTCAAACTTAGCCTTTTATGTATGTTTTTTGTTTGCTTTGACTTCACAAGTCTATCTTGTTTGGTGCAGAGTCCTTTGCATCTGCCATTATAGTGTTTTCTCCTCTACTTCCTCATATAATTCATTATGCCATGGCAGCCCACTCAGAGTATTCAGCTCTGCTCCCCTCTCTCCCTTTCCTCGTCTGTGCCAAAGGCAAACTGGTGTTATAAATCATCCAATACTGTCGACATTATCCACCTCCATTAATCTGATACATTTTGTTTTCTATTTGTGTGGACAGTATTTTGATTAGTCAGAGCTTGTGAATGATCTTCACAGACCCTGTGAAATGTGAAATTAATTGTCTTTATCAGTTTATATCCCTAAAATAGTATAATCTATATTTAAATCCTTAACATTCATCTCTGAGACCTCCTAAAGTTGAATAGAATAGTATATTTTAGCATAGTTTAGCATACTTAACTCTTTTTTGTTGTTTTTAAACCTAGATTAGGTCAGGTTCCAGCCTTGGATTTCTGAATAATAATGAATACATTTCATTGTTATCACCTGGTTTGGGAATGATTTTATTCCATTAAAAACAGCATCTCAGGCCTTTTAATCTAAGACATTTTTCTCTTGATCTGTTATTTTCAGTGGGCTCCCAGGACAGTCTTCTGGAGATCACCTTCCGGGCTAAGCGCCCACCCTGTGATGCTCTGCCCCCTTCATTATCAGTGGCCCCTCTGGCATCCCAACAGATTAGCGACGCCTGGTCCTCCACTCTACCGGGGCAGTGCTCTCCTGGCACTGTTGCCCCTGACGACAGCTCAGTGGGCTTGAGGGGGAGTGCTGTGAGGCTCGAGTGTTTCCGGTTTCCATCCAGGGGTCCGGACCGGCTGGAGCAGGGACAGGACACCAGAGAGACACCCAGTGAAGAGAGCTCGCCGCTGGGGGAGCAGGTGCTGGGTGCCCTGGAGCTGTTGCGGTTCAGAGAATCGGGGATTGGGTCTGAATATGAGTCAAATACAGACGAGAGTGACGACAGGGACAGCTGGGGGCAGGGAGAGGGTCTGACACCAGATGGAGCACCACGACTTTTTAATGTGCTAAACGCAGAGATTCTGCCAGACTCTTTGGATGACACTGAGATGGCTGTGTAAGGCAGTACCTGGAGGAAACATAAAATACATAAAACATTACTGTATCAACATGTACAGATCGTATGGTTCATCGTGGATCAGTAACACTTCTTTTTTTTTATTTGATGCTTGAAGTTTACTTATAAAATCCAGCCACGTGGAATCATAAGCCAGTGCTTTTTTGTGCCAATCCAAGGGTTATGTAGTTTGTGAAGGTTGCTTCAGAGAGGGCCTCCTTAGTGAAATATTCCAGATATATGCTGAACTTTTGGTTAAAATTTAATTCTGATTACAATCATCTTTTGATTGAATTGATTTGCATAAACAGGATAATAATGGCTAGCTGGGTGCTGATAATTAACTCAAGCTTTGGTGATTAATTAAGTGACTTATACAAGGGGAAAAAGCCTATTTTTAATAAATATTCCTCCATCTTTGTGGTTTAGATGTTTCATTTGAAAATGATTTATTGCTGCTGTCTGCTGTGTGTGGCACTATGTCTCTAATGTTATATGCTCTATGTGGACTCAGCATCAGTGTTATTGTCATAATAACTATCTGTGCAGTCATTATGTAAAAGAGGAGTTTGAAAACTTAAGTAGCCCATATTGAGTTTTGGGTTAAGCATAAGTCATTTCCTTGAATTTTGTACATTGTTGATCTTGCAATGTTTTAACATTGAGCAGCTGTTTTCATCACCGAATGTCTCATAATAAAATCATAATGTTGATTCTCCTCCTGATTTTGATATTTACCTAATTATAGGCATAGTGAGTCTTATAATTTACCTTCACTTTACTGTACAAGGCAGGTAAAACAAAACAGCCTACATCCTAATTTGCCTTTTAAAATACTTTACAGTGACTCACCAGGCAACATCTTGATTACAAATAGCAGACATTTTAGAAGTGACCTTTGAAAATGCGTTTGCAGCATGTGTATTTGTAGCTGCACCAGAATGGCGGACATGTTTTTTTTTTTGTCTCCATTATGACTTTCTTTTACAGCAATGATTAAATGGGGTCAGCGCACAGTGGGCGCGCAGCAGGAACAGCCTGGAGTAACCTCAGAGATAAGGTCAGAAAGACTGAAATCATGTTCAATAGCAGCTATTACACTCACCTAGAGCCCCATCACCTGCAGCTGCACTCTGGGGCTGGACCAATATTATCACATTCTATTAAACAGATATGTTCCCTCTGTTTTCTGTGCTCTTGAGTTTTTTATGCTGAACAGTTTTTAATTTAACAGCATAAAATAACTTTTATAGGGTACTTATAATAGTACTTCTGTACCCTCCTTATGAGTTTTTTGTATTGGTTATGTACTCTCTAGCATCAAACTCTTACTACCTTTTTACCATCAGTTTTTGTTTGTGTCACTGATCTTAATTATATTTTACAGGTTGAAACACTCACTGCTGTTTCTACTTGTTGTGTCCATGAAAACCACATCTGTGCTGTGGATTGGGTGAGTCATCCTCATCATTTTACATGAAGGTTTTGTAGGTTGTATTATAAATTATTAGCAGTCAGGTATTTTCTTTGTGCTAATTAAATTCCTATTCAGTCTGGAAATATACAGTGGTAAACTAAAATGTCTACTCCAATGCAATGTTGTTTGTTTTAGGTTTTCCATGGATAACAGTGGCAGAGTTTGTTCTAATAAGTGGTTACGTCTCATTGTAAAACTAAGCTGTATTTTTGTCAGTAGCTGTCGGCCATGTAGCACTGTCTCTGGGTCGTGTAATTGGAACCATTTGTGGATCAGGTGGAATTCTGGGATTTTGGCCTCACCTCAAAATCTCCAAGCATGTTATTTTCTCTCTTTGAGAAATACTGTTACATCAGCCTTCCTCCTGCTCACTGCCTGTCTTTTCCATTTGCACTGAAGTCCTGCAGAGGGGGAGGTCAGCACTTAGCCTCGATGAAAGCTTCAAATTGAAACAAATGTGGATTAATCCTTCAAAACAGATGGATTCATGACCAAGACATTCTAAATGTAAGTTTAATCCTCTGCCTTTTTGTCTTTTTGTGTATATTTCAGGGAGTTTCAGACAGTGACAGTGACAGTGACCTGCAGACCTTATTGTGTGCTCTTATGGATAATTCTAATTAATCTTTTGACTTGACTTCTTTAAAAATTGTATAGACTTTTTTGACTCTGAGCTTTGTTACTTTGTCATATGGCATTGCATTTTAAAAGAAGAAACAGATTAAAAAAAGAATAGACATATTTAAATGTTCTTTTCACAAAACCTTAACCACTAATAATATATTTTACATGAGTTATTTTATTATATGTGTTTTAACTTTGTATGGAATGGAGACTAAGTCTAATGAATCAAAACACATCTTGATACAAGTACTTCTAGCTCTGTCACAATAACATTTTGCTACACAAAATATCATTATGACAGAAAAAACATTACTTTATGTCTCTGAAACAATAACTCTAAAACTTACTAAATGAACCATGCTTAAAACATATTATAATGAAGACTTTTCTGTCATATTTCGATACAAAGATGACTGTATGCGGTGTGTACATGTCAAAAGTTACATGGCACTTACGAGGGACATAAATTGCTCATATACTGCAGCCACTGTTGACTGGCCCAGCTTTCACTCGAAGCACAACAAGGACTCTGTGTAGACATACCTGGGGTCGATGGGTTGCTCAGCCCCCAGCCAACTGTAACACACAACTTCATGCAACTTATTTATTGTAACTTATAATATTTTTCCTTTCTGATCTGAAACTTTTAGGAGCAAGAATAGAAACTTCATGGAGATGCAGAGGATATATCAAGCCATTTTCACCAGCCTAGTGATGTCTGCTTGTGTTGAATCCCAGGTAAACCCTGGTAAGTGTTTCTTTATATATATAAAAAAAATCTTATATTTTTATTATTACTGTCTATTTCTTGAGGCTACCAATCTTCCTTTCTAATTGCTTGCTTGGCTTGCTCAAGGCTTTGTTGGGACATACACATATATCACTCCCGATCTACTCTCGATCTACTCCCAAGCTACATTTGTATGTAGAAAGTCACCACAGCTTGATTCTGACACGCCAATGCTTGGGATAATTTATTACAACAAATATTAGTATATTTTAAATTCATGTCAGTTATTAGAAACAAAAGTATATACGAGGTAGTTAATGCAGCTATTTAAGTTCAAAGACTTGCAAAACACATATGTATGAGATCATTTATTTCTTGTGACAAATCAAATATCTATAACTTAAAGTGTCATCAAATCTTCCTTGAACTATAAATTAGATTTACATTATATGTCTCAGCATGTGGGTGAAGCTGTTTTCAGTGGGTGGGCTCTATGTGTATGTGTGTGTGTGTGAGCATGTGGTTTATAGCCAGGCAGTAAATATACAAAGAACAGGAAAACCATTCACGAGCTGCAGGTATTTAGGGGGAAAAGTTAGAAAATGTGTGCTCATAGATACAGATATGACACTTGCTCTCTCCCTCCAATAGCGATGCACACTTTCACTATTTAGAGACTCTAGAGCAGGAGTTATGTGGCAATACATGTGGAGACAGTTTGAATAAAATATTTCTATAGCAGATATTGTAAGCTTTCAAAGTTCTAATTACTACTGCTACTTCAAATTACTGCTACATTAGTGTGTTTAAGTAGGATAATCCTTCTAAACCATTGACTTATATTTCTAAGTTCAATATTTGTAAATTATTTTACCAACTTATTTATTGTTTTGGAGTCACTACAGCTCAGAACATATTAAAGAAATCCTCATCCAAAGATGAGGAACACATAATAAACGTTGATATATTAAATCAATATATTGAAATATTGCATTTTGCAAATACTTGGAGATAAATGGATACTTGTGTTAAAGCTCCTCACGTGCCTTTGGTTAACTAATTTTAAAAGCAATGTAATTTGAAAAGCAGCTTCTATGAGACCACTCCCCTCTGGTTCTGCTATGACTGGCACCTACACAGTGATGCCTCTGTTCAGCTGTGGAGGCCTCACAAAACTAACTACAGGAAGGAACTTGGGGCTGGAGAAGGGAGAGCACTGAACTACCTGTGATTGAAATGTGTACATTTAGACAGGGGTATAAAATGTGTATTAAATGTTTTTTTGTATTTTAGAAGTCTGCCGTTACCCCCTTGGTATGACTGGCGGACAGATCCAAGATGAAGACATCTCTGCGTCAAGTCAGTGGTCTGAGTCAACAGCTGCAAGGTTTGGAAGGTGTGTCTACAGATGTGGATAAGACTGAAAATATTTAACTGACAATATATAAGAAATACATTATTAACCAGCAGACTCTTTGGGGTTTTCGGGAATATAAATAAATGTTTGATGAGAGGGTATCCTCTGTAAAATGTACTGATTGCTTATGTACAAATAGAAATAGTAACCAGGACACCAGATCAGGGACATAACTGGCATTAGATAATGTCATTAAAATGGTAATTAAACCAAGATTAATGATATTATAATTATATATAATCCAAATGTAAGACCTGGTCCTGGTCTGATATTTTGTCTCCATGGTCTGGTTCTGTTCAAGTACTGGCTTGGTACTGTTCTATACCAGGTTTACTTTGATATAGTATGTGCAGGTATGAACACAGCATATATTTATCCTGGTTTTAGCTCTTCTATCAGTGGTCTTTTCACTACATCTCTATTATATATTGCCGTGCTTTAAATCCTTTTACAGATTGGACTTGGACAATGGTGATGGGGACGGTGCCTGGTGCCCTGACATCATGTCTGAACCGGACGGGCTAAAACATTACCTCCAAGTGGACCTCCGCTCACTCCACTTCATCACTCTAGTGGGCACCCAAGGGCGACATGCGGATGGGATGGGTAATGAGTTTGCCCAAACATATCGGATTAGCTACAGTCGCGATGGGACCAGCTGGGTGAGCTGGCATGACAGGAAGGGAAAACAAGTGAGCAGTTACAATTGTTTCACTGATACAAAGGGTTTAAAGGTGCAGTATATTTTGTTTCTCATAGGAAATCCCATAAGAAGGACTCATTGGAAATGCTGAATTGCTTGGAATGTTTCACAATATGTCATTTGACTAATTTGTTTATTTCATTAGGTGTGGTTTTATTGTTCAAAATTACCTTGAAAAACTGTCGGTGGGACCACCTTTTCACTGATCTGACCTATAACTTGTCTCTGTGGTGCCACTTACTTGTCTAGATACATTGAATGCCATACTGTGGAACAGTCCATGCACAGTAATAACACCTCCATAGGCAATCAGGTGACAGATCCTCCAGCATAAATGTTACACAATGCACCTTTAAAACGGAAACTAAAAACAACTAAAAATCTGTCTGAGGTTGGATTTCGCTCCTGATACTTGAACTGTAAATCCCAAATAACTGTCTTGTGTTGCCAGGTGATTGAGGGGAATAAGAATGCGTATGATGTGGTGCTCAAGGATCTAGAGCCACCCATAATTGCCCGTTATGTGCGCTTCATGCCTGTGACTGACCCCTCCATGATCGTGTGCATGAGGGTGGAGCTCTATGGATGTGAATGGCTCGGTCAGTGCTTCTTTTTTAAGCCTTTAATAATAATGATGATGATGATGCATGATGTGATTACCCATTCAGTGACCACTGACCAGTCTCATTCTACAGATAGACATTCATAGTTTAAAATCTATGTGTAATGTATATTGAGTGCAAAATAAGTAGTTATAAGTAAGTAATATTTAGTAAAGCCAGAGAGGGCAGATATTACTTGAAAAATAAAAGAACATGGATTGTAGGTCACAACAAGCAGCTCATACAACATAAAACCCGCATGTACTTGTAATGTGCTATTTGAATAGTAATTTTTTTTTTTTTTTTAACAATATTGCTTTATTTTATACTTTAAGCTCTTCACTGTTTTGTTTACATTAGATGGCCTGATATCATACAGCCTTCCAGATGGACAGCAGATGTTTTATAGAGGCATGGACGTCTACTTTAACGACTCTGTGTATGACGGAGCAGCAGCAGAAAGGTCTCCCATTACCTGCTTTGAACCATGATAATGACATAAAACCACCTGGAATTTAATTATTTCTGACCCATTTTCTGATGCAGGATGACGAAGGGCCTTGGCCAGCTCACAGATGGGACATGGGGTTTGGATGATTTCCTCCACAGTCACATTTATGGCATGTGGCCAGGCTATGACTACGTGGGTTGGAACAACAAGAGCTTCCCCAAAGGCTACATCGAGATGATCTTTGACTTTGACCATATTCGAAACTTTACCTCGATCAAGGTAAAAATATATGAAAACGTGAATTTTTTGAGACACAAGTGATCTTAGTCCATCCTGATTAAGCCATATAAACTAGGTTCAGCTGGATTTGAACTGCATATCTTCTGATTCGTATTATTATTCATTGAATATTGATGCATATATCTGTCCCTGTACCTCTCTTTCTCAGGTGCACTGCAATAACATGTACACTCGGGGGGTGCGTATGTTTAGACAGGCCACCTGTTTCTTCCGCTCGGGGTCGGAGTGGGAATCAGACCCGGTGTCCTTCAGACCGGCAGTGGACCAGGCCAGTCAAAGGGCCCGCTTCGTCTCGGTGCCTCTGGGAGACCGCACTGCCAGCACCATCAAGTGCCGATTCCACTTTGCAGACCTCTGGATGCTGTTCAGTGAAGTGGCTTTCCAATCAGGTAGGCCCAACTGAAGAAATTATCAAAATGAATCAAGAAAAAGCTGTTTCCCAGGACATCATAACATTATTTATAGGTTAGACGGATTTAAGTATTATGGTGTAAGGTACAAAGGTACATATTTGTAATCTGCTGAATTTGTGTAGTGTCTAATTATTATGTACAATATACACAAATGAAAAAGTAGCATTTGTGAATCTCAGACAGGGGCATATTTCAAAATCAACTATTAGGATATGTGACTTCCTCTTTTATCTTGGCTTTGTTTCAACTGTAGGATCCGCTGTGTACAATACATCTATGTCAGCTCGCAAACAAGGACATCCTACCAACCTACCAGGTAGTTGCTATATTACTACTCCTATTATAAGCTTTCTATAAATTATATTAAATGTTTTTTTAAACAATGTTAAATGTTAAAAATGTTCAAAAACATAATATAATTTTGCCTATAAAGAACATTTTACAATACATAATAATTATAAGACATGGTCTTGCATCTTTAGTGACTGTGTAGCGTTTATAATTGAACAGTGCCCTCTTCTGGTTGTCTGTGAAATAGAGATTTTAAAAATTATAAGGCTCTTTCTAAAGAATATGGTATTTTAGTTTTCTGAATGAATAATGCATATTTACATAATTATGAACCATTCCACTTAAACTACTGGGAGTATTCTGTATGTTTACAGGGGATGATCCCACACATAAAGTGGATGATAGCAACACTCGAATCCTGATTGGATGTTTGGTTGCAATCATTGCTATCCTGATGACCATTATTGTCATTATACTTTGGCGTCAGGTGTGGCAAAAGATGCTTGAGAAGGTGAAATATAAATAAACATCCAAACGATCATATAAGTAATCATACGTCCTATATTCAGTGCACATCTCAAAAAAAATCTTCCTTTCTTTAGGCCTCTCGTAGATTGCTGGATGATGAACTGACCGCTCGTCTGGCTTTCCAAACACAGAGCTTCTCTTTTCATCACTCATCTCTGTCCAGTGAGAGTGGCTCCACCTTCAACTCCACCTATGAGAGGATTTTTCCCCTCTGTGCTGACTACCAGGAACCTTCACGATTTGTCCGAAAACTCACAGAATTTGCAGATTCCATAGAAAACCTGGATGATGAGACAACAGGTACTGTCTTCAATACAGAAAATACATGCAAAAACAATGTTCAATATTATCAGAACAATATTGGAAATAATATGACATGACAAACAAACATAATTCACACTTAAATAATTCAAAAAAATTCAAACAACTAAAACACTGCAAAAATAAGGAGATTAAAAGTCTGTACTTTTACATTTATTGTAATTTTATCTATATCAAGAAGCAGGAGAGAAATGGATTGCATTACCATTCTTATGATATAGATAGTCATTATATGACTTATTATTATACTGATATTATTCATTTGCTGCATTATAATTAATAAGCATTTTGACTTCAGGGTCAAGCTCTTGTAACAAAGCGCTAGCAGCAGCTGGTCCGGGCCCGCCCCACTATGCAGAGGCGGACATCATCAGTCTCCAGGAGAGCTCAGACAAGTGCTCCATCACAACTGTCAACCTGTTCACTGCCACAGACTCATCTATGAGAGAGTTCCCCCGACACAAGCTCACATTCAAAGAAAAGCTTGGAGAGGGACAGTTTGGAGAGGTACAATTACATTTGATGAATAAAATCTGAATAATTAGTTGTTCAGTAGTTTTATTCTTTTATTATTTTTTCATAAGCAAAATGAAAAATAATCATGTTGTTTTATCATGTGAACAGATTTTATTAGCTCAAAGAAACAAAAAATTTCAAGCGCTGTCAAGTGTATAATGGATTTTTAACACAGGTGCACTTGTGTGAAGCTGAGGGCATGCAGGACTTTCTAGATGCTGACTTGCCTATGGAGGAAAATACAGAATCTCCCTTACTTGTTGCTGTTAAAACACTACGAGAAGATGCCAATAAAAATGCAAGGTCAGCATTTTATTTTATTGTTTATTTAGGGAAGTGCCTGGTGTCTCTAGCTCTGTAAATAATGATGTTTTGTGCAACAGGAATGATTTTTTGAAAGAAATACGCATCATGTCACGTCTTAGAGACCCAAACATAGTGCGTCTACTGGCTGTATGTGTGGACACTGACCCTCTCTGCATGATCACTGAGTACATGGAGAATGGAGACCTCAACCAGTTTCTTCACAGGCTCTCTCTCAGTGATGACAAAAAGGCAGGACATGA